>NC_135532.1:70216915-70538165 GCF_045843805.1 Urocitellus parryii
CCTTAGGCATTGCCTGAGGTTACTGGAACATCCCGGTTTTCAGTATTGAAAATCGAAATGCACAACAATGAAATTTTTATTAAAATGTATGTTAACCCATTACTGTATGTTCATTTTCAATTCTTTATAAGAAGGCATGATGTATCATTTTGTGTGTGTCATTCTTTTAAAAAAAGAGATGAGTCAAGTAAAGGAGCAAATTTAATGGGGGAATTTTATGGGAAACATTATACAAATGGCAGTGTGTGTGATTCCCATTATTAAAATAATTTGTCATTGTATGAAAAAAAGGTATAAATTTCAAGAAAGAGTCTTCTTTGGTTATCTGCCCTTTTTTAATGACAGTGGCTTCTGTGCGGTAAAGACAGACACGTTCTCAGGCAAAGCCCATTTCAGGCCAGAATTTCTGAAAGCCCTATTAATGTTTCATGCTAATCAAGGAGAGTGGGAAATAGAGCTGACAGGTGCTTTCTACTCTGCTTATTCCTGTCTTCCTGCATTAGACATTACTAGCTACAAAAGGGCCAATGGGGTTCTTTTCCAATGCATATAGTAAGAAGGGCAAAAATAAAATGATTCTTGGCTGACGTTTGCTGTTGTTTTCCATCTTGGATGAGCTGATAACATTCTTGGTCATATAAGTGCATTGATTATTAATAAATCTGTTTCTCTATAAACTGTAACCTCAAAAGGGATCTACCATTTGGACCTAGCATTCCAGCACAGTGAGCCATGCTATTTGTGAATCTATAAAAAGTTCCATCTGGACTTCTCATGTTAAACTATTGTACCTACAAGAAACTTGAGCTTTTTACCTGTCTCCATCTTATTTCATAAGTGGATCTGATAAATTCAGTATCCATCATGTTATCTGGGGGCATAATTTAGATTGGAATAAGTACACATTTTTCCTTTCTTCCCTAGAACATGTGCACTTAACCACACTTGTTAAAGCCCAGTGCCAGAATAAATACGTTTAATCACCTCTGGTCTAAGTAAAGATAATTGTTGATTGGGAAAAGTGTGTGTGTGTGTGTGTGTGTTTATCATTAATGTTGTTTTATTTACATAACTTTTAAGCTGATCAAGTCTAATAATTTATGTATAAGAAACCTTATTACATAAAATCAAAGTATTTTGTTCTTCTGGGAAATTTTTATTTATTATAAAAATTGTATGCTTAAAAATGGTATCTTAGCATGGCTGACTTTTCCACATCTTTTATTCATAGAAAACTTTTTTTTTCTGAAAGTGCATTTAGACATGCCAAGGACTATTACCTTCAACTTTAGCTACTGAGAGCCTACCATTTTCCCATTTTCTGACACCTGCTTTCTTATTTAGGAAGGTGGAAGGTGACATATGGTGCCTTTGGGATAGAATAAAGTACTACTATGCAAAGTTTTCAAGTAGCGACAGTTAGGACACACACACACAAAAATGCCTTAATAGGAGAACAACCTGCAGTTATCCATAACTGAGAGATGAAGAAATATTTGTCTTTCCTTTGCCTAAAGATGGAAACTCTTCCACGGTCAGTTCTATGCACCCTCTCCCAATACAACTGCTCTAAGATTTAGAAAGTGATATACAGGTCTATGACAACTACACTTATAAAACCAAAGAAATTATTGGAGGTTATGGAGCCTATCAGCATGTCATAAAATAATTTTTAAAAATCTTTCTTCTCTAATATTTCAATAGGAAATACTTACTGGCCACATTTGCATATCTGAACTAAAGCAGAATATGGAAATGAGCATATATGTACTACAAAATAATGAATGTCAACTTTCTGGTTTCTCCAGTTTCATCAGATAGTAGAGGGTCTGGACTGGATTTTGTGTATTCTTGTCTCAAAGAAAACAATATAGCATAAAAAACATGAAATTCCAGAAGTAAGAGGAACACATGTTGATAAACTCAAGTGCTTTTTTTAGGGCAATTATTCTTAATTTTGGAGGGAAAGACCCTTTCAAAACCTAATGAAAGTTACGGATATTTTTCTCATCAATTTATTTTCACTCAAAATTTCGAATGTAATATATTGGGACCCTCAAATTACTTAATACTTCTACATATGGGTCCAAAGTCTATAGATTAAAAAACTCCCCCATTCTACTCCACCTGATAAGTTTTTTAGAGGACATAATTTGACTCTAAACTCACCTCATACAGCTGTAGGGACTCCTTCAGATAAGACTAAAGGCAGAGAGGACCTTAGCAACATGTTGCTTCCTCTTTCTCTTTGATCATACTTGTCATCTGGTCACAAATTACTGTTGATGCCAGTCAAGGGTGTGGTTTCTTCCCAAAGAAAGGGACCCTCACACAGAGGACACAGTGGTTCTCTAAGGCACCATTTGAAAAAAAGACTGAGTATTTTAAAATAGAGATGGAACTTGTGTGTTTCTAATGCAGAGATTTACATCCATCAGAACTCTGGTTAATTTTTGTCTTGAACAATGTAGAATTTCATCTTCTTGGGGGTTACTATAAGAACATTTATCTTTTAAAAAAATAATTTTTTAGTTGTCAAAGGAAATTTATTTTATGTATTTATATGTAGTGCTGAGACTCGAACCCAGTGCCTACCACATGCTAGGCAAGCACTCCACCACTGAGCTACAACCCCAGCCCAAGAGCATTTGTCTTTAATGAACTCTAAGGCAGAGGATGGTTCAACTGCAAAGAGTTGCTTTGGATGAAGAGCCTGCCAATATCTAAACAATCTTATCAGGGTCCTTGGAGATAATTACCATAATAATAGAAAAATGCACATAAACAGACATTTGGCTAACGATATTTTGCTACAGAAGTGATATTTTGCTTTGCTACTGAGTCATATCAATTTTAGCCAGAATGTCACCTTATTCACAAGTATTCATAAGACTTTGTTTTATTCCCAGTTTGGTTTCTCTCTCCTTGTTCAGTCCAATGCCTGTCACATAGCTAATACCTAACAAAAATAAGTGAATGAGCAATAAATGAGTGAGTAAATGAATTAGAACTGATTTTTCAATTCAAGTGGTGATTTGGGTGGAAAATGGAAATATTCCCTAGTGTAACAAAGTCAAGATGTCTAAACTGACCTTCAAAATTAACATAAGCAAACACCCATTTTTTAAAATTTGTAAAAAAAAATTGCAAAATATTCAAACAGCACTTGCTCTTATTTAGATTCTCCTTACAACCTTCAATATATTTCTTTAAGTTTTCAAATACTCAATTTCTACCTCATGAGATGTTGAGAGTCAACAAGATGCAAATAAATTAAAATATGTTAATTCTGGTTAACATTGCTGGCAATGGATAGTATCAAAATAACTTTGAAATCTTAACTTCAAACATCATTTGAATTGGAAAGACGATATGTCTCCTGTTTGAAATAGAAAAACTATTATTTTTTGTATCACATACAACTATATAATTTTTAGTCAATATATTGAATCTACATTATGGCATTTTGTAATTCTAAGATTACTGTCCTTTGACCCAAATATGCAACCGAGATCAGTTTTTATAAATTGGGTTTGGGATTAATAAATAGCACTAATCAGCAGTATTTAACCTGATTTTCCTTCTCTGTTCTAAATCATCTTCATTCCTACCTCTCCACAGAAAACAGAAACATTCTCACAATATGTTGGGTCCTCCATTCAAATCTGCCATTTATGTTTTGATTTTTTTCCTGTTCTTGGAGACCTAAAAATGCCCC
Source organism: Urocitellus parryii (assembly GCF_045843805.1). Taxonomy (NCBI): domain Eukaryota; kingdom Metazoa; phylum Chordata; class Mammalia; order Rodentia; family Sciuridae; genus Urocitellus; species Urocitellus parryii. The sequence goes on from NC_135532.1 coordinate 70,220,634, forward strand.
ATTTTACAATTAACTGCTAAATACCTAACTCTAGCAGCTAATTGCAAAATGGCTCATAATGCTGGAATACGGCCACATTTCCATCAGATAAGGCTTATCTGTATTTCTGAGAACATGGTGGTAAGAATTAAACGTCTCTGTCTTTCCTTAGCAGACGTGAAACAAATGTTTTACCTCTGAGAGTCTTTATATTTTAAAGTTCTTGTTTTTAAAAGGTGGTGAGAAAAGAGTTAATTGTAGTAGGTTCACCCCCACCACATGCCTGTCCTTTTTTCCAGAAAGAAAAGTCATATCCTGAGCATTACTGTCATTTCTATACCAACTAAACACAGTCTCCTAGCAGCCACAGACTCCCCTGATAAGGACAAATAGATACATAAAGACAAGCATGAAGATTTCGATGTCACACCCCAGAAGCTATTTCCATGCAGTTTTCAAAATGGAAGAAAAACACCTCAATCTGGTTGTCAAACACCTATGAGAAAGTATAATTGCATTCTGGGAGACTCTAGGCAAATCCAGAAGCAATGACAATCATATTCACACCTAACTGTATGAACAATCTCCAAATGAATTGCACAGCAAGGTTCAAGATCCCTCTCTCTTACTACTAGGCTGCCTGGAAATATACAGGTTAGCTTACTCTGGATCTCAGGACACATAACCAGAAAATGGATCCTGCAGTCCCATAACTGCTACCAAGAGAGAAGTTCTCCCCAGCTTAGCAAGCCTACAGAGTATGTTAGTCTCCAGTAGAATTAGAATCAATTTAAAAGCAGTTCAGACGCCAGAAGAGGGAGCAGGTTTTAAGATGGCTAGTGGCTAGTTGAGTTAGTTGGTTTAATGTCCCACAGTGCCTTCTTCTACTCACAGTTTAGGAACACCTATCCCGGGAAGGAAAGCAGAGTTGAACTAACACAAAAAGATCTATGCCTGCTCTCATATTCAACTCCAGTAGGAAAATTCATCCAAGCAATAAATTAGCTTTTACTGACCAAGTAATCAAGATATTTGATATTCATAGTTAAAAGAAGATCAGAGTAATACAGTAACCAATACAGTAGAAAGAAGGTAAACCTGGAAAGTAATCTTCAGATGTCTATTTAAGGCACTCAGATCTGAGAAACTGTTTAAGTAACTGTAATAAATCATTAATGAGTGAGCAGTAAAACACTGTTTAATCATTAATTAACCATGTATTAACAGTAGAAAATATTAGTGATTCATCCTTAATGCACCCAGTGATAACTACAATATTAAGTGCTTGTGGATTCATGTGATTAACTATTTAGCTTATTTTCTAATTAAGTTTTAATATACTTATAATTAAGTTATTAGAATTTTGCTTCTGTTAACCACCTAAATAATATGCTGGTTTACATGATGATTTTGCCCTAACTTTGCTGTCCTCCTGTTTTCTTTTTGTTAAAGTGCTTTTATATTCAAATTTAGGCTTACTTAAAAGGTAAAACAGTCCCAAGATGCAATTGAATACGGCTTTCATGTAACCCATTTATTTTTATACTTATATAAAGCCTTTTATTTCTGCCTGTCAATCTGAAATTAGTTTTGATTTGACTGAAGACAACTGTAGAATTTCTAGGTGATCAGTTTCCCTAAAATAATTGTCATATAATGTTATTCCCACTGGAAAATAAAAGGGCTATTTAAAAGGGCTTTTACATATTTTAACTAAAGTTTTGAGATAATATTGTGCTTCAACTCTTCTAGAAAAGTGACTAGCTTAATCATTTTATTATAAAATAACAATATAGAAAAATAAAGATACAACATTTTAGTTTTCATACATGTAACAACAGGCATTTTGATTAAAAAAAAATCTCATCCTGAGAAATGAAATCTCATTCTATCACTGTGATAAAATATTCCTTCAAAGTAGATTGAGTTCACTAAAAAATGACCCAGAGTAAACAGTATATTAATGCATGAATTAAGAAAGGAAGAGTAAATTGTGGGCTTAATATTATTTTCTTCTTCTAGTTAATATTATAACAATGATTCTTAATAATTATATTTGTGAGAAACAAAGCATATTAAGTTGGTTATATGTCAGGGGCGTAAGATAATTGACTACTGCTGTGGAGTCATAGACCCAAGTAGACATTTTAGTGAAATATAATATTAGCATTCTTAATCAAATGTTAACAGAAAATAAATATTTTAGTTGACCATCTGAACAATAAAAAATGTTTGCAATCAGTAACCCTGTGTTTGGGAGCTCTGAATTAGTTGTATTGGGGGCATAAATAAGAATAGAAGCAAATTTGAGATGCTTAGGTTAACTACGGGATGTCTAAACATATTGAAGGTGAAGGACTATATTTACAGAGCCATCAATTCCCATCACAAAGAGATGGCCCTGTGGCCTTTGTCACACTTGTCAGTCAATCTCCACCATTATCCAATCAGATGGTAGGCAGAGGAGCCTAGACCAGAGGGTAAAACACTGAGCAAATGGATTTGTCTATCCTAACAAGGCTGCGTTTGACTTAATGACTGCCAAGCTTATAACTCCACCTTTTTTTTTTCCCACAGGCAAAACATTTTGGAACTGTCATAAGAAAAATGCCATTGCTGGGATGTCAAAAATTCCTTTTACCTTTCTTTGAAATTTAGTTTTGTATATGTCTGAGCAAGAGTTAATTGATTTTAATGAATACTATTCTGAGAAAAATGTGCATGGAGGGGGAAGAGCTGTTGGTAATAATTACAATATTTTGTTGTAGGGATAAGAAAGGTCTCCGACCATGGCAGAAATAAAGGTGTTTGTTAGTAAGCTAAATTACAGTTCATGAAAATAATTACAGTTCTAGGAAATTACAGTTCTAGAAATTAAAATTACAGTTCTAGAAAATAATTACTGCAGTCCAGAGATACCATGATACTATTGAAGCCAGGTTCTCATACAGCAAGAGCATATCATCCAATACATCTTTTCCAAGACTGATGTATTTCCCTACTTGGGATTTGAGTCAGATCAGTAGTGGTGGAAACAGTGCAATGAGGTCAGAGTCACGACTCCAGAGGAAAACTCTAGTTCTGATAACCGAGTGTTCGCCTATCCTTGAAGGACCTTGTCAGTGACCCTTAGCAAAGCAACGGTGTTGAATGCAATTGCAACCATTGCTGAGAAACCAGCTCGGGGTAGTTGTCCAGGTGCTTTGGTAGCAGGCTCAGCCTCTCTTGAATATGACCAGAGCTTCTTGAAGTAAAGACTCAGCCTAACAGGCCAATTGGGCTTAGCAGTCAAGTTATCCAAACCTAGTGCTGAGCAAGCTGAGAAAAACAAAGAGCTTTGTAGAACACTGAAAGCATTAAATGACTTTTAGTTTTGAATGTGAAGCCAGAATAATATGGTTGGAATTTTTGCTTTATATTTAGCATTAAAAAAAAAAAAACTCCTTACAGTCTTTTTATTATAGAACCCTCAGAACTTATCACAGTGTTTACCTACTCTGTAGGTGAGCACCGTCCTATAGAAAATGATGTGCATCACATATATAATTTAAATTTTCTATTAGTCACATAGAAAAAGGAAGCAGGTACTAGTTTAATAAGGTTTATTTAACACAATAAATCAAAAATTATTTCAACATATAATCAATGTAAAATTGTACATTAATGGGAAATGTGGTATGTATTTTTCAGTTATAGCACTTAACCAATATCAGGCTGGTCACAATTCAAGTGCTCAAGAGACATATGTGGTTATAAGACAGTACAGCTATAGATGATCAGTTCATACATGTTATAGAAATACAAGAAAGAATGAATAAGTAAATGAATAAAGTCCATAGAAAACTAACCACATTGAGGGGGCTGGGGTTGTGGCTCAGTGGTAGAACATTTCCCCAGCACATGTGAGGCACTGGGTTCAATTCTCAGCACCACATAAATGAATGAATAAAATAAAGGTATTGTGTCCATCTACAACTAAAAAATAAATTAAAAAATGAAAAGAAAACCACTTTATTGCATAAATGTAGACTACAAGTCACCAAAGGGTTTCTTTTTGCTTTTTTTTTTTTTTTTGAAAGTGTATGTTATATGGATGGGATGCCGGGGAGCTGCAAATGTCAAATTCTTAATCATCAATTCCCATCAATGACCTTTTTTGGTTTGGATTATCAGATAATCAATTTTTTTCCACCAACTTTTCATGTATATTCCAAAATATTGACTGCAAACCTGAGAATATATTGCTATAAATGTAAATGCTTTATAGACCTGTAGGAAGAACATAGGCTTGAGTTAATTATTATAATCTCAACATAGTTCTAGAGACATTTGCAATTGCAAGTTGAAAGTGCATTTCAAAGCAATTAATTCTGGAGCTAGTATGTGACTTGTTGCTTTGGTCTGAATACAACTTCAGGTCTTGTGATAAAGTACTATGTTTCCATCAAGGGGAGGACCATGTAGATGAAGTGGTTAATGCCAAACACCTGTGTCCAGGTAGCATCCTCCATGCCAAGTATTTTCCCCTAGTATCAATTGAAAGATTCATAAAGGATAAGATGATATGAAGGAGAAGTTTAAAGACACCACTCATAATATTTTACCTTATAAATCATATTCTTAAAACAAAATTGCATTCCAGGTAGAATTGTATAACACCATGTTAGAGGCATTTCATTAACACACTACAGAACTAGAGGGAAGGAAATGATTGTTTATTGAAAGAATATTTTATTATGATTCAGAAAACACAACCTTATTTTAATTAATTCATACTTTGTTCCTCTCTGTGAAGAAGTAGATTTTGATTCTTTTATAGTTGGAAAAGTAGGAAAGAGTCTTTGGTATACTGGTGTAAAGGTACTTAGCCAGCATAGGTCAATCATTCCATTTGTAATCTAAATATATATGAATGACCTAAATAGCCCTGTTGTTTTTCTACCTTCTATTTTAGTCACTAAGCACATCATAAATATTGAAGTGTGAGGCCAAGGATCTAGAAAATCAGTAGCTACACTTAAGTCATTATTTCCACATGGTTTTACTCATCTACTGTACTCCCCTGTAGCTGTCAAAACTTTAAAAGGATGCATTTTAAAATTAAGTTTATGTAGATTGAATAACGCAATGTATTATGTTCTAATGAATGGATTTAGGGTCTTTCTGCATGCATCTATCAGTTCTACGGCCAGGTAGAATTTGCTGAATTAGGTACACAGCCACTGGTTTGGTTTTTAAATTAGTAAACAACTTCCTTCAAGCAGCTATTTTACTTATATTAATTTATATTTAGTCTCCTCTGCTGAGACAAGAGTGCAGTTTAACTGTGTTTCCCAAAAAGTACATACAGTAAGTCATTCTCTTATTCTCAGAGTTGGAGAATTTTTTTGATTTTTTTCCCCTTTTCCACATACACAAGCCATCTTGTGCAGTAAAGCATTCTTGTCAACAAACATGTCAGCCAACTTTAAAAAGAATAGTCTGGGAAAAAATAAAAAGTAAATTATTTAAGTGGAGTTGTAGAGGAAGCTTGAAAGAATTCTGCTTGGAAGGTTTCTTTGCTTCTTTCTGCCAATAGAAGGAGGCTCTGGATCCCTCACTAGTGAGCTTCTGTCATAACTAGGGCTGACAGTTCACATTGAAAATTCTGTTTTCTTCCTTCCCAGGAAAGCAAGTCAAAGTTAAGCCAACAAACTGTTCTTGGCATGTACCTTACTCTTGTTTCCTCTTCTTTAAATTAGCCATTTGGGTTTTGTGCAGTTTTGTGAATGGGTTTCCAGAATTTGGGGGCCACAGATTTGAACAGGTACCAAACATTAAAAAAAAAAAAAAGGTGATGATCCTTTGTGATGAAAAGAGTGGCTACACTAGTACGGCATATAGGGTGAAGAGAGAAAGCACAGGTAGTATTGTGTGCAGGAAACACAGGAGAGGACTTGATCTAAGCAACTGGTAAAATACCATTACAATTTTCTTGAGCTACAATTGAATGTGGCAGTGAACTGTTTTAGCATGGCATGTTCTATATGAGTTGTCTGTCAAATTTATTACAGCTAATGGAATTCCACTAACTTTGGCAAACTAAGAATTACAGGAAATAAAAAAAATGAGTAAAAACTATTGTATAGCATTTTGCTCTCGGGCAGAAACTGTTAACAAAACTGTTGTGTCTTTATTTTACTTTTCAAAGCTACCCTCAGTGTGCAGTTTGGATTCACTGCAATAAACAGTTCCAAAGTAGTTACAGAGGGTCAATTTATGCTTCATTCCAAAAGGTGCTATAAGCGTGACTTACTTTATGAAAACCCTACTTAGAAAACTTCAAACATAACAAAATAGGTGAACAAATTTGGAGAAGAGGTGATATTCTTCACAATAGCCAAAAAAAAAAAAAAGTGATCATTTTACAAAAAGATTTACTTTACTTTTAGGAAACTCCTTTGTATATGAAGTATACAAATTTTATTTTCTAAGAGTTACCCTCTAACTTTGTGGGAATGTTTTATTTATGTTTCTATTATGTTACAGATAATTCTGTCAAATCGTAAGTCACTACCAATTACATCATGATCAGGAGAGTAACTAACTATAGCTATAACCTACCTGAGCTACAAACAGGCATGGGAGATGGGTAACCATGTAAAATACCTCTACATAGATTTTCTGTTTGTTTATTGCCCATATTTATATATGTTTCCACTTGTACATGTAACAGTGTTGTTCTACTAACTGACTTATCTGTAGATAATACAGTATTTGCAAGACCAGTTCGTTAAGGTTAATTTGTTCAAAAATATTAGAATCATTAATTTCTGGCTTATAGCTAATGGCTGTTCTCAGCCAGTGTCTTGCTTCATCATTAGTGTCACTGAGATTATAACTCACACCCAACTGTTTTTACACTGTCTAATAGAATCAATTGGTGCAATGGGTGACAAGATGCTGCTTTGCATTTTGTCATCACACTAATGTACATGGCTTAAAGGCATTGGCATCCATAATGTGGGGCAGTTTTGTAGGAGACTGGAATAGGCTGAAGCTGCAAGGGCCATTTTCATAAAATATTAATGAAATTGAAAAATACACTGGGGTTGAAGGCTTGTCTGCTAAATGTAAGGTAAAATCTATTCTGTTCTGCTTTCTGATGACTGTAATTAGCAGCCCTAATTAAAAATTCAAACCTTGTGTATATTTGAAAGCATGAATCTTAGCTCGCATCGTGTTTATTTCCTTTACAAAGTATTTTATTTTACAACACTAATTGAACAGGATCCTTCCTCGTCCGACAGCCGCAGCTGGCTGGAGCCAGTTTATGTATCCAGTCTCTCAAGACTACTTCCTTTTGTAAGCAATAAAACATCTTTAAAAAACATGTATATGCTCTCTATGAGCCATTAACTCTGTACCACCCAGCACCAGGCTGGCCTCTCCCCACACATTGTGTTTTTTGTTTTTTTTTCTTCACTTAAATGTGACCTCTTTGAAGAGGCTGCTTCTTTCTGATCTTCAATATTTAATGTGGATTTACTTACATTAAATGACCACCTTCCTAAAGGAACGAAGGCCCACTTCTGACATTATTTATGAACAGCATCCACTGTGAAAAAGACAGAAGGAATTGCCCGGGAATACCTATTAGTTCTGGTAGAAAAAATCTACTGTTTATCATTGTTCTCTAAACTTAGTTTCAAATTTGTGGTCAGAATGTTGAGGCCTCACTTGGGAATGAGTGACAGCAACTGAAGTCTGAGTTGATTAGAGTCATGTTACTCGGAAGAGAGGCCAGGCAGAGCGGAGGATCAGAGCTGGGAAAGAGTCGAAACCAGCATTAGAACAAGTCAGAGATGTGAAAAAAATACTATTTTTTTCAATAATACTGAAAATAAGTTTTATTTTAAATAGTGCCAATTGTTGACCAAAAGCGGGGGTGGGAGGAGAAAGGGGAGGAGGAAGAGGAGAAATGAAGAAAAAACATCTGAATGATGTTCAAAAAATATTTCGGAAATGTAACATCTACCTTTCGTTGGCTTTGCCCATTCTTTCATCTGTGAACCTCTGTTTTGTCAGCAGTGAAATGGGTATGCTAATAATTGCTGTACTTAGAAGTTCTATCTGCCAAGAGGTTCCATGAAGGCTCTTTGGTATTCCAAAATGGCATGCAAATACCGGGCTTTCATTAGAAGTATATTCATTTTCTAAGAGCAGCTCAAATCATCAAAAGTAAATGAAAGAAAACTGATTATCAGCTCTATTATACTTACTTTTAAAGTTTGTCCAATCCATTTTACATACTCATTCATTAAATTGGGTCTAGGATTCAAAGGTAATATGCAAGAAAACAAAGAAATAAATCCTTCCTTTTATACCTTAATAAAGTTTCGATCTAATTTTCCTAGAGACCATACTTCTGATATGATATTGGAATTCACATAGTGAAAAAGTTAAATATTACATTGTACTGAAATATTATAATTACTTATCCTCCAATATATTGCTTTAAATGATGAAATGAATAAATAAGCAGCTATGTTTGATGGTAAAAGGTTAACAGTACTATTAAAAACCAATATTTTTCAATATTGGGAATTAAATAGTTTATTTCGCACAACTACAAACTATTTAGATTATAGAATCATGTAGTCTTTGCCTCGGGCATGGGATCTATATTCCTTACACATGGAGATTTCTCACGAAAGGAAATGAAAGTTTTTCTGGAGTAAGGAGTATTGAACATGAGGCTATTAAGAGGATATGAGGCCGCTAATATTTGGATCATTGATTTCTCCAACTGACAAATGTTATATCCACCCCCTCACCCCAAATACACATTTACTTAATCTATCGAACCATAAACTGCCTTCTTTTCTGAGAGGGGAGGACAGAATTAATAATTTTGCTGACAAATGTTATATCCACCCCCTCACCCCAAATACACATTTACTTAATCTATCAAACCATAAACTGCCTTCTTTTCTGAGAGGGGAGGACAGAATTAATAATTTTGCTTCATGGGATGGAATGGAATCCAATGATTCTGTGGATAGCTGGGTAATGTGGAGAGGCTGAGAAAAGTGGGAGGGGATGAATGGCTAATTTGAGGTCAGAGGTGGGACTGAGTAGGTGTGAACCAGCTAGAGTTCTAGGTCTGACCAAAGCCTCTGGCAGAGTAGACTCTGGCTCCAAAAGGCTGGGCTGGGTGAACTCTGCTGCCATGAAAGATGTCCAATAGATCTCAAAGGCATGTCACACATCCTTGCTCTACTTCTCCTCAGGGCCCTTTAGAGAGTAAGCAGGCTCTTGGCTGATGAATACCGTAAACCAGAGGTAGTCAGTTTTCTTTAGACATCAGGCCTAGGGAGATGCTCCATCTTCTTGGTGTGCCTACAACAACAAAAAAAAAACACTACCTTCCCAGGCACACAGGGACACATTCTCATTCCCATCTCTAGCCCCAAATCATACCAGTCCTGGCCATAAAAATTTGTCCTCAGCTCTGCCCCAGCACAATTCAATTTCATCTTGGTGAATCCACATGGCTTTGTCCCAATGAGCTCTCTTTAAAAGCATCTGTCCTCAGCTGCCGGTGACTCTAGCAACTTTCCTGTAGAGCAGCTCTTTGCTGCTATTACTGGGTTCACCAGGATCTTGTGCCTGAGCAGCCTGCCTGGGTACCAGACAGCCAGAATATGGTGACAGCTGGCTTGCTGCTCTAAGCACAGAAGGCTCAGTTTCCTGGAGTTTGGAAGCTGGGTCACTGTTCCCTCCTGCTGACTGCTGGCCTCCATTTTTTTTCCTGCAGAACAGAAGGCTAGAGGGATGGTGCTAAGGTGTGTGGCCAGAGTTGAGTAAAAATTTAGAAAATCCCATTATGGATGAAGTAGAGCAACATTTGTTGTTTATGTGGGATGGAGAAGTTGGGCATTTGGAGTGAATTCTCCCCTCCAGTCTCCAGGTGGCTGGGAGGGTCAACACTGATTCCAGCAAAATTTCAAACCCTGCCGACCTCATCTTTGAAGACTTCAGGCTTCCCTCTGCAGCTCTAACAGTGTAACATCTTCCCTGTTGGACCCAGGCCTAATTATATCAGATTGCCTTTGGACAGACTAATTTCTGTTTTTGTAAAGAGGCAAGGATTTAATTATTTCAAAAGAAACTCAAGAGAGCCAGGTATATTCTTCACTTTCTCCAATTGCCCTTGTTCCAAAATTTACCTTGTCTTGTCCTCCTATCAAAAGCCAAGTGCCTAGTGGGGTATGCTCAAAGAGAATTAAGAAAGAAGCTAGCTAAGTAAACCAACTCCTCCAAAAATGTGAGTAGCCTTCTCTGTCTACTCTCAGTGTTACAGAGGCACTTTCACAAGGACAGTGACAATAAGTGACTTGGTTTGCACCAGTTGGTAGCCACTTAATTGTCTAACTGTTCACAGGCTTAGCCTCTGAACTATCTGGATAGAGTCAGAAAACAGATGTTTATGGAGCAGAGGCTTCGAAAGCCCCTAACTGAACTTAGTTGATATCTGATTGGTCTCCATGGGTGATTTATCCACTTTGTGTGATTATAGGCTTCCATAGCAGGGAATCCCTGCTCATAGAAGATTGAAGGCAGCAATGTATGCAACCATGTGAAAAGCAAGAGAAGAGTTATCTTGTTAGTTTTATATTGGTCTATGCAATTGTCTTTTTTGTTTATAAATCTGTATTTGGTGATGCATATGGATGTTTATTTTAAATCCATTGGGGGAGAAAAGAACTTACATCTTATTTTTTGAGAGATATTCAGCACACTACTAGTGCATATTAAAAGGTAAATTAAGGAAATTCATAATAAACAGATCCTACAATGTCCCACACAAGCCCTGTAAAGTCCTAGAAAGGTCGTCTTAGAAAATAAAGGTCAAGAATCCACTCCCTCAGTTATCATGCAGTTCTGTTCATTCTTCCTGCTTCAGATCAACTCTTCTCCTATTACGCATTAGACTTATTTTGTAAGTCAGGAATAATGTGTGTGTTTTACTCCAGTCATTTGGCCTGCCCCCTCATAGATGAAGAACTGGTTGGGTCCATGCCGAATTTGAGATTAGAGATGCACACTAACTACCATTCACTAGCTTGTTATTGTTGTATTATTTATTCTCTATATAAGATATTTCTTCTGAGATGCCCAAAGTACTTTTCACCACGCTAAATAAATGATTAACCCTCAGAACCCTGCTATGAGGCAAAGCAGATTTGCAAAGATGATGAGACATGAAGGAGAAAACCAAATCCCACATGTGGAAAATAACAATTCATCACACAGGTGAAGGCTATAATTTCAGGCTCTAAAAATGTAGAGAGCAAGGGATGTCAACCAGTGAATCGACTACCTTGAATTATGCTCCCTCCTCTTTTCCCATCCCCTCCCCCCCACACCCATCTTATCCAAAGCACTTTCACTTATCAATTAGGTCCCCTGCCATTGCACAGGTAGGAGAGCATATGCCAGCATAAACATAACTGCCTTTGCTCAACCTTACCATTGACCTAATGTTAGCAAATTGCATACCATACGGGTTTTGCTTAAATTTATTGTTACTGTCACAGGTTGAAATGATGCCACCAGTAAGTCTAGATTACCCCAGAACTTAAGTTCTTCCTTGTTGTTCCAACTGAATTCATCTCAATTCTGAAGCAGAGTGATACACACCTAGTGTCTTGTAGGCCAAAAATGTCTGTGCTTTCACTGAGCAGGAGGCAGTAAAAACATGTACTGGGAGACTGTCTATGGTGAAATCAGTGAAGTTAAGGTCTGCCATAGTCACTATTAATCCAACAAATCATCTTTAATTTAGGACCTTGGAGTCATAGGCCCAGCTACCATCATTGCACATCTGAATTTCTAAAATCACCTTCTCACAAATTAAGTTTAGGTTATTCAACTACTCTGATCATCCCTATCAAAAAAAAAAAAAAAAAAGAAAGAAAGAAAAAGAAAAAGAAAAAATGCCCTGGAACTAAGATTCATGAGACATTTGCATTTAAGTAGATTTTATTTCTTTGGAAATTTTCTTGACTAACCCTACCCACCTTCCATTCCCACCCTCCCCGCATACTCCATCCCTTCAATTTGAATTGACCTATGGGCCTGGAGTAGCAGCCCACACCTGATATCCTAGTGGTTTGGGAGACTGAGGCAGGAGGATCACAAGTTCAAAGCCAGTCTCATTAGTTTAGAATTGACCATTGGTTTAGCTGTGTCTATTTTCTCTTAGAAGTCATCATGGACCTCCTTCTTCCTCAGAGCTTTACATTGATGGTAGTCTGCATTTTTTTTCTTTCCCATTGACCCAATTTACTTAGTTTAATTTGCTGCATTCTTTTCTGTAACATTAGCTGATTGTATCACTTCTGTGGGTCCCCTGCTAAAAACTCTTTGAAACGAGAAAAGATTTGGGTGGGAAGGTGGCTGGGGAACTCTGTGCTTCTTGTAGGTGGGACAGCACACTAAAGCCAGAATGGGATGCTGGGACCACACAGCTGGGCAGTTCTGTCCACTGTGGCTTTCAGGCACCCCCTGTCTGCTGGGCTAAGGCTGGTACAGCTAGCCTGAATCATCAAGAGAAGCCTGTTTTCTGCTCCTGAGCGGAGGGTCCAGTTCAGCTCTCCGACTTCACCATTAGCTGCTGTTCCTCTTGGCTCAGTGTTCCTGCCATTCCCTCACAGCCATCCCACTCTTTCTTCTGAAATGAGCCTTCCTCCATGTTTGCCAAGATGACTGCTTCGTATTATCAACTTATATATTTTAAAAAGACTTATTTCCTCAAAGAGATATTTCTTGACTAGCCAATCTAAATTGTCCTCCCTGTTATTCATTAGTGTAGTATCCTGTTGTTTTCTTTCACAAACTTTTAACTTTTAATTTATACTGCTATATTTATTATGTGTGTTTGTTTAGTGTCTGCTTTCCCTAACAAACTGTAAATTCCCTTTAGGCAGAGATCTGATCTGTTTTCTAAGCATTTGTATATTGCCTGGCACATATTATAACTGAATAAATAATTTGTTTAATAAATTAGTGAATAAAAATATAAACCTGGGATTATGGTAGATCTAAATTTGATTCCTGATTTACTTTCTAGCTATGTTATCTTGATAATTTAATTTATGAGTTTATGAGTAACTTATGAGTTTTACTAACCTCACCTATAAGGCAGAACAATAGTATCTATCTCATCAGATTATTTATGACTATTAAATTAAGTTATACATGACAGATTTTAAGCACTTAAGAAATATTAAAATTCTTCAGGTTAAGATTTGATGTCCAGAATATTTGAGATTTTTCTTTTTAGCTTCCATGTCATTCTTTACATCAGGCCCCAATTTTTTAAAATTGCTGCATAACAATTATACAGAATGGCAGGTTTCCTTGTGGCATATCTATACATGCACATTACATTATTTGATCAATTTCAATCTTTAGCATCTCTCCTTTCCCTCCCTCTCCCCACCCTACTAGTCTCCCTTTTATCTTTGAGAGATTCCTTTTGAGAAAACATGATCCTTGACTCATTTTGTTTAACATGATAGTTTCTAGTTCCCTCCATTTTCCTGAAAATGACATAGTATCATTCTTTTTGGTGGCTAAATAAAATTCTACTGTGTATATGTATCACCTTTTCTTTATCCATTCATCTGTTGACAGATACCTAGGCTGATTCTATGACTTAACTATGGTAAATTGCGCTGCTATAGACATGGATTTGCATGTACCACTATAGTGTGTTGACCTTAACATCCTTTGAATAAATACTGATGAGTGCTATACCTGGCTCATATGGTGGTTCTATTCCCAGTCTTTAGAGAAACTCACATACTAATTTCCACAGTTACTGTCTTAATTTAGATTACCACCAACACTGTATAATTGTTCCTTTCAGAATTCTTGAATTATTTAAAAAAATTAATTTTATCCATGAAAACTCCTCAAATAATTATGAAGTCATAGCTTTTTTGGTGTGTGTGTGGGGGGGCAGTCCTGCGATTGAACTCAGGGGCACTCTATCACTGAGCCATACCCCCAGACCTATTTTGTATTGTATTTAGAGATAGGTTCACACTGAGGTGCTTAGTGCCTCACTTTTGCTGAGTCTGACTTTGAGCTCGCAATCCTCCTGCCTCAGCCTCCTGAGCCACTGGGATTATAGGCGTGGGCCACTACTCCCGGCAGAAGTCATAGCTGTTTTGACTGTAATTTTTAAATGGACTTGGAGTCATAACTGATTCATTTCTAGATTTTACACTACACTAGGAATGGCCTTAAATTAAAAATGGGTTCAATTCATGTGTATTTAGTAAAATGACTAATTTTATAGATAAGGAAATTGAACCCAAAGAAAGTCAAGGACTCACCTAATACCATGTAAGTAGTTAAGGAAAGACCAGAACTAAGTTTTTACATTCTGATTCCCTACCTGAAGATTTTATTACTAAATCACATTACCTGCTTTTAATCATATTGAATATCACATTGAATACATTAAAGATAATTCATTTGAGCATGATTCAGCTATCACTTATGATCTCAAGATTGATTTATTTATTTTTGACATTTCAATAAAGAATATTATACTTTAGGGGGAGAGCAACCTTGTTTTAAATTTTGACTGTACCATGTCCAAGCTGATACTGGCAAAAAATACTTAATCTCTCTGAGCCTCAATTTTCTCTTATGTAAATAATGGATAAAACACTTAGCTCGAACAAGTATTCTAAGACTTACACGAGGTAATGTCTGTGAAGCATTTCAGACATTTCACTTCTCAGGGTGAAGTTGGGGTTTGCTGAGTTTTAAAAGATTAAACTGCATTTTTAGTGACCACATTTGTAACCATAGTTTGTTCCATTATTTTACACTTGTTCTATAGTTTACTCATACTAATTATTTAGTGCAAAGGAAAGTGTTCACATAATAACAAATCTCTCTTTTGGGGGAAGTCACAGTGAGTCATTAAATACTTACTTTGGAAGGTATGCAAATGAAGGAGGATTCTTCCAAAGTGAAGTGAGGCCTGAATTAGTTTATAAAATACTAACTGCAACTTCCTCAACTCTAATTTATTAGTGAATTGGGCTACCACTGTTAATATCCTAGAAAAGAATTTATTGTCCAGGTCTCTGCCATGCTCTGCCATGTTGGAACAACATCTGAGCTTCAATTAGTAATTTTAAAATAAAACTGATTCACAAAGGTAAACTAAAGGTAAATAAATTGACTAATTATGTAATGAATATGAAATGACCAAAACCACATATTTTAACCCTCAAAAGCTCTATGTTTTTTACCTCTAATATGCCATTTCTGTCCACCTCCACAATTAACATAGTTACAAATAAATTTAAAATTTTACATGTATATATTATTATATTTAAATATACACAATATATTTGTATGTATATGCATATATCAAAATATACATATCATAAGAATGTTACTTTCAAGAGTAATCAAATGTCCCTAGTTATCTTAGGTAATGCTTATTTTCCAACCATTTCCATATCGCAATTAGACAACTGAGAGTACCATACCTATAATAGAAAAATATATATATATATATATATATATATATATAGTAATAGAAGAGAACTCATAAAAAATAAGGTGGTACAAGATTGGGCCAAGTATTTTCTGGGTGATGCTTCTGATAACCCTGGTAACACTCAAGTAATGTATGTTCTTCTTTCTCAACACAGATTAAAGAAGTAGTGGATGTCTAGGTACACTAATTAATTAATGCTTTGCCTTAAAATTCAATTCTCCAAATTAAATTGTTGAAAGGTTTTAAAATTTGTTTCAAACTGCTTTATTACAATGTGAATACTCTAATAAATTCAACTTTCACTATTTGGTTTAAAACTATTTCTTTTCTTTAAATTTATTTAATACAAATTTTATAAAGATAGCTATAGTATTAGAATAAGGCATTCTTCTACATTAAAATGTAAATATTGGATATTTGAATTTAATTTATTCTCACTTACATTCACTGATGATTTTCTTCATCAGATATAAATAGAATTGCACCACTTCATGGAAAAATTCAATCTAAATAAGCTTCTGTCTGATTTTATTTTGGAGCATTTCAAGTTCCATTATTCTGAGATTTCAGAATAACTTACAGTAACTTCTCTAAATAAATGATGTAGAACAGATACTTTAGATCCAAAGGTTTTTAGGTCAGTCAACTTAAAAAAGGAAGAATATTCTCTTAGACAATATAAACGAAGAATATTAGTGAATTTGGGAGTGTATTATTCACGTATTACACATTTATTTATATTGACCTAGTCATTTCAAGCTCACATATCTCACTTGGATTCGTTCTATTTCTCACTTTTTTCTTTGCATCTCCCAGGGATGGGCTTTGTAGCAATTCTCCCAGGCATCATGGTCTCCTTCCAACCAGCACTTGACTAGAGTGCATTCCCCAACAGTGAACACAAAGTGTCACTGTGACTACATGCTAATAGTCCAAATCTCAAAAAAAAACTTTGTCCAAATTTGGAATTCATTTACTTGCAAGTGAATGTTTTATTTGAAACTTATCTGATTATATTCTATTGAATTTGGATGAGACTCAAATATTAATAATATTATCTCCTGGTCTTTCATATACTCCAAGGTGGTACCCTGCTTTTTCTTGAAATGACTCAAGAAAGACAGAAAGCAAAGGGCAAAGATCTCAAACACTTCAGTTTTCATGTCTGGTGACATGTGAATTAGTGTGCACCGAAGACAGAAATTGGTGTGCGGAAATTGATCATGACCTCACTGCACAGAGTGCACCATGTGCTTTATCATTGTACTAGAAAAAGATGTTCTGCTCAAAACAGAAAAAGAATGCTAATTCTTAACTGCACACAAAGGGAAAATGGTATCTGGTCCTTGAAAGCCTATCATCTCTCCTTAAAATTTTGCTCTCTATAAATTATGTTTCAATATGCTGCAGCTTCTGAATATATTTTCCCATAGTAAACAGAAAGGTTTGTTTTTGTGATTTTTTTTTCTTTTTCTTACTAATTTTTCCATTTTCTGGATATATTGAAGGATATATATTTCTGGATATATTGAAATTTCTGAAATGAATATCTATAAATAGTAGTAGCCCTTCAGACTCACAAGTAAGCATTCCTTTTCAAAATCTACTACAGGCATCCAGCTCATTAAACACACCAACTATTTTGGTCATAGGTAAGTATTTGTTCCCTTAAAGACATAAAAGTTACTTTAAATCTTGTATTTATATAGGAAAACTGCAAAGATGATATTGTGGGATTATATCTTAAGATACTTTATTTGGCACAACATGAGCCATGCTCTAAGTGACATTTCTAATATGCTATATTATTTCTTCCTTTATTTTTCTGAGGAAGTTTTCCTTTAAACCTGTCCCTTTAGATAGTTTTCTCTAGTATTGTCACTACCATTTTCTAAACTTATTATTTCCTGTGATTATTTTAATACAGTTATATTATAGATTCTTATTGAGGTATTAGGTAACAGGTGTGATTCATTAGGTAACAGATATGGAATATTTACATCTACTAGGCAGTATGTGTTTTTGTAAAAAAAATACTAATAAAAATCTAATGAAAGCTTCCCCATGGCTACCTTTGTACCCCTGGGAAAACCAGATAAACTTTTTGTAATGGTCACCTACAACCAAAAAATGTGTATAAGTTAGTTTTAAACAATGGATTAGTTTTAAAGATAACTATTATTCTTTATAATTATTACCAACGTTAAAATATCGATTGTGATGAACTTGAAAGCAGATGACTTTTTAGCATAGCATCTCAGAAAGGCTCTTTTTAGTCCCTATGCATGGTTTGAGTCTACACCTACAGCTTAGTATGACCTTTCAGAAACCACATGTGGTTTTCTAAAAATGTGCTTCAATTACCAGAGAGTTTATAGAGACCTGGTGGCTATTGCTTTAGCTATACTTGTGAAGGCTTTGAATATAAAGTGTCTCCAAAATTGGGCTCATGGGTTGAAGGCTTGGTCACCAGGCTGCAGGGTTCAGAGTGAGTGCTTTGGGATAGCATGAGGACTCTGACCTCATCAGTGGATTTATCCATTAATGGATTCATATTTGATGGCATATTGGGAGGTGGGAAAACTAGGTGGTGGGAGGAAGCAGGTCCCTCTGAGCATGACCTGAAGGGGTGTGTATTGTCCGCATGCCGCTTCCTCACTCGCTCTGCTTTCTTGCTGTCATCATGAGCAGCTTTCTTCTGCCACACCCTTCTGCCATGATGTTCTACATCACTTCAGACCCAGAGCAACAAATTTGCTGGCTGTGGGTACTGAAGTCTTTGAAATCATAAGCCAAAATGAATCTTTCCTCCTGTAAGTTTGTTTTCTGAGTTATTTTGTCAAACACCTATGGTAAATAAGATGTTATAAAAATTTAGATATCTTATTTAGGAGTTTAGACTTTTGATGTTATGTAACCTCATCCTTGTATTCTATAATGCTTCATTAACTATTTTCTCTTCAAGATCTGTGCAAGTAAAAACATTTAAACAGTTAAAGTATTTGCTCTCATAAAATTATAAATCTGTACGAAGAAGCAAATACATGAGAAAACACTGTGTCCTGGAATAAAATCTGCAGTGGAAAGACGGGGAGATGAGGGTGTGGCTGCATCAGACCTTAAATCTCCCTTAGATTCTCTCACCCTCATCTGTCTCCTAGACCTTGGACTTTGCTCACCTCAATTGACATCAAGGCTACAGACCCCTCTGGCCTCACAGATTCTGGTGCCTGAGGTAATTTACTACTTCCCTAGGATGCAGTCTTGCCTTCTCCAACCAATTCCAGAATAGAGGAAGCACCACACCTGGGGACTTCTAAAAGGACAAAGTGCTACAACCCTCAAATAAATAGAAGTTAGCATTCATGAAGCCAATAACCCAATGAGAGATTATATTGGAACAATCACTAAATAACTCCATTTTAATAGACTGTTGTGAGTCATGACTTTTCCATACATGCCGCTGGACACATGCAGAAGCATATCCAGCAGAGTCACATATTACCTTGCATTTTCTTCTTTTCCTTTTGTAACTCATTCTCTTTTCCCCCACTATTGCAGTCTTGGGATTTCATTTCTCTATAAAGAATTGGCCCTTGGGGCTGGGGTGGTGGCTCAGTAGTAGAGCATTTGCCTAGCATGTGTAAGGCACTGGGTTTGATTCTCAGCATCACATATAAATAAATAAAATAAAAGTCCATTGACAACTAAAAACTATTAAAATTAAAGAAAAATTGGCCCTTAAAAACCTTGTTTTGATCTATGCTATTTAGGATAGCTAGGTTAAGACAGTGATCATTTTGATTTGAGGATGGGTATAGGAAAGAAAGGGTGAAAGGTATTGATCAGGAAAGATTGCATCAAGATATCAGTTACTTAAAGAATGCAATGAACAATTTTATACTTATGATTTCTCAGAAGTCTTTTGCCCATTATAAATTATGACTTTGATGAGGACAGTCAGAAAATCTAAAAGTGAGAAAATAGTAGAAGTCCATTAGTTCATTAATCCAGAGATATCACCATACTACACTGAGCTTAATTACATCCAAAATTCTCACCTGGAAGGATAGTCAAGATTTGCAATTCTTTTGTCCATATTACTTATCATCCATTGAGATACTAATGATGTTCATCTTTCATCAAATTCTGTATCTTAATTTGTATTCTGAATTTTTCTCTAGCATTGCATTTGGAGACTATTAACACCATCTAATTATTTGTGGAAACACAACACAAATTCTTGAAGATATCCATATTTTTAACCTCCATATTCTTCAATTTCAATCTCTCTCTCCCTTAATCCACTATAAATTCTGGCAGTCTTTGACCTTTCTAACCCCCCTCTTTTGACTTATTCCATTTTCTTCAAGTTTTTCCCTGAACTTCTTACTCTTCGTACTAAATCCAAATCATTCCAAAGAGCTTTCAAGTTTCTTTTCCCTCTTGCTCACCTATTCTAAGTCTGATGCTTGCTTTCATGGCTTCTGTTTCCTTGTTCACTTGGAGCCAGCTCTGTAGTCTTTGTCACAAAGCCACTTCTGTCACCTCAGTCGACAACCTATCCTTTCTTAAGAAAAACGAAAAACAATGAGAAAAAAAAAATACTCCAACCCTTTAGTAAACTTCCTTACACCAAAAATCCATGTAAATAAAACATCTAGCTCCACAAAGAGAACGTGGCAATCACCTCAGCTACAAAACTCTTGTGAGAAAACAGGCATTTCACACAAGAGAAAGGTACCTGCCTCCAAACCAGAACTCAGAGTTAGAAATTTGGTGAAGTACAAAGAGGTCCCACTTGCGGAAGAAGTAAGTCCAATAGTTGAAATGGCAGTTTACTTTGTTCTTTCAAATACAATTTTGTCTCAACTTAGGGTAGCCAGATAATTTATTATGTGAGCCAGTGTATTTTTGAAAATGAAAAGGGCTTGAAATATCAAGTGTAAGCCAGGACTGTTTCAAACAAACAGGGAGGTCTCTTAACTCTGTTTTGATAAGTCTGCAAATAACACTGGAAACCCTTCATTTTAATTTAGAACTCAGGGAATCAATCACTCCTTGGGATCTTTGTAGTTTTTCAGTTGCTCAGTGAAGGCCTACCAGCTTTAAGGATTTCAAATGAAAGAAAAATGAGGACATGCAGATGAAACCTGAATGTAGTACTTAAGAGTGATGACTGTTCTTTCCTATCCTGACTCCACTTGTTATGTGAGATTGGACAAGCCATTTAACCACTCTGTGTCTCAGTTTTCTCATCTGTAAAATAGGAATGAGTGGTGCCACATTGTGCTGCGAGGGTTAAATGAGTGAAACCCCTTAAAGGAGTTCCTTGCATATAACACTACCTACTGCTAGAGTCTGAAGCACAAAGTGGGCAGCCCTTCCTATGGCTGTGAATACTAAGATTTCCAAGAGCATGGCTGATGAGACACAGGGCAAGTCTCCTATGACTTTCTACTTCTACATATAATATAATACCCAAGGTTAATTTCTGATTCCTTGTAATATTTGATGCAAAAAAAATTAAGAAAGAAAAAATGAGGAGTTTACTTGCTAAAGAGAGACTTGCTTTCTCCTGTCTTTTATGTCAAGGAAGAAGTTATACAAGTGTGTTTTTGCATTGTGTTTATGTGAGAGTCCCAGAAAATAGTTTGAACATAGAGTAACTGTTGACCTAAGAGAAGAAATCCAGGAGAGAAAATGAGATAGAGAGCTTCACTAAGACGTGTAAAGTACACCTATTACAGCTACTTTTTTTTGGTGGGGATTGAACTCAGGGGCACTCAACCACTGAGCCACACCCCCAGACCTATTTTACATCTTATTTAGAGACAGGGTCTTCCTGAGTTGCTTAGCACTTCACTTTCGCTGAGGCTGGCTTTGAACTTTCGGTCCTCCTGCCTCAACCTCCTGAGCCACTGGGATTACACCTGTGAGCTACCATGCCAAGCTATTATGGCTACTTTCCTTATATGAAAACCAAGCAGGCATTTCTTTGCTACTGTGAATGCTGTGATTTTTCTCCTACTGAGCAATTAAGTGAGCACAGATGTGGGTATTTCTTCTGTTCTTGGCCCTTTATGGCCACAAGGAACTCTCAGCACTTTCAGGGAAGCTCTTCCCTTCACGACCCCCCAGGCTGACCTGGAGAGGTCACCATTAGCTGTCCAGGGGGCAAGTGGTTCCCAGAGCTCCAGGAGGGCTTAGGCTGATAGGGAGTAGGAAAAAAAAATACAGAAGATACTTTCAAAAACCCCACACATCCCAAAGCATCTTGCCAACAGAAAGTCAGGCTGGTTTTATGATTATGTCTGACTATAATCCAAGGGAAGCAGAAGACAATTGTATGGAAAACAGAGCAATGGTTAGCCACCATGTGCCTCTGATTAAAAAGTAACTTGCCAGAAAACTAGCAATCTAGAGAGAGCAGGAGCATCGATCTTCTCTTGAAAAGCCACTCGTTGTTATGCTGGGTTTACTGATTTTCACAACCAAAATTGCCATTGCATTTTTTCCACCCATATCCTGTGGGTCTCGGGAAAGGAAAATTGAAGATTCTCCTGCTCCCTAAATCGTTATTGATTCCCACAGTGGGTGTAGAACATTTCTTGGCATGGGCAATGGAGGAGCAGTGGCCAAGGTTAGACTTCATTTGTTGGGGTGGAGTGATGCATCAGTACGTCTTTATTGAACGTTATTGAAGAAATGAGGATAAAACCGCAGCAGGATTCTTTGGGAGGGCTAGACCTGTAAAACGATATCAGATTTGAATTTTAAAATATAAAAAAGTCTCCCACTGAGTCTTGACTGATGAGCATGAGATTTTTATAACACCATATAGCACCGATCATAGCAGCTGGACAGCACCTCTCAATCTTTGGTCTACCTCTCTGTTTTCCATGGGAGGCAACAGAGTACCAGAGAGCTCAGGTCTCACTTACCCAAGCGTCAGACCCAGAAGGACAACAGGAACAAAGATCACCTCACTTCCCGGTTTCCCAACAGAGCTCTTTATATGACACCAGGAGGTTGTTTTTGTAATAAAGATAGACTTATCCGTTAAAAATAATGTTCTACCTCATAGAGATTGAGAGTAGAATGGTGGTTAGCATATGCTGGGGCGCATATGAAGGAGGAGGAGAATGAAGTGGGTGCTAAGTTATGGTCAGGAGTAAGAATTGTGGTTTGCTATGGAACAGTAGGATGACTCAACAGTCTATGTACTGATAATCTCAAAAAACTGGAAGGATTTTTAATGTTTTGCCAGAGGTAAAAGACAAATCTTTGAAGAGTCAGACATGTTGAACCCCATTTAGACATTATGCAATGTGTACATGTATTGAAACAGCACATAGTACCCATCAATATGTACAATGTTTATGTTTTATGTATTAACTAAAATATTTTAATTTAAATTGATATAAAAGAAAACGTTTAAAAAACTAATATATGTAAAAGCAAAATCTGTTTTCTCCCCTATTTAATGAAATTGATCCATGAGCTTGTTAGAGAAAACATTTCCAAAGGCAGGAACTCCATGAAAAAGGTGGGAAATATGGTTGGATGATAAATCATGTGACCACAATGTGCCCCCCTCTCCTCTTCCTGGACCCCACTCTCTCACTGCTTCTGTGAGGCTCCATTCTGATCTGTGCTGACTGAATTTTGACACATGCTTCAGAATCATTTTTCCTTCTCCCCTTGCCCATTAACCAAAGACCATCACCTGCTCAAGAAATGTATTCCAGATGTCTTAAAGAAATTCCCTCTAAAACATAGTATCAGATATTTTTTTAAAGTAAAAATAGTATAAAAATATTTCCATATTTGGAAAAATTGTTGATTTTTATTCATTTTAAATAGTTCATGCATTCAGTATTTAAAATATATATCAGGAAACTTTACTTATTATTGTTTTATTTTCCCCAGGAATTGAACCCAGGGGTGTTTAAACACATCCCCAGCCTTTTCTTATATTTTAGAGACAGGGTCTTGCTAAATTGCTTTGAGTCTCACTAATTTGCTGAGGCTAGCTTTGAATTCTCAATCCTCCTGCCTCAGCCTCCTGAGCAGCTGGGATTACAGGTGTGCACTACTGTGCCCAGCTAAAACATGTATCAGGAAACTTTAATGTGCACCAGATCATCTGTGATACTTGCATTTGAGGAAGGTTTCTGCCAGAGCAGAGTATATTGCTTGACTCTAATTCATTTGGGAATAAAGAGCTGCTTATTGAAAAAAGTAATATGATAGGTGTGGTGGCACACCTCAGTACACCCAGCCTCAGGGTGAGGCTGAGGCAGGAGGATCACAAGTTCAAGTGAGGCTCTACAACTTAGTGAGACCCTATCTCAAAATTTTACAAATAAGTAAATAAAAATTAAAGGGCTGGGAATGTAGCTCAGTGCTAGAGCAGGGTGGATTCAATTCCCTATACCAAAAAAAAAAAAAAAAGTGCATTGTTAGCAAAATAAGGACTAAACTTTAAAGTGAAAGACCTTAGATGTAAGCAAGTAATTAGATGTAGACTCCACCATTATTTTCCCTGTATGTTGTTATGTAAACTGAAACTTGGATTGAAATAGGCAAATGTGTAGGATTCCATGTTACCCTGAAGGCTTTGGCTACCAGGATGAATTCCTGGATATTTCCTATGACATGAAATACCATGTGCCCTATGTGTAAAGTATTCTATGCATGTAGATGTTGGTGGGAATGGATAAGTAGGAGGATCAATGAAAGAATGGCAGGGCTAGAAGGGAGGAAGAAAGGATATAATTGAATCTTGCCACATAGAGGACAGAATTCATTGTGACACTTATCTACCTCCCAGCTGATTTCTTTTTAGAAAGGTGAGAAAGGTCCTAGATCTGACTCAAGAAATGTGGAAAGCTTGCTATAGCAATAACTGAACATCAGTCTTCAATGAGATGCTAATGTTGAAATACCTTTTAAAAGCACAATTTATACTTGAAATGTTCAAAGGCTGCCAATATCTATTCGTCTGCTAAAGCCCTCTATATTTGTATTATACAATAAGTGAGAGCAACTGTCTCTTAATACTATAAAAAATTGTTAACAACCTAGAAAATATACCTCAAAATGAACTCCTCTAGTCCTGTTCAGAAGCTGTGCTTTTTATAATGGATACTATAATGAAAAATTCCTTATTAAATTTATTGTGGTTTTTAATGAACTGGTTCTCCAAATGTGAAAAGTCTGTGTTGATATACTGGGATTGTATGACTTAGAAAATAAAGGGAGTGCATATTTAATACTGAAAGATAATAAGACAGATTAGACCATATTTTATTTTAAAATGTGCTTTTTTCCAACATTTATAAGAGTAAGCAGATAAACCTGCCAACATCTCTTCCTTTTATACAAAGAACTGACTATAATAAAATTTTAGTCATACTCTTAGAAGATTTTAGAACAAAAGTGGAGAAATCTAGGGCAGAAAGATGATGAACTTGCCATTAAATCTTATTCACTAGTACTTGATGCCTGAAATCTCACAGAACATTTAATGTGCCTATAACACTGAACATTTGACAGCTTTTACATAATATTCTAGGCAAAGGTGACCTGATCCTCCTGTGCTGTTGACAGTGCAGCTGAAATACCTCTCCAGTAAATGAAGCAGGATTATCTAGCCAAGATGGCAAACAACAGCTTATGATATGCACCAGAATTTCCATTGCTCATTGGATCCCTGCTGTCAATGACACATGGATCATGTCTGAATATAAAGCCCATGTTTCCCTAGACACTTGATAAGTTTTAAAGGACAAGAAAACACAAAGCGGACTTCAGATTTAAAGACCAGTTGTGTGTTCCACACTTAAGAAGTTTACAATGCTCCATCAAAGGAAGCTTTGAAAGTCTTTAGGGTTATGTTAGTGTGTATCTCCCTTAATCAGATTCTATTGACTTGGATGCATCTCCAGCTTAAAATTCATAGAACACAAGAAATACACTATAAGTTGTAAGACAATAATGAAAATAAACAAGCACTCAGAAGTGGCTTATGAGGTGACAAAAATCGTGGAGGATTCATGCAATATGTTCAAGATGTCTGCATGGATGTACCATATAATGACTGCTACTTTGCCTCCCAATTTGTGGGAAAAAAAATAATCGAATAAAAGCTTGGGTGCTTGTTGTCAATGCATAGGCTACAAGTCACCTGTTGTAAATTTAGTTTATAATAGTGTAATTAGCTGCCACATGGCCAGATTTTCTAAATGCTCTTCCTCCTGCTGGAAGCTTGACAATTTGAATGCCACAGAATATCAATACCAATCTTTTACAGCCTTTTGCCAGAGCAGCCTCAGGATATGTTGAGCTGGCGAGGTAACTACATTAGAGAATTGAGTTTGTTCTTTTTCAGAAGACAAATATACTATCTTTGAAACCACTTACAAGGAAAAAAATAGTCATTAAATACCAGTGTCCAACACCAAACTAGAGTTGTTAATAATAGGAGTATTCTAGCATTGCAAAAGATACGGGACCTCGAAGTCAGAAAAAAAGAATGGTGTGCTAAAGACAGGCAAACCCAGAATACTTTATAGAAAATCATATCTGGGGTTGGTGGGAGAGTTGCAGCTTATAACGGTCATATCTGATACAGAGTGTTGTCATATATAATAGCAGCAATGATATAAATGTAGATATGTTTATAGCTTCTTACACAAGTGAGGAAGTGAACAGAGTTTTGGGAAATATCATAGAATACAGCAGAATGCAGCTGAGCCCAGAAATAAAAGTTGCAAGACTCCTTGCCAGAGAGAGAGAGAGAGAGAGAGAGAGAGAGAGAGAGAAAGCATTAACTGCTTTGTTTGAAGAACATTAAAAAACTAATAGTGAGCTTTCATTGAGAATGATTTTCTTTAATATGGAGAAGCTAATTTATTTGATTATTTTTGGTGAAACACTCTAACATTTGATGCATAGGTAGATATACAAGATGTTGCAACCTAAGTATAATTACAGCATATGTGTTAAATTAAGAAACACTATAAATTGAGAATAATCTAAGAAATTTGTGAAAAAACACTTTTATATTTTAAAAAATGCAGAAGCACATAAATTCTGGATGAATTCTGCTTTATGTCAGACTGAATAGATTTATCTTTATGAAAATCTCACGTACATCTTAAGCTATAGTAATTAACAAAATTTTAATAACTGTAGGTGCTTGGTGGCCATTTGAAAACTATACATCTCTAGTTCCCTTTCTATTACTTATTCCAACTTTCCCTGGCACTCACAAATTGGCAGATCTAAGGCTACATATAGGGCAAGATTCACCAGGGACCTACTGCAGATGGCAGTGAGATATTCCTGCAGCAATTGAATCCAAAGTTTGGCTGCCTTATCCATCAGCTGTGTGATAACTACAGCTTGGCTCTTAACTCTAACAACACTTATGCTATTGCAGAAGTGACCAAAAAAAAAAAAGAAGTCATTTGGAAATATCCATCTCCTCATCTCCTCACAATATGGAGGACTTTGCTTTTTTAGTTTCCTTGTTAATTTTTGAAAAAAGAGTGTTGACTAGATTGATAGTTGACTAAGTAAATGTTTTTCTATAAAGCAATATGGACATTTGAAAAGTAAATTTTAAGCTGTCTAATATGGAGTTCCATAGGGAGTCATTCTTTCATTGAAATCTGTTATTGTTTGAGAAAATCATCGAGAATGATTTTCTTTAATATGGAGAAGCTAATTTACTTGATTATTTTTAGTGAAACACTCTTACATTTGATGCATAGGTAGATATACAAGATGTTGCAACCTAACTATAATTACAGTGTATGTGTTAAGAAACACTATAAATTGAGAATAATCTTAGAAATTTTTGAAAAACCAATTTTATTTTAAAATAAAAATAAAAATCTCACATCTTAAGCTATAGTAATGAACAAAATTTTTAAGAACTGGATGTGCTTGGTGGCTATTTGAAAACCATACATCTCTAGTTCCCTTTCTATTACTTGCTTTCATATTAAGAAACATAGAAAATAAGAACAATAATTAAGAACAATAATTGCAACTTTTAAAATTAAATGCTCAGTGTACTTACAAAATGTACTTACAAAATAGGGCTTATGACATGCTTCTCATTTATCTTCCTAATATTAGGAATAATGGTTTAATAAAGCAATCAAAAATATACAAGAAAAGTTTTTAAACATTAAAAAAATCACAAATCAATAAATCACAATATGTAACTAGAAAATTTATGTGAACATGCTATTTTAACTTTATTTTCTCCCTTTAATCATAAATACTCTGTGATATAAAAATTTGGAAAAAAGAAAATTTGTTAATTTAGTTACAAATGTGAAATACCAATGTGAACTTCTCACAACTTAGTATTTATTTATCATTGCCCTATTTTAAATTCTCTTTGCTTACTTATGCAGTAATTATTAAAACCAGACCCACTTCACCAGTTGTATAATAGCTGACACCCAGCTTTGACTCTAACATTCAGTTGACAGAATTCCAGCTCTTGCTCCTACCAAAGGTACTTTGGTAACTACTTGACTGTATATTTTTCTATTGTTTATGTAGATACAAATATGCCCATTTTCTAGGCTACACTATTTTATCTAAGTAATAAAGTAACAGTGAATAGTGTACATTATTTTATTGATCTGATAGATACACAGAGAGATATTTGTTCAATTATTTTTTTCTATGCTAAAGTATTTTAGTTGAGGTAATACATGTATTAGTTAAAATTTTGAGTACTTCTTTAAGATTCACAATAAATAAGATAATTTTCCCCACACCATCAGAATCAGCAGTCATTTTTAACTCCAATAGCTGTTTCTTCTGATATTTAGGTCCCTATATCCACATGTCAGGAAGTCATTGCCTGATTTTTAAATTTTAGATATCATTTTGTTCATGCTATGAAGCATGATAATTTAGCTACTGATCCCGCCTCATGTCTTTCAATCGAATTTAAGTTATACATGGTAATTAAATCAGCATTGTTTATATTATCATGCACATAGAAGTATTTTGCAAAGCTAAGTATATTTCTAGTTTTCTACATTTTTCTCTAGATGTAGTAATAACTTGATATTTTCCTTTAATTTTCTACAGACCTCTGTCTTATCTTGCCCTAATTTCCCTGTAGAACTATAAGATTCTTCTAAACGTAGCCAGACACAGCTATCACCATCTGTTGTTTCCTGGTGTTTGCCTTTCCCTATGTACCTCTCTCTTGACTACTCCATGAGAACACTGCTCTGCTGTATCATCCCAGGGCCTCCCACGTGGGGCTCTTCATTCCTGGATCCCATGTCTTCCTGTTTCATGGCTTATTATCTCAGTTAGTACCTTTACCACCTATAGCTTCTAGAGAAAGAGTTTATGGGCCTTTTTTTTAAGATATGTGTTTTCAGATTTTTAAGTACTTGCATAGACTACTAGTTGAGTTTTGAGTATTTTAAGATACTGTTATCTGCATAATTAATTTTTAAATTAGGTATAAAATCTTGGTTGGAAATCATTGCCTTCACAGTCTTGAACATATTGAACCACTTTCTTCTAGTTTCCAATGTTGCTTTGATCAACTTTGTGTTTATTTAAGATGGATTACTAAAGCAAAGAAAGAAATATCATTTTGCACCTAGGTCACTGGTGGTCTTGATAAAAACAGTTTCAGTGAAATTGTGGGAACTAAAGCTCAGCTGGAAAATACTAAGAGAAACTCTGAGAGGAAGAAATTCAAACACATACTGTAGAAAATCTTTTCAAGAAGTTTTGCTGAGAAGGAGAACAGAGAAATTGAAGGAACATAGCTGGGGTGATATGTAGAATCAAAGATGGAGTGCATCTTGTTTGTTATTTTTTAAGGTAAGAGATAATAGTGTAATTTTACATTTATACAAGTCTTAGAAAAAAAGATAAGTTGAGGATCTGGGAGAAGAGATGTAAGACAGTGAATGAGGTTCTACAGAGAGAGACCTTGAGACTCATGTGAGAACCTGCAGCTTTGTGACTTTAAACCCTCTGCTTTTTCCAATTGCCACATTGACGCTTCAACATGTGATGGACCAGTGGATTTAATAATATCTAGCCTTATAAGTGCAAAGTAACAATTTCAAGTTACAGTATAAAGTTCTATAAACATTAGTACTTCCTAAGAAAAATCCCCTGTGATGTGCATAGTTATAAATGCAATAACCAAGACAGACCATCTTATAAAAAATAGACTATAAATATTTAGTCACAATGAATGCCCTCAGTTTGGTTAGTGAGACATAAAGATGGGCTGCAAGTTGAAGGTCCAAGTATCATAATAATATACTACATTTTAAAGCACTTTGGAGTCTTCATTGAACTTTATTCTGGATTATCGAATTTTATCTTTACTGCAATGGTAAGAGATGGGCGAGGCAGAGATTATTCTATGTATTTTATCATTGAGGAAACTGAGACCAAAGGAAAGAGAAGAAAAGAAATTCACTTATAATCACAGCATGCCCAAGTTTACTCCTCTAGTTATGGTTGAGTATCTCTTATCTATAATGCTTAGTACCATAAGTATATCAGATTTCAGAGGTTTTCAGATTTCTAAATATTTGCATAGACTACTAGTTGAGCATCCCTAATCTGAAACCCCAAATTTGCCCTGGTTGGATTCTCATTAACATTAGTTCTTCGTAAGTGCGGGGGTGGTTTTTTGGGGTTTGGTTTTGTTTCTGTTTTAATAAGAAGCTCACTTCTTTTTCTCACTATGTTAATGTCAACTGACAGAGACCCTCAAAAACCTTCCTGGAAAAGGCCACTGGAATGTGTCATTGTTCTTTCCATCCAAACACACACACACACACACACACACACACACACACACACACACAAAATAGCTTCTTATGCTTCTCTTTTCTATTTGATTAAGAAATGTAAAATACCTTCAAATTTTATATGCATTCCTTTCCACATAAATCTCCTTACTTCTCAATTTACACTGTTGACCACTATATTAGTCTAGATAACTTACACTGACTGCTAAAACAGAAAGAAGAGAAAAAAACCCACCAAAATCTTAATGGCTGGACTGGACCCACAATTTACTTCATTATCAAACAATTGCTGAGAGTTGGATGGGGCTTTCCTCCATCTAATGTCCCAAGAATCCAGGTTTCTTCCAACTCATGATCTACTATTTAAGGTAACAAGGTAATTGAGGGAAAGTAAAGAGGTGACATATCAGCTCAAATTATTTGGCTCAGAAGTGACACATTTATTTCCTGTCTCATTCATTGGTTGGACCTAGTCACTCCTCCCTGGCTAGATGCAAGGGAGCAGCCAGCAGTCTCCCTGTGATTAGGGACAGTGGATCTGGATGTGGGGCAGTACTAATGGCATTACCACACTCACTTTCCTGAGTTTTTTCCCAAAGCTTTTTCATTCTTCTGATTACATCAGAAAACATCATTTGGTAGCTGATATGTATTTGAGATATTTTTAAATAAGGAGAATCTGTCCCTGAAAAAAAATCAATCAGAAAGAGATAGGAGACCAGACTAAGTCATTTTTAAAAAGCAAGCAATTGAATGCCTTCTGTCCAGCACCTTCCAAATGCAATCCTTTAACCTTAGGGGATTTTTGTTATGACCTCTGAATTAGGACAATTTTAGCTCCTATGGGAAAAAAATTATGTATATAGTCTTCCCCCAAGCCAGTGACTTAATACAATGAATTTTTATTCCTAACCTCTATGGTTTGGGTAAATGTTCCCTCAAGGCCCATGTGTTAATAGCTTGATCTCCAGCCCATGGCACTAAGGGAAAGTGGTGGCACCTTTAAGAGGTGGGGCCTAATTGGAGAAAGTTAGATCACTGGGCACTACCCTGGAAGGGAATTTGGGAACCTAAGCCCCTTGCTCTTTTTCTCTTTTGCCTCCCAGGTGCACAAGGTAATTAACTTTGGCAGGCACATGCTTCCAACCAAAAATAATAGGCCCAATTGACTACAGACTAAAACCTCCAAAACTGTAAGCCAAAATGAACCTGTCCTCCTTATAAGTTGATTTCCTTGACTCTTTTGTAGCTGTGATTGAAAGCCATCTAATACATGATTCTTTGAACTGTGCAGCTGTTATGGATCAAGAGATGGCTTTCCTCCATGAATAGTTTTCAAATTCTGGGTTCCTCACTTCTTGGTCTCAATCATCCCCCTAGGATCTTGGGGGCTTTTACATGTAAAGGGTAAAAGAGAAAGAAGATACAGATACCACATTTATTATTAAGCAACCTTGCACAGAAATAACACACTTCATTTTCATTAGATGGTTGAGAATTAGCCCCCATGGCCCCATATAGATACAAGGGAAACTTGGAAGTGTAGTCTTTAGCTGGGCAGCCACATCCCAGCAACAGCTCAGTTCTGCAGAAGAGGAAGTGCAAATTTGGGGTGCTCTGCTAGACATCTCAGCCATGCATCCAAAACACTAACTTATACAACTATTTCCAAATATTTCATATTAAATATCAAATTCTAAATGTATTGTCAATTCATATTTAATACTCCAAGTATACTAGGATCTGTACAAAATCTATACCTGATAGAGACCCAGTGTTTAAGGAGCTTAGTCTCTGAGGGAAGCTCACAAATAACACAGTGAGATAATTTACCAAAGTTGCACTCAGAAGTGGGAAAACAAGATACAACATGGCGGGCTGTTTGGAGACCTCACTTTGATCTTACGTGAGCAATTGCATTCTCTTAGGCTTTTGAGGCCCTATGCTCTGTAAAGTCCAGTGTCTTTCAACCCCCAAATTGTTTTCCTTTTTTCACATTTATAACTATAAATAATATACAAGAGAACAAACATATAGCTATTAATCAATGATACCTCCATTTGATAGGGTAATCATAATTCTTCAGTGTTTTAAATTCTACTGGATCTAAGTAAGTGACATACATTCTATCACCTCTGCACTAATCAAAAGTTACAGGATGGTTTTCAGATGTTCAATGGTTTTGTGTGTGAGTGAGTCGCATGTGAACTCTTTGAAAACAGGGAATATGGGCTTTCCCAAATCTTTACTTCCAATTCCTGCTATGTAAATGTTCATTGAAGTGAATTGAGTAAATTTTTATGGAAATCTTCCTTGAATTGGTGAGCTGTAGTAAGTGAGGTTACCATTGGGATGCATGTGAGATTCTTTCTAGCTCAATATTTTTATTAATGTGTTGGGGGAAGATGCAAATCTCAAAACATACTCATACTCATAAAATTTTAAGATGATCCTAGCTTGGGAGGAGTACCAAACACCAGGGACAAAAAATATAATCCAAAGAAGTTAGAACTGTCTACATAAAAAGAAACTTGGCCTTCAAAAATGTAAATGACTACATGCAAGGAAAAAAATGGTTTGAATTCTTCCTAAGCAAGGGAATAAAAGAAATCTGGAGTCCAAGGGTGATATAATTTACAAATTAGATCTGTGTTTAATATGAAGAGCTATAAACAGAGTCATAGCTATTTTGGCCTGAATTTCGAGAGCTTCATATAATAAATGGGCCAGGAAACTAATTGTCCTTCTTTGTGTGATGTTAAAGATTTTCTAAATTTCAGTTGTTCTAATTTCAACCAATATCATTAGAAATAGAGCTATACTAAGAATTTGGAAAAGAACCAAAAACATCAGTAGGAATAAGATCAATTACCAATAATAGTTTTTCTATAGTGTGTACTTATTTATTCACTTCCTAAGATACTTTACTGATACAAATACCTTAGGTATTTATTATATCCATATGTTACTCATTAATTCTTAGAACCTCCTTTTCGGTGTAGATTTTCCCCATTTTACCAATGATGACGCATTCAAAGATTTCACATCGTATGTCAATCTTGCCAGCCGACTTGTAGGCCTTCTTATAAATTTCATGCCTAGATGAGAAAAAAGAAAATAAGAATGTATCATTTACCTAGGAATGCCAGAAGATATTTTCCTTAGCCAACCTGAGCTCTGCACTTTATGAGAGGAAATATGTTGTGAAATTTTTTTTATGTGTAACATCATGATATCCATTGCTCTAGTCAGAGGAACACTTGCCCCCTGTTCAGATGAGACTTGAGAGCATTCGTCTCATTCAACCTGTTTTCCTATCTCAAATGCAAAAGGCCTCTCTATTGCCTTGCCACTGTTAGGATAAAAGGAAAAATAAAAAAAAAAATGGCTCCAACCTCTATCCGACATCCATATTCCTCCATATTCCTGATCTTGCACAGATGGGCAATCTCTTTATGTGTACTTTCCTCAATACAATGGCATTGATACTAACTCACTCTTACAGTGGCAAGTAAGAGTGAAATAAGATAGTGCTTGAGAGGAAGAGAGTGCTCAGTAAATGGGAACTATTATTGACGGAGTGATGAGGCTCATACATATTACCTCGGGATGGAATCAGTGATTCCATTTGAAAAAAAAAAAAAAAAGATTTTCATATGCAATATAACAATGATGTCAAGCATTCCTCCACTGCATGGTCCAAGCTATAAACTTCATCTCTGTCATTTTCCTCGTTGTCCTTTTTCTTTCCTCCATTCTGTCCTGGCCTCTACCCCCACATACTTTTGAATTATTTGTATATTAATCTGTCCACTTACACCTCTTACTCATGGGAACAAAGAAAAATGCCTTATTTAACTTTTTATCTCGTAACATTAACAACTACCTAATCAATAAATAAAATTAGGATGCTCCTTTAGACAACAACAACCAAAACAAAATAATTTTTTAAAAAAACCCTCAATTTTAGAAAAAAAATTTAATGTATACATGGCACCAATTTTGTTTCTTATTTATGCTGTAGGTTTAAGAATCAAGGCAGTGTACTTTTAATCCAGAATGGAATCTTCAATAATTTAATGAAAAATGAAAAGAAGACAGAAACTAAAGTTTAACATCTATTGAATTTTGTTAAGCCTTGGGCAAAAATCACATTTGGATCAAAGAAGTTTTCTGTAAAGGAAGAACATGGTAGAAATAGGGATCTCTGAGAAGGGCTGGTGAAAGTCAGAAGCTATCCCTAACAGTCAACTTTCTTTTAAGATACTGTCAAAATGTGTAGCATAGCATACAGAAACCAACACACACACGACTAAAATGAACAGAACACTTAGTATGTTTATTTGCTTCCTAAGTGTTTGGGGGGCACTGCTGTCTTGCTATCCTTCACAATGCATTAAGTGCAATGTCTTTATTGAACTTCAAGGTCCAGAATTAAAGAGAAGAGAAATACATTTTGTGCTATTCTTGTACCACAAATGGATGGATAGGTCTGTAAGTACATACACATATCAGTACCTACCCCCACATAAATACTTAGTTTTGGTCAAATTGTTCACTCTCTATTTTTATATGGGTGATCAAATTGGCCTTTCCATCTTGATAATACAAACCATTGCATGACACTAACGCTCCAGTGGAAAAACAAATTAGATGATGAGAAATTGGAAGAATTTGTGGTCAGGAAGACTTTGTGAGGCAAAATTATTGAAAACATGTACACAGAACAAGGATCCTGCAATATATTAAGACTCTGCTTTTATTATGCTATTTTAAATTTTTTTCATAGTTCTTCCTTTTCTGGATTACTTCAAATATAAATCTTCACAGATTAATTATACAAATGATGTGTTCTTAAGGTTATGACAGAGTGACACCATTAAGAAAGTGTTTAAGAAGATTGTAAAAGGAAACGCATCCTCTGAAAATAATAAATAGTAAAATTTTTAAAATTTAAATAGGTTTCAAAATTTTTTTAAAAAAATTTAGGCTATGATCAATACCATATAAATTTAGTTTAAAATACACAGAGATAAAGAAGAACAAGGAGAAACAAGAGGAGAAAGAAAAAGAGAAGGAAGGAGGAAGTGGGAGAGGAGAAAAGAGATATTATTTTCAGCTCTACTCTTCTTGTAACACTGCCAGTAATCCACATATTTGATAATTCTAAACACACTGTATTCTAGGAGCTCACTTGAAGCCTTCCTACTATAATTTTGCTATACTTTAAATGATTGGTACTGAGTTGTAAAGTGTAATATACATGAATTCTTTGAAAAGAAAACGTTTGAAATAACAGTAATATTTCTTAGTCATAAAATTATGACTTTTTGATAAAATATAAGCAAAGAACACTAATACTGTAAAGAGAAAGAGATATGGAAAGGTGTGCAATTCTAGAATCTATTTTCAGTAGGTTAAAATGTAGTATGAAATTAGCATGGCAGAGATAGGAGCCCTATCATTATCACATAGATGTTGATACATCCAGAAGTTTTATATATATCTTTGTTTATTAATGTGTGGCAAATTTGCCAGTGACTTTCAAATTTCCAACTTGAGCTAAATAGTAGTTGTAGTTAGCTCTCCCAAAGAGAGAAAGTAAGAAGCTTCAGCTTCTCTTCCCTCAGATGCTCCTTTGTGCATTCATTAGTGCATTCATATATTCATGCATTCACAACAGACATCTATGGACCTTTCTTATTTGCATGGCATTCCTCAGTGCTGGGGAGACTTTAAGGTGATTAATTTAAAGTCAAAGTTTACAAGAGCTCATTTCATAAATTCTTGACAGGAAGATATGCAAGACTCGATAAATTTCTTAGATAAACATTAGGAAATGTTATAACATGGAAAATACTACTGAAGAAAGCCAGTTTTACCATGAAGAAGGTGCCTAAGAGTGATTGTGTGTCTTTTCTTTAGGCTGTATGAGCACATACTTCTATGCCTTAAAGTCATGTTGATATTGGCCAACACCTGTGTGGGTTCTCTGAACTTCGTGTCCCAACCCACTATGAACACTGCATCACTACTAAATCTCTTGGTTTCCAGGCTTGTGAGTTAACTTCCTTTTCCTCACTCTCTTGGATATAACACTTGCACCATCTCTCAATCCATTTCATTGTTGTTGCTTTTTTTACTTCAGTTCAGATTTCACTGATGATTCTCTCTCCTTCCCTGTTCCCCTATCTGATTTCTGTAACCCCAGTTTCATGACATCCTTATGTAGGCAATGCCCAAAGCCTCTAGGAGTGACTAAAGCAGTCATTACGATAGTGAAAATGTAAGGGAAAGAAGGGACTAGATGCTAATTGCTAAGTAACCTTGATTATAATTAAGAAACATTATAAAAATGCCAGAATTTATTCTTACATCTTTTTCTTGATAATTTATTTTTTTTTTACATTTTAAATTCTCAGAAATGTTTTCTAGATTCAGCAGAGGGATTCATTTGCTCTCCAAATTTTATTATAAAGTATTGAACATTGATTCTGCAATATAAATGAGAATTTTCTATCTATAAATTACTATATCTTGGATAGAGTCCTGAAGAAAGCTTATCTTGGAAGACTGCATTTTTAATCAAAAAATAGAAAAATCACTGGAAATTTCCAGGTTGTCTAAAGTAAGCTAAATGATCATCATTCATATGATCTCAATCTCAATGCCACAACTTTGTACACATTAACATATAAAACATAGCTTCTTAGATTTCTGTGCTTACCATAGATTTGGTTTTTCTTTCCTTAAGGATCTCAGAATTTTACAGGAATAGCATCAATCAGATAAATAAATCAATGAAATATTCCCAGTGACTTTAAGTTCTGGTAGAAGTTCAGAATCAATTAGTTAAAAATCAATGAGAATTTTGTTTGCTGACATGTGACATAAAATGCAAAATAATAGTTGTTTATTATTATATAAATAAATGACTGTGTTTGTTTTCTTTCCCACATTATAAAACCCAGAGTTTCAGTGCAGGGTTGATCTGGTGGTTTCAGGTTATCAGAGATACAGACTTTTTTCATCTTGTTCCTTCATTCTCTTTGCAAAGGGCAACAGTACTCAAAGTGACTTAAGGTATAAAATGTCTCCTCCAGCTCTTACAATTTTATCCCCGAATAGGAGGAAGGAAACCACAGAGTAAGCAGGTCCCTCTATAGAGCTCCACATTCTTGCTTGCTTTTTGCTAGCTGCAACTTAGTCACCTTGCTGCCAAGTAAGGCTAGGAAATGTAGTTCTTTCATAGAACCATTTGAGGTCCTTTAGGAAGAAGAGGAGGAAGAGATGCAGGAGTAAGTAGGCAGAAGTCAGAACCCCAATAAATGACTCTGTTACTGCTCTTTTATTGGTGCTTCCCCCTATTGTTTAACAGTAGAGCAAGTGTTATGTGATAACTTTGCAGAAATCAAGCAGATTTAAGCCAGGTAGCTTAGCTTCTTATTGGCTAGAAAAGGTTAATTATGGACAATGGATCAAATAAAAAGTTTGTGTTTATTAGAAAAAAATAACGAGGTGCTACTAAAAATCCACTTGTAAGCAAATTTAACAAAAAGGTGTCCTGTTTCTGGGTAGAAGAAGCCTCGCACTAGGATACTGGTTTAGAGTCAAGTGGAACAGGATTCAGGTCCCATTTGCCTCTGCTGGCAGGACATAAAACCTGAATAACTGTACACACCACCCTGGCAGGAGTTGCACTCTTCAACATTGGATGAGAATAAAGCTGTCACCCAGACTACTTTGTGTTCATTTAATGCTATCAAATGCTGTCTGCTTCTACGTTACTAGGTAAGTTAGCAAGCTGAGGCTGGTTGTAATGTGGGCTCTGTGGGTGAGCAACATCTGGTTTTGTTTTGTTCTTCCTTTCATCTCAGTCTTCCTTTATTTCCCTTTCTCCCTCATCCTTCCCCAGATTCTGTGAATTATAATGTTCTGTGTATTCTGCTTCCTCTGCATCTCTCAAATGTATGAATTTGTCTCCAACCCTATTCTACCTGTCTTGAGTAAGACCAACTGGAAGTTATTATGCCTCCGCCATGAGGAGGCTGAGGAAGTGTCATAGGCAATAATGCCATTCTCCTCCAAAACTTGGTCCTATTCCCTGGATAAACCAGGAACCCAGTAGTTGTTCTTCATATTGTCTCTCCTTCACTGAGAATCAATCCGTCACCTAACTAACGCATTTTGCTTCATAGTTATCTCTTCGGTCATCCACTTTTTCCCCATCCATATCATTATCACCACTGAATCCAGCTACAATTGTTCCTCTTTTTGTTTACTACAATAGTCCTTTAAGCGGTCCACCATGAAATTACTCTTCCACCTTTCTTTTACTTCCCATCTACACCTCCTTCCCATATGTTTTCCCCGTTGCCCTTCAATGGCATGTAAAACCCTCTGAGTCTTGGGCTTCTTCCAATATCTCCAACTTCACCCTGCTTCACTGCATCTGCTCCTTTAGTGTCTGGGCTTTCCTTTAGTCCTTTATATTGTGGTTGACCTCTGCATCTGTTGTTGTCTATTCGTGTAATATTCTTTCCTCCTCATGTTGCCTGTCAACTGTAATTTATCTTTTAGATCTCAGTTCAAACTATACTCTTCTAGAACAGGCTTCTCTGACACCCATGACTAGGTGAACTGTCCTTAATGTATGTTCTCATAATTCCATGTAGTGCATTTATCTCAGGGGCAATTTTACATTGGTTGGTGTGATTGTTTCATTAATATCTGTTACATTCAAAGGGTCATAAAATCCATGAGAGAGGAGATTATGTTAGCCACTGTGAGCCCAACCCAAAAGATGCTAAAGAAATGCATTCTGAGTAAAAGAGAAGAAAGAAAGGAAAGAAAGAAGCGAGCAGGAAGAGATGGGGTGGGGAGGAAAACATATTTTTTGTATTTTGTTTTCTCTACAGTACCTAGCACAACACTTTGCTCATAGAAAGTTCACTGTATTTTTTTTTTTAATGAAACGACCATAGTATCACCAATGATTTGTGCAGATTGGAGTTGGAAAACCAAATTTATTCCATTGTTCTGGCCAGTCACTAAACATGCTGAGTTGTCCATTTTGGAATAGTTCTGATTTATTGAACTAGTTTAGAATTAGTGCCAGACATCCTAGTGCCAGAACTGAAGTTCTTACTTTCTTGCCTTGCTCCTGACATATGGCTCATTACGTAAATTAACCGCTGAAAATTTATATCAACCTTTCAAGAAGTGGATTCATTGTCCCAGATTTGTGGCTGGGAAGACACAGAGATAGTTTAATGTCTCATTAAGATTCAGAACCACTGTCATTAAAAAAAAAAAACATACTGTAAAGAAAGGACAATGAAGTGTGTATAGGTGAAAGAAAAAAGTTGAAGAAAGTGCTATTTGGTTCCCAAAAAATGGGAGAAAATTCTAGTAGCTCTGTTCTTGATCAGTGAATATGTAGGTCTCTCACTGGCCATTGGTCACTATATAAATCTCAAGCTTTTGGACTGCTCTGTAGGCTATATACTAAAAATGTTTTCTCTACAATTTGTAACAGCTATGGATAGAATATGTCCACAATAGTTTATTCAAAGCACAGACTAGGTCCTGTGGTAGCTAAATATTTATGTTTGCAGTATTGGAAACTGAACCCAGAGCCTTGTGCATGCCAAACACATGCTGTATCACTCACCGAACCACACTCCAGCCTCATAGCTAAAATTGTTTCTTCTGACATTCAAAGTAACTGCCTGAGTAAAGGAGGGAAAGGATTTTGCCCTATTTTTGTTATGTGGGTTGCCCAAGATCACAGACCTGTGTTGCCTTTGTTTTCCGCCTCCTGGTTGAATTGCTCTTCTGCTATTTTTTCCACACATCAGTTTTAAACAAAAACTCACTCCTTTCCACCTCTTGACCCAAGTGCTGCTGCTGAAAAACATTCAACTTCTTGGACTCTGCCTACTGAGATCCCAGCATACAGCTGCCTTGCTTTGGGCTAAATTCTTGGGCTCTACCTGGGCCTGCTTAATTTTATAATATCTTCCTGCTTCCCACTTGTCTAGCCTGAGTATCCTCAGGCTCCTCCTTAGATTCTGGCCCAGGGAATCCTGAACTTTGAATCTGACTTGCCAAGAAATCAAAATTCTGCCTTTCTGCAGGCTGAGGTGTGAAAACTACGGTCCCACCATAGAAACCAACTGGCCATTGCCCTTGTGTTTCTAGGCCCTCTGAGAAGTTAGGGACCTTAGTCAATTTTGTCCTGCTTTGGAAATTTAAGGAGTTTGCCAAAGCAGAAGACTTCAGGTCAAAAAACAAAGGAAGACCCAGATGATAGGACTCACATAGATATCCAAAGTGAATCCTAGAACACTTACTTAGCTAAATTTAGGGAAAAAAAATCTATCATCTCTTTTCTTTTAGCAGCCCCTTTTCAGCACATTGACAAAGCAAATTTTTTAAAAGCAATGAGTATACGGGGGATACTATTTCTCTAGAAGAACTTTCATTTGGACAATTTCAGGAACAAATGAAAACACAAAGAGAATAAGTAGGTTAGCTCTAATAATTGCCATGAGCGAGCTTGGGACATCAGGGTATGGAGAATTCATAAGGTGTTCTCTTCTGTGTTTACTGGATACATCCTGCTCAAGTTTTCTCATAAGGGTGCATCTAAGATATCAGCTAGTTATTTAAAGGCTTAGCTGGGGCTCAAGTAGCTTCTTCTCAGATGGTTCACTCTTCCCAAAGCCCTCCCTTCCTTGCCATGTGGTATCTCTATAGAATCCCAGTACATGGCAATTGGCTTCCCCATGGCAAATTATGCAAAAGAGAGCAAGTAAGAAGCCATGGTGCCTTTTATTACCCCATCTTCCAGTCAAATACTCTCACTCCTGCTTATTTTTTTTCCTATCCTTTTAAAGAAAATCATGAAGTTTGAAGCCATCTGTATCTCAAGGCTCTGTTTTCTTGAAGCAGTGTAATGAAGTTATAGATGCATTTTTAAACCACTACAATGTTTTGTTTTCAAGAACATTTTGAAAATATTTTTGAGTATGGTAATTCACGTTAATTTTGAATTAATAAGCAAAAAATGACCTTGAAATGAATCTCATATCTTTAAATAAAATTTATTTGATTTCAGAATAATTACATTAATTTAAGAAGCATCTTTGTCTAATTTAGTAAAGTGAAATTTAAGTGTGAATAAATGTATTGAAAGTTCCCATTTGAAATAAAAAAATAGAATTAATGTGGTACTGCTTTTTAGCCCAATAGATTTCCAATATTTTTCAAAACTAATTTAATCATATTTGAAGCTTTAAAATGAAAGTATTCTATATACTTCAGAAAGTTGTATTTGTGCAGTATAACTGAATCTGTCAAATATAAGATGAGGGAATGTCAGGCAGGCAGTTGCAGAAGAGTAGAGTAACTGGTGTGGGACAAGAAGTTACCTCTGATAGTGGCAGAGGTAAGCTATGATATGGATGAGGGATGATCTTAAAAACCACTTGAATACTGATGTCTCCTAAATTACTGACTACTTTCTGAATTCCATATTTGTATATATAGCTTTTACACAGCAAAGCCCTTTGGATAATAAATATCTTTTCCAATTTTAATATGTTCTAAACTGGGATCTTGGTACCGGCTTCCTAGTCCCTGTTTCCTTCAATGTTATCCATCTCAATAAGTGAAAAATCCACTTTTCCCAATGCTCACACCAAAAACATTGGAATTGTATCTGGATCCGCTCTCATTCACCTGATGTATTAGTAAAAACTGTGAGAACAACCTTCAACATTTATTCAAATCTGAGAGAGAGAGGAGAGAGAGAGAGAGATCGTTCTATGGAATAAAATGAGCCAGAGAAGAGTGAATAAAGAAGTGTTCATTGGGGAAGGGGTGCCATTTAGGTAGGGGTCATTAGAAAGGCCTCCTCACCATTTTCACTGCTAGCACCTTAGTTCAGGCTGTCACATCTCTTACTTGGATTA
This sequence comes from Urocitellus parryii, assembly GCF_045843805.1. Lineage (NCBI taxonomy): Eukaryota > Metazoa > Chordata > Mammalia > Rodentia > Sciuridae > Urocitellus > Urocitellus parryii. The sequence goes on from NC_135532.1 coordinate 70,263,002, forward strand.
TGCCGTCATCTCCTAACTAGCTTCATCTTCTACAATCTACCCCTACACAGAAGCTAAGGCATCTGGTTACAGTATCAAGCCACTCTTTTATGAGAAATGTCTGATACAATTGTATCTCTCTGCAAGTAAAGGGCAACTCTTCATCATTAGCTATGATCTCCTACATGATCTCCACTACCCTCTGACTTGCTCTCCTGCAGACACCCTTCCCACCTCAGTTACATGAGACATGTTCTTATCTTCGAGACTTTACTTTCTTTCCTGTGACCTTGAATCCTTTTCCCCAAAGGACTTGTTTTCTCACTTTGGACAAGTTTGTCTCAAAGTTTATTTCCTCAATAAGGCCTTCCTAATCACCCCATCTAATTTTCAACCATTCCCCAATGGACACTTCTTTATTCACCCTTCTCTGGCTCATTTTATTCCATAGAACTCTCTCTCTCTCTCTCTCTCTCTCTCTCTCTCTCTCTCTCTCTCTCTCACACACACACACACACACACACACACACACACGAATTTCTTTTTCTCTTTTCCTCACTAGAATGTGAGTTTCACCAGAGCAGGGATTTTTGTCTTTAAGGTCAAATCCCTAATGGAGGGAATGACATCTGGCTCATGACAGATGTACAAATAGTACTTGCTGATGAGTAACCTTCTCTCTTTTTCACACTGTTGTCCCAGATGCTATCTTTCCCTTGAAGGCTCCTCCTCTGTGGCTTAATCCACTCTCTGCAGTCTTACTCATAACCTTGCTCTCTCCAAAATCTCTCTTTTCATTTGCATTACCTCCTATCTGATGATCCTGTGACCACTACTCTGCTCAAGTTTTCCTCATCCCAATGTAAACAAGAAAATAAATATAGTCTCTTTCTCCTTGTTCCCTTTTAAGCAGAATTCTCTTTCCTCTCCTTTAAGTCATGGCCAAACCACCCAATAGATTTTTTTTTAAAAAAAGAAAGAAATCTATATTTCATGCCCCCATTTCCTCCTCACTGATTGTTCCCTCCCAGTCTGGCTCCTGTCATCATTACACTGCTTAAATTATTCTCTAAGGGTCATCATGATATGCCAAGTCCAATAACCTTTCATCGTGTTTAATATTCTGTTTATTTCTAGAGAAGTGGCTATGGCTTTCAAAAATCTTGGGTGTTCTGACCATGGATGAGGGATGATCTTAAATACCACTTGAATACTGATGTTTCAACGAATTTCAAAAAAAAAATAATTAGAGTTCACTTTCATTTTATAAACAAAAGTATGTCACAGAAATCCTTCAAGAGATCCTTCTTTCTTTACTTCTGTGAATGATCTTTGATCTCCTCCTAGCTCTGACTTTCCCAGCTTTGTAAACTCTGGATTCCTGTGATAGTCAATTTTTCATCATTGGGACAAAATACCTGGGGAAAACAACTTAAGGAGGAAAAAACTGTTTGGGTCATGGTTTCAATCAAGAGTTAGCTGAATCCATTACTATGGGCTTGTGATGAGACAGAGCATCATGGCAGAGAGGGTATGGTAGACCAGAGCTGCTCACCTCCTGGCAGCCAAGTAGGGGAAAAGGGGGAGGGGGAGTCTGGCTGGGAGGAGAGAGAGATAGGGCCAGACACAAGATATACCATTTCAGGGAATGTCCCCAAATTGACTCCACATCCCAATAATGCCTCAAATTATGAATCCATTAATGAATTAATCCACTAACAAAGTAAGGACCCATAACGATCCAATCAGCCTTCCCGAAGACCCTACAACTGAACATTGTTGCACTGGGGACCAAGCCCTCAACCCATTAGTCTTTGGGGAATACTTCATATCCAAACCACAGAAGTCCCTTTGTTTTCTTTCTCTGCAATGCAGGTGTTGCCCTAGCACCTGTTCTTGGTCTTTGTCATTTCTTTGTACAATCTTCTTTTGTTATCCCATACTCAGACATGTCCTCTTTCCCAAACCTCTGCAATTGCCTCAATATTTCCCTCCAGACATTCCACTGACATCTTGAACCAAATATTTTCAAAACTTATTTCATTATGTCTCCACCAACCCTGTTGTTATGTTTGCTATTCATGATTAATACTGCTTACCTTTCTCCCGGTCAACAAAACCAGAAAATTCAGCATTAGCTTGAGAATTCCTTTCCTGCTTGTACATCTGGGGCCAACTGTCTCCTTCTACCTGAAATATTGCTCAAAACTACCACCTCTTCTCTATCACTCTGCCCCTACTCTACTTTTGATCTTTACTATGTTTTTCTGGCAAGAATATAAAGTCTTGCCCATCAGACTTTTCTTCCCAAGCCTCATCTCCTCCCAACTCATTTCACACTTTATTTAGATCTTGAGTCCTAAAACAATGCCTGGCTTAAAACCCATTTTTGACAATGCTTTGCTAGCAGATTCATAAGTTTAATTTCTGGCTTCAAGATCTTTATAACTTAGTGTTTATGTACTCATTGAGAAAAAAGTTGCTTTCTTGGTATTTGAGAGCAGATCAAAAGCTTATAACCTCCAAAGAGCAAGCTACTCTTTGGGATCATTCCCGTGCTATAATTCCCTGGATGAGATAGAACCCTCATTTGTTTTAGGTTGTGCAGATGCATTACATTTTTCCTCTTAAGAACTTCCACCTCAGTTAGATGCCAGGTTGTAGTTCTTTGGATCTGTTTGGGATGTCATGAGGCAGCTTTAGTGTACCCATGGGGACCAGAAGACGTCAATTTACTCTTTATCAGAAGTTTACCTTTGTACACTTGTATCTCTGTAAGGGGCAAGAAAAGTCACCCTAGTTTTATATTTACTTCTCATCATCATCTCAAAAATATGATTAAAAAAATAAGCTCTCATAAGATCAAACAGATAGGAAGTGATCTGTCAATCACAACACATATTAGCATGTTTATGGGCCTCTGATAATCTTTGATGGTTAATATTTATGACTCTGTGGTTCATAAACCTAGGCCATCAGCAGGACCAGTTCACTACGATCTTGCTAAAATGTTAGAGACCTAGGGGGATTAGCCTTATCTCATCTTTCCACTGATGTATCTGTTATCAAATATGTGGATTTGGCATTAAAAAAAAAAGCAATTCAGGTTTTGCCTATGTATGTACCTTTCAGAAAAAGTAATAGAGTGGAAGGGTAATATTGGAGCAGAAGGAGAGTGAGTAGGCAGAAAAGAAGTGAAAGAGAGGACAAATTCCACTATTTTAGAATTCCTAAAATATGGGGGAAACGTTCTATATCACATACTAGAATACAATGTCTCAGCCTCCCAGAAACATCTATTCTATTTTAAAAAGCCAAAAAAAGTGTATATATATATATATATATATATATATATATATATATATATATAAAACACAGAGACTTAAATCCTTTTATAATTTTCTATGAGTAGAACAAACTGAGATTAGCAGGTGTTAACATTGGCAAGGGAACTGGAGAAAGAAAACAGAGGTGATGCACATTAGAACAATAAAAATCATGTTTTCAGATTTCATTCACTTTTATAACCAAAATAAAAAGACTGACTTGGCAGCAACCAACAAAGCCAATAACCCTCTTGCAATGGTGTCCAATATTCCAAAACATATGTTTTGAGTTATCTGGCCCCTGTAAGTATCCTATTTCTCCAGGTGGGAATAAAGATAATCCTGACAGATTTACCCAGGTTCCGTTGTCAAATACTTGTAGGTGGTACTCACTTCTTTTATACATCATTCCACAAGGCTTTCAATTATTTCAGATGGTTTTGAAGTTCTGGAAAATAAAATCTCTAATTGGAATTAATTATAGTTCACTTTAATTTTGGCAACAAAATATGTCAGAAAAATTCATTATGAGAGTACCTCTAAATTACATGAATGTTTGAAGTTTAAGTGTCAGTGGTGTGTATGACAAGAATATAAAATTTTCACTAAGTTGAACACATTTATCAAACTTCTGAGCAGTTCAAAGCTCTGGCTTAAATAAAAAAGAAATGTGAATATTCTGAGTAGAATTTTGCTATTGTTAGATTCGACATCTTGAGGTGACAGAGCAAGAAGGTGAGGCTAGGAAGAGGGATCAAGACTAAATTTCATCCTCAGGTCTTGCATGATTGACTTTACAGCAGGAGGAAAATGAATGGTCTCAATATAGGAGGCTCTGAAGCTCCTTTTACTTCTGATGCTAGAAAAGCTGCTGCCTCTACATTTTCTACTCTTTTTCTCTGGCATAATGTGAGGGAGAGGGTCAGGGGACACACTTGTGGCCTCTAATGGCCAGATAATGGACCACAATAAAAGTTATGTGTCCCCAGCTGGAGGTGAAGACATATAATGGTTGACAAGATCCATTATCTAACTATTAGAACCTGGAGTGAATGGAGACAATTATTAAATCAAAGAAAAAATCCATTTTCACTTATTCAAGAAAAAAAATTGCTTATGTGCTCTGTGTTTTCTTGAAAAATCCTGCCTTTGTATTCAAATAAAAATCCGATTGTAACAGTAGTCAATGTTTATGGAATACTTATAATATGCTCATTGGCTTCATAGAGAACAGGGTCTGTAGAATAGAACTCATCAATTTCAAACTTGACTTCAGCATTTACTTGAAGGAAGATAACACCTCCATGTCTCAGTTTTTCCAATGTATAAAATAATGAAAATAGCAGTGCGCGTATCATACAATCATCAAGGACGGCATATACTAAGTATACAATAAACAACAGTTATAATTAATGTTATTGTTGTAATATTGTTATTGAGTAGATATATTGTTTAGATCTCTGGTTTATCCCATTTGATGAATTAAGACCTATAGAGGATGAAGTCAATCTGTTTAATCTGGAGGTTTGTGAATAGATTTTAAAAGATTCATTGTCCCATCAGAAAAAATTGAAAAAAGATTTTGTCTGTGTGACTTTTGGTGGATAAAAGCGTTCATGGCCTTAAAACAGCCCTTGATTCTCAAAATTATAAGAATCCCTGATGAATTAAATTTAACATATGATTTCACCTGGCAAGTGATGCAGGGTGGTTATTGAGCAAAAATATTTTTAAGTGATTTCTTTTCCTTTGCATTGTTTTTTAAATGCTAGGAAAAATCAAATATTAAAATCAATAACAGGTACATATTCTGTCTGCTGAGTGCCAAAATAGGTACATGCATACCATCACAGAATGGTCTATTTTTCACCTCTTTTTGAGATGAATGTCTTTTCAAGAAACATTTGAAAGAAACAAAACCAATTCAGTTACAAAGGTGGGAAGCTATGGATTGAGTGCCTTGGTAATAGTTCTGTAGCAATCAATAAATACATTTTTTGCCATTTCATTGGGCCTTTAGGGACCCCTAGAATCTGAGTCAAGATTCTCATGCACATAATGGTATCATGATATCAATATTTCCTTCTTTCATAATGCACTTGAAAAAGGAATCTGCCTCAACACCTTCCACCCCTTTGGATATAAATTTTGTGCAGGGTCACTCCCTGTTCAACTAATGCCTGGCTGTTGGAGCTATTAAACACTAAAAGAGGATTTGTGGGCCCAGGAAAAATTTAAAACTGTTATCATTATAATTGAAAAAATAAATACCACTCGTTTTGTAGAGAAGAATTATATCACAGTGGTTAGAAATAGATCCTCTAAAGACAGGCTGTAAAGGCTCAAATATCAATTGTCATTACTAACAGTACAACCATGGGCCAATGAATTCACCTATCTCTATATCAGTTTTCTTATCTTTAAAATGGGAGTATATATCGCATTTATTTCACGGAATCACTGTGTGAGAACCAACTGTATTAACACTCTCTCTCTCTCTCTCTCTCTCTCTCTCTCTCTCTCTCTCTCTATATATATATATATATATATATATATATATATATATATATAATTGACAAGGATTACATAATCCTGGGCCTAGAATATAAGAGCTGTATGAATGTATCATTATTATGTAATCCATTTCTTATGAATTAAGAAAAAAATACTGATGTGCTAATTCTATCTCATCTGCTTCATGACCTTTACACTTAGACAAACCATTACCTCTGAACTCCATTTTTCTTACCAATATGAAGATATATTCCCTAAATCCATGATGATGTGCAAAATCAATAATATACCAGTGTTTTGTAACTTATGGGCCCTGTCTATGTTTTGAGTCTCAAAACATCTACAAACTTTATTGGGCCTTGTATGTTTTGAAAAAAATAATCATTTTATTGTTAATTCTCAGTAATTTCAGAATCAAAATGCTTAATACAGAGAAATTGTTTTGACCTTACTTGTGCATATCTTTTATGACATGAATTTTTCTGTGGGATTTTCTAGTTAATTCTAGTTAAGACTCTCTTCCTCTTTAAGTTTTCTCAGATTTTAAATTTTGGGGTTTGATGAGGTATCTGAATGAATCAGAATTCTGGTTCAAGGAAAGAGCTGACCCCATTACTGACTCCTTCACATTTAGAGAAGCTGAGGGGAGGTTATTGAATATTAATGGATTTTTGTTTCACAGCACTTTTTCTTTCAAAATTCTAAGGTCCTTTTGCTAGTTTCTAAACATTTTAACTCAATTTTCACTTTTAATTTTTGATGCATTATAGCATTTAGACAATTCTCACATTGGTTAGATTAGTCTTGTGTTTTACCCTTGTTTGCCAGGAATTGAATATTTACAAAATCAATATGTATAAATATGTGCTTGCTCAAATCTTCTCTATTTCTGTCAGTAGTCATAAAGAGCTGAAATGCTTTCGTCATTTCACTGAATAACCTTCCTCTCTTCAGGATTTCTGGGGTCACTAAAAAGACATTCTGGTTGTTTATTCTTCTACTTTGTTAGGGAAAGAAACCCAGATGTTATCATTTGTTTTCATGCTTCTGTAAGTTGTCTTTCACTGAATACTTGGTGGCTTAAAGCAACTGTGCTTTATTATTTCTCACTCTTCTTTGGCTTGGCTGGTTGATTCTTCTGCAACCTCTCCTGGGCCTATTCATGTGCTTGACATCAGCTGACAGGGCTGGGACTGGAGCTCAGCTGGGCTTGCTGGGAGGCTCAGCCTCTCTGTCCATGTGGTCTTTCATCTTGAGATTCTACATATTTTAGTCCCTGGGCAGCATTCCAAGAGAGGAAAATGTTGAAGACATGAGGGCCTGGTTCCTGAACTCACACAATGTCATTTCCACCTTATTCCATTGGTCAAAACATGTCACAAATAAGGACAGTCCAGATGTAAGCATTGGGAAAAGAGATTCTCCCATTTTGTGGAAGAAACTGCAATGATTTCTGGACATATTTAATCTACAAAAATGCCTGTTTTTTTTTTTTTTCCCCCAGCTAAGGTTTTCAGTGCTAGAATGTTGACAGAAACTGTGAACTTTTGTCAGTGGCATTAAAGAAAGCCAGTAACAAGCGCCCATGAGTTTTCAACTCAGAGGCAGCACCCACTCACTCTAGTCACTCAGCAGGTATTAGTAAGGCATCTATTCTATGTACGAGCACTAAGGTAAACTATAAATGGTGGCTGATCCTCATACAGAATTTAACTTAGACTGCAGCCCCCCAAAAGTCATAACCTAGAAATAGATAATAAACTTTGAATAATTTGATGCTTTTATTGGCTGTCTACTAGATATACCCAAGCTCTATATTGGCATTCTGAATGTAACAATGAATCTGAGTCTCTGGTCACATGACTTGGTAATAAGTAGAAGCATACTATAAACAAAAAAAAATTAACATAAACAAAATGAATCAAAACCAAGAATAAATTAGTATTATAAATATTAAGATAGAACAGTCCCAGCTCCAGTCCCATCATCGTTCTGGAGATTGAAGATTAGGATATGCTTCCAAGAAGGGGTGAGTCTTGTAAAGCAGATACATGATCTTCAGGCTGACCAGTAAGGGCTGAGATCCAGGAAGGTAAAGCAGCATAAACAATAGAAGTGGAACATATAAACCTTGGAGAGGAATGAAAGCTGAGATTTGTTCAGTGTGGCTGAAACCCAGAATTCCTTTGAAGGAAAAACAGAAGTGATAAACAATGAACAGAAGTGGCCAGGGACTTAATTATGGAGGACCTTAAATAGCATCCTATAAAGTTTGAATTTTCTCCTATAGGTAATGGGACTCTGCTGAAGGATTTTCATCAGAGGGTGACAAGATAAAATTTGCATTTTTAAGAAGATCACTCTAACCTCTATAAGATGAATAGGCTAAGGCAAGAGTAGAGACAGAGAGATTAGCTAGATTACTGCACTGATCAAACAAGCTTTGATAATGACTATGGCAATGGCAGAAAGGATAAAGAGGAAGAGATGAATCATACCTTCAGTAGACATGTTTTGAGTGTCTACTGAGTGCCAAGTGATACTCTAAGTGCTGGGAATATTATGCCACAGAACTCACCTTGTAGATATAGAAAGAAATCATTCTGAGGCAGATATAGAACTTCTTTGAGCAGAAGGACACATTACCTAATTGAGTATAGGAGTGACGAAAAGGAAGGATCCCAGAAGTCCCAAGTGGAATTAATGGTGGCATCTTAACAATAAGACAACTGTTTTTAAACAGTAGGTACTAGAAGATCAAGAAAGAAAGCATTCTTTTATAGGTAAGCCAAAAATAACACTGAAAATATGCATATCCAGTGGAGGCTTACAGAAATGCCAGTTGTACTTATATTCATATATTGTCTTCAATTTTCAAAGATGATACATAAACAAGAGTAAAGGTGTATGTATACATGGGTGACAGTGAGTCTGACAGAATTATTCCACTGCTTTCATCTTTTCTATCCTTGACAAACTCAGCCATATCTTCCTATGTGTGGTTTAATTGAACTTGACCCTAAGATTTGATAACTCCAATTCCCTGTGGCTCAATAATTGGGCCCCATGTGTGATAAAGGCAGGTTGCACTAGGAATCCCCCAGCTGCTGCTTATGTGAATGGATTAAATTAGAACTTCCCAGTATCCTGCCTGCTCCTGATTTGATTGTGGCCATAAAGATATATTTTCAGTTAAATTTCTACATAAAAAGCCAACAATAGGAAAACAGCCAATAATAATAACTCTCTCCCTTTCCGTTTAGAGGTTCATAACACTATTATGCCATGACTAGAATCCATTATTATATTCTCGGTATCTAGTTCATCTATTTTTAGCATAAATATCTAATTCCTGGCACAATGATGAACCTATTACATATGACTAACACTCAGTGTTTGACATTAATCTTGCTCCTAGCTTTTCATTAGGTCAATCAGAAAGCCTTTATGGAGTCCATATTCTATACTCAGCAGTTTAGGACTTGGGGAAACTGCTTCAAGTAGGATGAAAAATCATCCCTCACTAGCAAAGAAGATATGTAGATAAGTAAACAAACACTTGCCATAAGGCATTCATTCATTCATTCGTTACTTGCTCTATTTTGATATATAGGAATACAAAAATAAATAATACTGCTCTCAAAACAATATTGTTGTGTGGGTTTCTAAATGATTGTGAGCAGTGTTTAGCACTTTATGTAAGTTAGCTTATTTTTATCTTCTGGAGCTTTACAGGGCAGGTGTTATTGCTTGTACCATGGAGGAGAAACTGGAGGCTGAAATCACTTGCACAAGGTCACAGGAAGCTAGGACCAAGTTAGCATATAGTATATATGGGTCTAGCATATATGGGTGTAAACCCTGTGATCTTTTCTCACAATACAAGCCCTCAGCATGAAGTGCTAAATTCTAAAAATAATAATTAAAACAACAAAAAAACATAATAAACATCACTTAATATTACCCTTCTTTACTGCCTCTTGTGTACCCTTTATGTTTACACTCCTCAAAAATGTAGTTCACATTGTCAAAATATTTACCTTACACTTGCACATCAGCCACACTTTGAAGTCCCCATCACACAGATATACCAAACACGTTGGCCCGGGACCAATAAAAATATAATCTGTCTTACTTTAAAAAGTGACCTCTTAGTTTGCAGTGAAATATAATCTTTTCATTCTTATTTTACTCACCAGGAAGGAGGTTGTGTGGCATAATAAAAAGATTATGTGTTTCAGAATCAGACTTTTCTGAGTTTAAATCCCAACCAAGCAAGGATCTACGTCCATCTCTGTGACCTGTGCCAGTTTCTTAGACTTCCTAGGCTTTACTTATTTAATATACAAAGCAGGAATGATACTACTTACCATTCAGGAATGTTACAAGAATTAATATTTTTCAAGTATAATAGAAAACAATGTTTTCAATTTTCAGGCACTCAATAAATATAATTATTTATCACCACTACCACCACCATCAGCAGCACAATCTCTTCTGCATTTGGTAAAGTCCATAATCTCTTTCTTAAATTCTTTCCTCCCTAGAGTTTATCCAGGAGATGCTTTTCTGCATTTTTTTTCATATTGTTCCTTTTCTCCTACTAATCATACTCTGCCTTCTATTGTTCCCAGGTGTTCTTATTCTTGGTCCATTTCTCTTCTTATTTTTAATATTCATCCCAGGATATGTTCATCTTCCTGTGATTTCCTCTACCTCTAATACCTTTCCTAAATTTGTGTATGAGTCCTAGTTCTTTCCTTTGAATCTAATATCTGTGTATGCCAATGTCCACTAGACACTCTAGGACAGTGTGCTATGGGCAACCCAAACTCAGCAGACCCAAAATGAATTAGGAATAATTTGTCTTCTTCTTCCTCTAAATTATTTGCCTTTTGTATTCACAATGACCAGTAAAAGATCTCATCACCTACGCAAAGATGGAAAATAGAAATCTGGGCATAAGCCTAGATAAGTAGCCTCCAACCCAATTGGTTAACAAATAAATATGGATTATTACTCTTTTTTAAGAGAGAGAGAAAGAGAGAAAGAAAGAGAGAGAGAGAGAGAGAATTTTTTAATATTTATTTTTCAGTTTTCCGTGGACACAATATCTTTTATTTTATTTATATGTGGTGCTGAGGATCAAACCCAATGCCCTGTTCATGGCAGGGGAGCGCACTACCGCTTGAGCCACATCCCCAGCCCTGGATTTTTACTCTTAATGTTTCTTATCTTCTGCTCTTCTCTCTTTTGGTATTGCCCAGGTTAGGCCCCACATCATCATTCCCATCTCCTCACCTTTCAATGGATGGATTTTCTTACCTCCTGGGAAACTACTCCAATACTGACTGCATACCGCTCACTAGCCTTTCTGAAATGTCCAGGGTACACTTTCTGTCTATACATGGAGCTCTCCAACAAAGCTAAGAATGCATAAACGGAAAATAAAGACATAAAATTAATCCATATAAATTCAAGCAGAAGTAGCCCACATAATGCCCAACGAAGTAAGCCCTTTGACTCCTCCCATCCTTCTGTGTTTATGCCCATCATAATCCCTGAGATTATAAATTCAATGGGTTTTATTCTTATGATTATGTGATGATATATGGTACAGTTGATGTTAAGAAGGAGTTTATCCAAGTGGACATGGCCTATTCACAGGAGCCCTTAAAAGACAGTATTCTCTGGTGTGTGTAGAAGATGGAATCTGAGAGTCTAAGCACGGGAAGGCTTCTATGTATATTGGTTGGCTTGCAGATTTGGAGGCCAAATCAAGGAATATGTGCAATTCCTGGAAAATAAGAGTAGCTGAAAACAAAATTCAGCAAAAGACTTTGTAACCTCAGCCCAATCATTGTAAGAAATTACATTTTACCAACTACCAGAGTGAGCTTGGAAGTAAATGTTTCCCCAGAGTTCCCAGAATGTGATATAGTCCTCCAAAGACCTTGACGCTGAGCAGAGGACCCATTCAGGCCATGACAGGCTTCTGACGTACAGAAAAGTTAATGAAAGAATGGATGTTTTTAAACTCATAAGTTCATGGTAATTTGCTATGTAACAATACAAAACTAACATACCAACTCATTGTTGACACTAATCAATGTCAATCAATTAGTGAATGATTTGAAAGAGTGAGCTGATGGACGGGGGATGGTTAGAGATGGACAGGTGAGTGAATGAATGATGTTCTCAACAGCATGTTCTGAGAACCTCACCCAGTGCTGGGCATACAGTTAGCACTTCATATGTATTAATTGTCTTAGTGGGAAAATATGACAAGAATAAATTATAACAGGAATAAAGATGAGTGTGGTCCTCTGTGTCTTGACTGCTGATCAGTAATTCCTTTCATGAACTGAGAGAATAAAATTGTAGAGAGGCAGAAAGTAATAGGAGATAATTAGAAAATGATGCAGAGCCCCAAACACTAAAGTCTTCTACCTGACGCAAAGGAGTATTGACCCTTTATATATAAAAATGCAAGAATTCTTTATCTTAACTCTTTTAATATTTAATTTAAATATTTCCTCCCAGCATGTCTTACTTCTTTTTGGTTTAATTATTAGCAACTTTTATTATTGATAACTTGGTAAGTTTTTTAAAAAGTTGGTATATATTGAACTTTTATGTTCTTTTATAACTTTATGTTTCTCTTTTCCTTACAAAGTAACAGATCTAGTAATTGTCCTTAGTTTTTTGGTAGTCTTGTGGTGTGTAGCAATGTCTTAGCTGGCACCTTTAGGACTAATGGTTGGTTCTAAATTAGAAAAGTTGGTTAAAGTGGGAAATCATTAAAATTAATAAAGTATCTTAATTCATTCTTCTTGGGCATAAGACTACTTCCTGTCTTTGAAAGTGAATCTGCTGATGAGTACTTCACCAGTCTTGCCCAAACCACTTCATAAGGCACAGGTACAGTTCTCTCTTAGGGTTCTTTAAAGTAGCTGGAGAATCTATAAGCCATTTGTATATAGACTCTTTCTAGTTTTATGATGTTCTTCCAGTCTTTTCATTATTGTCTCACCACCCACGATCCAAACATTTACGAATTAAGGATTCAACTGCCTTTTCTCACTTACTAAGGTGCCAACATTGACGAGTACAGTCACTTTTACAGATTTGGGAACAAACCATCTGACTCTTGGAAGACTTGTTCCACCACCAGTAGGTGCAGCAGGGCACAAGCAAAGAGCCTAGCTTGCCAGATTGAGCACTCAGCATGCCATGGCTCTCAGCCAAGGCATTTTACAGTTGGAAGGAAAAATGTGGTTAACCCACTGAGATGGCCCAATGAAGACCAGCAAAGACGGTTCTGCATTATACCCTCCGTGACTTTAGTCAGGTCATTTAATTCACATCTCAGTTTACTCATCTGTAAAATGCAAATTAAATTAGCACCCATGTTGATGGGTTTTTTTGGTGGTTAAATAATCAAAACGTAGGGAAATGCTTAAAAACATGTATGGTGCATAATAAGTGTCTGAAAATTAAAATAATGAAAATAAATATAAGTGAAAAATAAATGTATTAAAAATGGATACGATTATTTATAGAACTTTAAAATTATTTCACATCACAATGTAATATTAATATTGTTGTTGTCACTGTTATCACCATTACATAGTATAGATAACATTTATTGAACATTAACTGGCAAGACAAGTACTTTATGTGCATTATTTCCTTTTGTAACTAGTCCAACATTGCCAGTTATTAAGCAGTAGCACCAAGAGAGAAATTCAGTTGCTTTTATTCCAGAATTTCTGCGACTTATTAGATTGTTTGTACTGTTTCTTTTCTGAAAAGTATTTTATATTTGAGTTACAAAAAACTTATTGACTACAATAAGATGATATAAATTAAAAACAATCTTATGTTACCAATAAAAATTGAACTCCTTTTTTTTTGGGGGGGGGGGATACTGGGGACTGAACTCAGGAGCATTCGATCACTGAGCCACATCCCCAGCCTTATTTGGTATTTTATTTAGAGACAGGGACTCACTGAGTTGCTTAGTACCTCACTATTGCTGAGGCTGGCTTTGAACTCATGATTCTCCTGCCTCAGCCTCCTGAGCCACTGGGATCACAGGAGTGTCCCGCCATGCCCAACTTGAACTCCTTTTAATACCTTGAAATATATATGTTTTACATTTATATATGAAATTTTACACACATGTACATAAATGTATGTATTTACCCACAGTTTCCTGCTTAATGGCAATTCCCAAATCTCATCACCACTAAAGTAAGTTTCTGTTTTATAATTAAAAGTTATAATATATTGCATTACACAAAAATTTTTGAAATCCATAGGTGTTCCACTTTATCAGGAGGCCAAATTCACTACTCACTTTCCCATAACATCCACTATAATAAAGGCAAAAGATTGAACAATACAAGTAGCCATAAGAATGAGATACAAACTAAAATAAAAAGTCTAGTTTATCACTATATTTATTTCTCCACCATGGGGAATAATCAGAGGATGACTCTTTAGTTACGACTTTTCTCTTATCCATCTGACCTTTTATCCTGGGATGACTATGTTTAGTGCCTTTTAGTAGATACCACCAGCCTGGGCACTAAATCAATATGGAAATTAAACTGGCAATCCAGAACACATTGATTTATGAGGTTGCATTTCTCCTTTACATTTCATAATATTTTTGAACATTCATAAATTAAACATAAAATCAATTTAAATTAAAAGTTAAGGGGCAGTAGCCCTCAGGTAGATGCTTAATGGTTTATTAGTTTATGAAATATATAAGGTATACTAAACTTTATATTGGTGTTATTATTATTTAATATTTTCTACATACTCAAAGATACTATCAATTTGTGTTCATTCAGGACCCAGTTGCCCAGTTTTTTAATTATATAGCCTGCCTTATTCTACAATTAAACTTTTGTTCATTCCTTTTATTCTAAATGTTGGTTCTTCAAAAAAAAAATGTTAGGAGAAAAAAAAATGACATTGTTGTACTTTAGAAGTTCCATTAAAACTTAGAAACAGTGCCCTCTTTGGGAGCATTTTTATTTGCAACTAATAATACTTTAAAAAATTTATGTGTTTAGAGAACATTTAAGGATGTGAGAATGTTTACAAGATAATACTATGAGAAAGACATAACATATCCTAAATTATTTACTTGCATTATATAGGCATTCATTTTATTCAATGCAACTCTCATTGTATTTCCTTTGCATGCATATCATCAAGAATAAAGCAGAGAAAAGAAAAAAAAAAGCAGATGTAGGAATGCCTTCATGGAGCCTGCATTCTAAAAAGAAACAAATATTAAACCATGAATTATATAAGTCACATTAAGCAGGAATGTTTAGTAGTAATTATTGTGTAGTAACCACTATTCCCCGTGCATTAGTCCATATCATCCTCCTAACATCATTACAAAGGAAATACAGCTATTATCCCTATACAGATGTGAAAACTGAGGCACAAAAATATTAAGTAACTAGTTCATGTCCAGCAGCTGGAAAGTGATGATACTGAGTCATTGCATAGACACGGGCTGTCTAGCATTAAAGTGTAAGGGCTAAACCCCTTGGTTCAGCCTTTCTAGTATGGTGAATCCTTACAAAGGGTTGAACTTGCTGCTATAACAAGACACATGTGGTGCTTGGAAAATTGAGCAAAAATTTTCTCTGGGAAATAATTGTTGGAATGAGTTTTCAAGGCCCAGTGGGAATGAACTACGTATGCATTAATATGAGCAAGAGAGGGAGGCTGACTTAAAGAGAATGTAATGTGCAAAGGGGTTGAAGTGAGAAGCATGAGAGGAGTTAGAGGAGCAGTGGGAAGTCCACAGTGGCTGTAGAGCAGTCAATGGGGATGTGGGCAGGAAAATCTGGAGTAAATTCCAGGAACACCCCTCTGAATCAGAACTGGACGCTCTGATTTCATTCTCTATATAATCAACCTTTCCTTTATCAATAGACATCATGATAAGCTACAGTTAGAATCACTTGGGAGAGTCTTACAATTCCTCATCTCAGACCAACTATTTCAGAATCTCTGGAAAGGCACCAGGTTTTAATAGCTCTAAAGGATGCAATCAAGATTGAGAACTAGTTAGATGATTATCAGTTTATAAGATCTAGTGACATCTAAATTAGGAGAAACCTCCAGAACCAAAAATGTGAATAATATTATCATCATGATTGAGTGTAGTTTTGAATTATGAATACATGTCACTAGAGGAGGTGACATGAAGGAGTATCTGATGGGAACTGATGTGAGCTGCATGATACTCAAAAGAAGTATTGTTCTCAGCTCCATGTTGGATCAACCAGATGTGGAGTGCTGACCTCAGGTGAGAAAAGAGGAAAGGAGACAAGTCAAAGGCTTAGGATGATATGAGCCTTTGATCTAGGGACATCCCTTCCCCACAGTGCCCAGTGTTTACCTTCTGGGCTGAGAGAGAGAGAGAGATCTATAGGGTGGGGTGGGAAAAGTCAGGTTTGGGGTTTAACCTGAAAGTACAGGCCTATGGAGCACTACTGAAAAGAAAAGAGCATGGAGAGCTAGTGACCCATCAACAGCCTGCCCTGATGGAGGGAGAGTCCAGAGGGGGTGGTTGTCATTCAGGACCTTGCTGACATATTGAAGATGTGTCTCCATCCCAAACCTTCAGGAAGGCTTTGCCAAGTGATGATGTGCAGTGTCTGTATGAACGAAAAAGATTATGATGATTATAATAAACATTATTTATCTGATCCCCCTAAAATAAATGTGATTTTTCAACATAACAAAAAACTTGAAATTGAAAGCATTTGATTGCAAGAACCCAAGTGTTTTTAGAAGCAGAACTCTTTCCTCCTCCTCTTCCTCTTCCTTCTCCTCTTCCTCCTCCTCCTCCTCCTCCTTTCTCTCTCTTTCCCTCTCTCCTCTCTCCTCTCTCTTCTCTCTCCCTCCCACTTAGTAAGTCAATAGTGAAATAAAGGAAATTAAGGAGAGTGAAATTGCATATGTTTTGTGGGTGTCTTTGAAGAATTAATTGAAGAACAGCATAAATAGACCAAAACATTAGAATGTAGGTTACTTCTGTGGACCAGGTGAGACATGGAAGTAGCTTGGAATGGAGCCTAGTGGCAGTGGAAGAGGAAGAAGTGGCAAGTGTGAGATTTGGCCTCAAGCATCAACAATAGTTAAAGCAAAGGAGATTATGACAGATGGAGTAAGACAGATGGACATGGATGTACAATTATAAGAAACATATCATTTTGCCAGTTAGAGCTATTATCTCTATTTTCTCTCTCAAATCTTTTATCATCTTTTTATATTTTTTAGTGGGTAGCCGATAATGGAATGGTGGAATAAATATATAGCACACTCCTAATTTCATATAGAAAATAAACTGGAAAAATACTGACAAATGTGGATAGTGATGAACTCTGGATGGGTAGTATCACAGGGTGATTCCAAGAATAAAAATTGTCTCCACCTACAGAGCATATGCATGCCAGGCAACTCCAAGTCTCTTTGCTGACATTATCCACTTCATCCTCAATTTCTAAGGTATAGAAATGTTTCTTGGAGCTGGAAAATTTAAAATAGCATTAATTACTTCAACTGTTTAAAAATATACCATTCAAATTCATATAACATTGAGGTGAACTAAAACCACAACCCAGTGTCTTTCAGACATGCAAGACTCAATAATGACAATAACAGTTGCTGAACATTCATTGAGTGCCAAGCATCATGCTAAGCGTTTTGCAAGTATTAAAATTCTCACAAATAATTATCCCTATTTAGCCAGTGGAAAAGCCTATCCTAGAGAGTTCAAGTATGTTTTCCATGGTCTTATGTCTTTGTAATTCTGTAGAGTCTGAAATTCAGGGAAGGGATAAAGAGTTCAAGGTCCAGAGCTGGAGTCTCTCTCTCAAAAGAGACTTCCAAGGACCCCCTTAACTCTGATCTCTGAGTGTTTAAATTTAGTTATATTTATGGAAACTTTCTTCATTTATTCACTTATCTATTTCAAATGTTCACGTATGCTTTTGATATTTTTAGAGCCCAATGTTTTCAAACATAGAAGAACACATAGTGATATAATCCCTCAAATAGTTATTGTCTTATTTTTACAAAATAGGATGAATTCAAGTATTATAAGGTCTGTGTAACAGGTTATAAACATTACCAATGGCAACCAAAGAAAGAAAAGTCAATAAATATATTGAATTATGTGGATGCCTGGAATAATTTCCTGAAAATATAATGTAGCCATTTTAAGGTAATCATTTTTATTATTCCACCCCTCAATTCTACTAAGGCTTCATTCATAGTGACTGACTGTCAAAGAACTAAGACTGATTTCAAGTAGAACAATGTAGCACATGTTTAAAGGCAGTAAAATTGAGCTGATTAAAAAATGTTGGGCCAGGCACAATGGCACATGCTTGTAATTAATCCCAGTGGCTTGGGAGGCTGAAACAAGACAATCAGGAGTTCAAAGCCAGTTTCAGCAACTTAGTGAAGCCCTAAGCAACTCAATGAAACCCTGTCTCAAAATAAAACAATAAAAAAGGGCTGACTCAGAGGTTAAGCACTGCTGGGTTCAATCCCTGGTACCAAAAATAAATAAAGAAATAGATAAAGAAATAAAGTTTCCATAAATATACCTAAACGAAAACACCCAGAGATCAGAGTTAAGGGGCTCAAATCCTCACTTAGGCCTTTGATATTTATAGAGCCCATCAGTAGATACATGGCTCATAGCTAATTATCATATCATGTAAATAGCCTACCTTAAATACATTTTCATTACAGTTTATTATAAAATCATCTTTACTAAAGTGATTTTGTTTATTATTTCAGTTAGAACAAAATTTATATTCCCATAATAAAGGCAGAGTATATGCTCTTATCTTAACTCCTATGTATCTAAAATGTAACCTTTTTTTGAGACTGGAATGGTAAGTTACAATCTCAGTTCTTTAATTGACATACTTACCTGAAGTAATTCATCACCAAGTAAAGAAGCACTTTTCCATCTTTTTAGTACTTCCACTTTTTGTTGATTAGTCCAGAGGCTGAAAAGAAGAAAAGGGATTGTGTTTTCTTTTTTTTAATTGTTGTTTATGGTTCTTAAAATTAGACATAGGCAAAGTCATGAACAGCTATTGAGGTTCCTCCATCTCAACTCCTCTCCAACACAGAAAGGTCATGTTGAGCAACACAGAATCGACAATTCCTATCCCAAAGAAGAAAGAACGTGTTGGTGCAAAAATTAATTGTTGAAGGAAAGCGAATTCAGATGTGATTTTTAAGATTAGAGTGCTTGCCTGGCACGTGTGAGGCCCTGGGTTCGATCCTCAGCACTACATAAAAGTAAATAAATAAAAATAAAGGCATTGTGTACAAATAAAAGAAATAAATATTTTAAAAAATTGGATTATATTGTAGTCAGAAGTCAGATCTGTACCTTTGAAAGCCAGAAGTTTTAAACAGTGACTGCTTTACTAAGGGTGAAACAAGTGTAGAAAAGAAGTGCTCTTGACAACGATTTTAGAAATTTAATAAGTTTTGAAACATGTAAGAAAACTCTGCAAAGAGAACTTTACCAAAAATCCATGGACACTGCCTTCCTAGAACTACATGCTACTGACAGAACAAGGTAAAAAGTAAAATGTTCAAGCAATGCTTTCTTTACCACTAGCCATAGTTTTCCTCTCTAGATAAGCACATAATTCATACATGTTCTTTGTATATAGGCTATTATTTTGTCTCTAGTGCTATTTTTTTTTTTTGGTCTATAAAAATGATAGACCATGTATCATTGCTGTTTTCTTTCCGTTTGCTCTCTTTTGTTTTACCTAGAAAGCATGGTATCTTAGTCCATTTGGACTGCTATATCAAAGCACCATAAACCAAGTGTGACTTATAAACAACAGAAACTTATTTCTCACGGTTCTGTCGGTTCAGAAGTCCACGAAGAAGGCTCCAGCAGATCCACTGTCTGGTGAAGGGCCCGTTTTCTGGTTGACAAAAGGTGCCTTTTCTCTGTGTCCTCACATAGTAGAAGGGGCAAGCAATCTTTCTTGGGCCTCTTTTATGAGATCACTAATCCCATTCAGGCCCCATCCTCATAATGTATTCATCTCCCAATGTCTCCAACTTCTAATGCCATCACTTTGGGCATGAGGATATACACATATGAATATTGGGTAGATATGAACATTCAGAAAATAGCACCTGGTTAAAGGAGTTGTTCTGTCACCATTGGTTTATCAAAAAAAAAAAAAAAAAAAACAGTGACAGTCAAAAAGAAAAAAAGAGCCTGGTTGAACATATAGCATTAATTAATTAGATAATGATCTGTGTCTGTGAGTGGTCTGGTCTGTGTCTATGAATAATTTGGTCCTGGATATTAGAAAATATGTGAAAAAGCTAGAGATTATAGCTTTGTAAATTAGCTAAGTGAGGCCAAATGAAGCTAAGGGACTTGCTGTGGTACACAGAATTCAAATTATTTGCATCCCTGATGTAAACATTCTGCATAATGTTCAGAACTGTGAATGTGAAGGGTGTTGTGGTTTAGATGTGGTGTCTCCCGAAAGCTCATGTATGAAACCATGCAAGAAGGTTTGAAGGAGAAATGATTGGGTTATAGTCTTGACCTAATCAGTGAATTGATCCCTGATGGGATTAACTGAGTGGTAACTGGAGGCAGGTGGAAGTGGTACATTGCAGGCGTGGCTATGGGGTATATATTTTGTATCTGGTTAGTAGAGTCTCACTGCTTACTGATCACCATTTGAGCTGCTTCCCTCTGCCACACTCTTCCCCCATGATATTCTGCTTCATCTCGAACCCTAATGAACAGAACCTGCTGTCTATGGAGATAGACCTCTGAAACTGTGAGCCCTCCAATGAACTTTTCCTTCTTTTATAATTGTTCTGGTCAGATCTTTTAGTCCTAGCAGTGAAAAATCTGACTAAAGCAATAGGTTTTACTCTCATGATGAGGTTTAACGTTGTATGATAAAGTTGACCTTAAAGTAGATTATATGCATGGTTCTGATCTAATCACATAAGACCTTGAAAAGCAGTTTTCTTTGGCTAGCTGCAGAACAGGAACTCAGATTTTGGAGAACTAGATGGACTCAATGAGCAATTGCTCGCTTGAAGAGGGAGGAATCATGTAGAAAGTATGAGAAGCCTCCAGGAGCTGAGAGGAGCCCCCTAGCTAATAACCAGCAAGGAATCAGAAATCTCAACCTTACAGTTAAAAAGAAATTATTTTGCCAACAATTAGTGAGCTGGGAAGAGCACCCTAAATCAAAGAGGAGACGGGTCACCCCAACACCCCAGTGAGACTTTGAGAAGAGAGTACAGTGATAACATGCCCACACTGCTGACCTACAAAACCTTGGACCTTATAAATGAGTGTCATTTTAAACTTCTGAGTTATTCACATTTAATCCCTAGTAACAGAAAATGCATCCATTTGCCTAAGAGTCTGTTGTTATTAAGTGATAGCCTAAGGCCTCCTGAGATGCAGGATAAAGTCTTTTACCTCCTATTGCAGACAGCAATGACAACAATTTCAGTATGAATCCGATCAACCAGCTCCAAAGTGTATGATCAAAGTTTAGTAACCCACTGGGTTAGAAATAGCTAAATTACTATTTCCTAATGAATAAGAGAATGTGAAAACTGATATTTATAGTTTGTCCAACATTAATTCTGAATAAAAAAAATACTACCTCAGAGAAAATGGAATATTGTTCCCATCAAACTGCATGGTTAGAAGCCAAAAAACAAACAAACAAACAAAAAAAGGAAGCTACTTCAACATTCCAGTCCTCTCAGGTCTGATGTTGCTAGCTAGAAACCAGAGGGGTATTTGGTGATTGGAATATGGACTCTGAACATAATTTTGTAAAAGCACCATCACCCTATTAAGACTTGGGTATGACTTTTGCCACATGCAAAACTTTCCATTTCATCATGTGAAATTACTCTGAAGAAAAATGTTATGATTTCCAGATTTAAAACAACCCAATGTCATTAGCCATTTACCCAGTTAGAAAATCTCTCACTTTCCCATCTTCCTAAAACCAAAATCAGAAATGACTTGGTCAAATGGAAAAAGGATTCACCAAGTACCCATATGTTTCTTGGTATATGAAACTTGGAGTCGTGTAGGCAATGAGTTCTAATATTATTTTAGTACCAGTTTTCATACATCAGACAATAGGGAAAATCATGTAATTTCTACCACACATGATCTAACTGTTGTGACTTTGCTGATGAGGGAAATAGTGGCTTCGTCTTTCCTGTGGCGTGCCGTCTCTATTAGACTTTGTAAACTGCAGCAGTTGAAATCTTTAACCAGCCATTACTAATAAGCATATGTTAATTGTTGCAGAGATCATAAGCAGGTCAATTAGGAGGCAAAGACTGGAACCGAAGGCAACATTCAGCTGGAGGGAAAATCCAGGGCAGGTGTCGGCCAGCATGGTCTGCCCTGGCGGGAGCTCTACACATCTTGGGTAGAAGCTCATTTAATGTTTTGATTTGCTGAATTTGCATTTCAAATTTTCATTCCTAATAGACAATATAGTCAGTCTTTGTTAATGAGGACTCTGATTACATGTGCCATTATAATTGGGAATTAGCAGACCAGCCTTGTTTTGGAGATTAAACCCAAAGCAAATTGGATTAAATACGGTGTGACTGAAGCCTCCTCTCTCTCTTTTTGTTTTTTTATCTTGAGTCAAAGGTGAAAAAAAAATCCATTGGTTCCAGGCATATGGCTCATAACTTTATTATCCTGTTTAGAGCTTTGATTATACTTTAAAAAATAGTCTTCTTTGGCAGAGTTCATCTATAGTTTTTTAAAAAAAAATGTTTATTACATTTCCCTCTATAAACTGAGCAGGCTTGAGAGCAGATCATGAAATATCTGGAATTAATTATAGAATGTACACACATATAGTGGTAGTTTTTAAAAATATTTTTATAAAACATTTTATATCTAAAAGCAGTGAGGGAATATCACTTCAAAATGAGATTTGTGTAAAATCAATCAACCTATCTTCATAATAATATAGTTCAAATTATTATGCTGTGTTTTTACAAGTCTGTGAAATTTGTTTCTTAAATTTTGATATATTACCTTAAGAAATACAAAGATGGGAAATAAGTATTACATTACTTTTATCAACTCACAATAACTCATTTTATCATGACAATTATGATACAATTTTTATATTTTAGACCATAGGTATCATAACCATTAAGTAACATATAGCTTAGGGTTATGTGGTCTTTCTTTATTCTCTGGGGTCATTTAATATTGTAATCCAGTTACACTCCAACATTTTCATTATTAAGCTTAAGACCAATTCTTCAAAAACTACCACTAATCCCAAGTCATTGGAAAATCATGCTTATTAATTCCCATGAGATTCAGTTAGATGTTTGTTTGGCTATAGGCCACCTTAATTACACAACAAAAGGAGATCTTCACAAGATGAAGAGAAATTCAAATATTTTCTGAGTGAATATTGGTCTTTGAAGACACACAAATGAGGTTGGACCTGGATGCTAACAATCTTGTACACTTTTCAGCCATAAAATGTTAATGTATGGAGAAATGAAGAAAGGGGAACCTTTTACACAGGTTTAACGTTTTGTTCAATTGCATGGTGTTGCAGAGAAAATAATTATGGTGAAAGTAGCTATGCAAATAAAGATTAAGGTACTCATGTCCTTCCCCACCCAGCAATATCTTACCATGAGAACAAGAGAAAGTGGTAAAGTTTCCAAGTATGTGCCTTCCACTATACAAGTATTAGGCATTATTTCTTCAGGAATGCTTGTTAATTCTTTAGTCGCTCAATTACATATGGATCACTCAGGCCAATGTCTGATTTGATGAGATAAAGAAAGTAATGAAAAAAAAGAAAAGAATGGCAGTTGCTGAGATACAGGTTTTCAGGGAGGATGGATAGATTTCTTTGTGCATAGATTTGATGAGGAAAGGACTTGTCTCAGTTAAACTAACAGAGAATTACAATTTAAACCATATATGACATGTTTTCTACAAAGACAGAATGTAATGTACTGGACTCTAAGCTTTCCCAAATATAATATTACTAACTTGAAATTTTATTCCTTAAGTTCCATAAGAATAACTTCAACTACATTCTTAACACTTCAGTCTGAAACATGAATGAGTTAAGGATCTTAGACCATCTTGTAATTATCAAACAGGAATAAATCATCACTGTCAAAGTTTATTGTTATTTACTAATTGGAAGTTCCCTTTGTCAGATAACGAATAGACAATGTTTCGTTTGCATATTTATTTTAAGTTTGCTAGTTTTATATATTTATGTAATCATAAGATAAATTGTTTTGTTTTAATTATAGATAACACTATAGTATGAATAATAACTTATTAGCATATCTTAAGTGATTTTAAAATGTTTAAAAGGTGAAATTCATCCAATATTTTATGAACTATATAAAATAGACTGGAATGGTATGGGATGAGATAGGAAATATAAGAATGCATCCCGTGTATTGAGACTTTTTTGCATGAAATTTGCTTCAATTATGTGTGTGCTTAGGTGGAGCACACACTATGTCACAATGTAAAAATGTGTTTCATATTGCTTATTGAAGTAAAAATTAAGTTTGACTGCACAAATCAAAGACCTATACATCTGACTGTGCGTCAGTGACTTTTGCAAGAATTTAAGCCCACCTCCTCTTCATCTTCCTTCTCTCTCCTCCCCATGAACAGCTCCCTCCACCATAATCTTTGCCAATCTCTGCCTTTTCAACATTTTTTACGGATGAGATATATTGTTGGTGGTATAGTTTGCAGATCAAAAAAGAAATAAAGACTCTTCAACAAAGGGTTAACTTAGTAGGATTACAAGTTGCTCGTTTTTAAAGTCTTCAGTACTGGCCTTTGATGGGCTCCTGATATATAACCTCCGAGTCCTGGGAATATCCTAACTGAAAGGAGTATGTTTGTATACCTGAGACCTTGGGCTATGTCAGATAGCTTATGCCAATCTGATTTATGGTGCATACTAGTTTTTTTTAGGTCTGAGGCTTTGGTTTATAATCTATCAGTTTAAACTTTGGGGGGATAAAGATAGTAGTTAACTTCACAGGTGTTCCACACCTATGCAATGGACCACCCAAAAGAATCCTGGTTAACAAGACTCTGCTGAGCTTCCTGGTAGGCAACACAATTTGACTTCCCTGGGAACAAACAATTGGAAATTTGTGCCTAATTTCTCCAGGATTCTATTCTATGCACGTTTCTCCTTTGTGAATATTAATCTGAGGTCCTTTGCTGTAATAATATATAACTATAGGTAGAAAAGCTTTCTGAGATCTTTGAGTTCTTTCAGTGAGTCATAGAACCTCAAGGCAATCTTAGAGATCCAACCTAATAAAATAGTAATTAGAAGGCTCTAGAAGGCTCTGTGGCATGAATTTTTAAGGAGAGGTTAAAGGCGGCTTAGAGTCCCTTGCTCCCCCTTCCCCAGACAGGCAACTGATATACAGTAAGTGCTAATGGGTGTAGAGCATCCCAGTGCATGAAAATATTTTAATTTATCTTACTGACCCTGTATTGATGGGCATTTGTTTTCCAGTTTGGGGGTTTGGTTTGGCTTGGGTTTTTGATAATAAGCCTGTATGCACAACTTTTTCAACTTATGGAAGTTATTCTTACCATGCCTTTACAAATGTGAAAGGCAGTTCTCCTTGCATTTCTCATTGAGTCTCATTTTTACTTGCATGTCTTTGATTATAATGGTACTGAATATATATAGGCATTTTTAAAAGGTCTTTGTATTCCTTCTTTTGAACTATTTTTCTGTTAGAACACACAACTTTTTTTATATTCATCTGTACTTTGTTTTGTATGACTTGAGCAGAGTTGGTAAATAAGCTTGAGTCATAAAATATTTTAGAACAAATATAGCTATATCGATGCCAGTGCTTAACAAAGCATGACCTAAATACTACAAAAGTGTTGTAAATAGGACTCTTTCCAAGACAATCTTAGAGAATGGAAAATTCATACACGTATATGTACATATTGGTTGTTTTAGAAGTGTCTAAAACTGCCTCATCATTTTGTTTAAATGCTTTGTTTTGCTGAGAAAAACTTTTCTTACTATTCTAAGGTATTGCTAAATAAATTTCAACCCTGGTTTAGTCAAAGCAACTTTTTGGATAATGGTGTTTAATAATAAAATGGTCAAGAAAAAAATTGTTATGCAATTGTTATTACAATAAGAAATAAATAAAATGACTGATTAAATGTATCAGTGCCTTATACTTAGCAATTGAGCACCAGTTGTTTCTATGCCAAATTAACAAGCAAACTCACAAAAATCTAATGTATTACTATCAGTTTCAATAAAAGAAACTTATTTAATGTTGGGCACACTTACTACATGTGCCTAACATGATATACACTCCATTTAATTTCCTATATAATATTTATTCATGGCAACTGGCTAGTCTTCTGAAATAATAGAGAGGGAAAAGGTTGCTGATAAAGACAGTAGTGAGTTTAGTACTTGAAGAGGCCCCCAAATCTTTAAGACTCCAAGTTACCATTAATGCCAGAGAAAAAGATAATTATAAGTGAAGTATCTTTCAGCATTTTTTATGATTTTTTTTGTCCTTTAAATAAATGGTTTATTACCCTCTGGAACTCAATTGTGTCTCAAATTACTTCTGAAACTGGGACATTATTTTATAAGTTAGAACATATTACTAGTAATTTTTAGCAGTATTATAATTGTTATTACTATTATGAATTTTAGTAATAGACTATTTTTGTTTGAAATATTTTTACATATACTTTCTCACTGTTAAGTGATCAGTGATAAAGCTCTGCTCTTTTAGAAGCAGATAGAGGCATTTGAGAGAATAACTTAGTTAATATATTGGCATATTTTTGTAGTAATTCATAGTTTACAAACAGCCATTGCATCTGGACATCCAAGAACAAGTTCAGAGAGGAAGTCTGCAACTGTTCTAAGGAAGCAAGTTGAAACCAGTTAGCAATATTCCATATCCCCATTGCCATCTTGCAATATGTGGAAAAGGATAATATCACTCTGAGAAAAATCCACTGCCTATTGAACCTAAGGCATATTCTTACACTGTGTGGGATACGCACATCTTAAAAAAATTAATTGCTATTTTAAGTACTTTTTTCTGATCACATTACAATTAAGACCCATTGAACAAAGTGTAAAATTTATAAAAAAAAAAAACAAGTAAAGGAAATTAGAAAACCACAAAATCCTACCATAGATATAAGTGCCTTTCTTTCTATGTGTATCATTTCATACATAAAACTTCTGTATATGTAATTTACACCCTGTTTTTGTATTAATAATGTAAATAGGAGGTTTTCATATAACATTTATGGAAGTTGACATAATTTAACTATTGTCATATTGTTGAAGCTTATCTTGTTTATAGATTTTTCAAATTATAAATGATACTGCTTCTAAGATTTTGGGGGGTATTTTTCTCATTATTTTGTTTTATTTACATAGAATATTGCTGGGTCAAAGTTGTGCCATTTTTAAACATTTAATACATGTTCTCAAATCTCAAAGCTCCCACCAGCATTGACTTGTCATATATATATATATATATATATATATATATATATATATATATATATTTAGAAAAGCCATTTATTTCCATTATCAGCATTTACACGGAAATGGAGAATAACTGGCCTGTTGGTGACTCAGTTCCCCCAAATGCAAATTAGCACTATATTAGCAATATATTGTTTTCTATAAATAAGAATACTCCAGTCAGAAGTTAAAATTCCATGCTGTGCCTTCAAAGAGGGCAGGTGATTTTAAAAGACTTTGGAGATTTTCATACTTGACTTTCCCCATTTTTTGTAAGATACAGGAAATATTCTAGTTTTTTAAATTCCCCCAAAATAAGACTTGAGTCTTCACAATCTGCTTGTAATAGATGCTACTTTTAGATTGACTGGAATTAATACATGAATAAAATCATTGACAGTCAATCACAGGGGTGGGTTTAACAGTCTCTTCTTTGGACTAATCATTTGGAATGCATTTATTTAAATGGTATTAAAATATCAGTTTCAGTAAATCTAGGAATGCCATGACCCGCATGTATAAAAATTATCCACTCATTTAGTCCCACCATTTTTGTTTGTGAAACAGAAATCATGACAAAAAATACCTTCTTGGCCTGTCAGTGTCTCTGCTTTCTCCGGATGACATGTTGGCAGTTTTTCAGTGATACGTTCTAAGCTACCCACAGCAGAATGCAACCAGACTTCAAATGACCTCTTTGATACTAGGTACTGTGAGAGACTTTTTTTTAGACAAACGGAAAATGGAGGATACTAATTCACAGAACTCCTGTAAGAAGCCTCTAAACTTCAAAATTTTAAGATTTCTCTCTTGTGTCCTGTTGAACAAAATGGAACACCCTTGACTAAATACATGGACAGTGTGTGAGTTGGGTCAGTGATAATTTGTAAGTTGAAAAAGTGTTCTGCTCAATAATTGATATCATTCCAGAAAGAGCTCAGGCTTGTTCAACATTTTTGTCTGTGACTCAGAGGAAGATATAGAAGGCTTACTCAACAAATTTATAGAACGCACAATGGCTCATGTGGCTGGTAACAGCTTCAGAATTTAAAAAGATCTCAACAGGCTACAGCAATGGTATGAAATCTACCATAAAAAAGAATAGGAATGAATATAAGACTCTACACTGAGGGTCTGTAACACCTCAACTCTAAAATGCAGGATATCGGAAACATTGTAACAGCTGACAATAAAACAGGGACTGGGGAGTCACCCCTTCTGCTTCATTTGAATGAAACCGTCCCATGTGAGATAAGAAGCCTTCCTTGAAATTTTATGAAATTTGGTCCCTATTGATAGGAGTCAAATATCAGAAACAAAAAAGATGGCAATTTTATTCAGACTTTTAAGACAGAGTTACACTCTTTCATCCTTAAAGGCTTCCTTTAAGAGAAGTTTGACAAACAGTAGCTCTTTGGGAAGAGTGAACAGGAAGTGAGTGGGCTTAACCTGGAATCCTCAGTTGTTCTTCAGTCTTCAAGACTTTGAAACTTCTGAAAGAACAATGGACAGGTACTTTGTAGAATGTCCCTCAGTTTGGCCTTGTCTGAAGTGTTTTTTTTTTTTTTCTTTTTTTTTTTTTTTTTCTTTTTTTTTTTTTTTTTTAAGTATAGGTTTCTGGAAAGGAATTTTTTTTAAGCAAGCCCTCTATGGCAGTGATGTAGTTTTCGTCTCAGTACACCATATATGCAGAGGTACAAGATTCCCGTGTGTCTCCATACTGCTGAGGTTAGGCTCAACCATGTTAAGGTTTGTTTCTTTTTTTTTTTTTTTTTTTTTTTTTTTATTGGTCATTCATAACATTACATAGTTCTTAATACATCATATTACATGGTTTGATTCAAGTGGATTATGAACTCCCGCTTTTACCCCGTATACAAATTGCTGTATCACATCAGTTACCCTTCCATTGATTGACATATTGCCTTTCTAGTGTCTGATGTATTCTGCTGTCTGTCCTATTGTCTACTATCCCCCCTCCCCTCCCCTCCCCTCCCCTCCCCTCCCCTTTTCTCTCTCTACCCCTTCTACTGTAAATCATGTCTTCCATTTGTATTCTCTTGACTTACCCCTCCTTACCTCTTATATGACATTTTGTATAACCCTGAGGATCGCCTTCCATTTCCATGCAATTTCCCTTCTCACTCCCATTCCCTCCCACCTCTCATCCCTGTTTAATGTAAATCTTCTTCTCAAGCTCTTCGTCCCTACCCTGTCCTTGTTTACACCCCTTATATCAAAGGAGTCATTTGGTATTTGTTTTTTAAAGATTGACTAGCTTCACTTAGCATAATCTGCTCTAATGCCATCCATTTCCCTCCAAATTCTATAATTTTGTCATTTTTTAATGCAGAGTAATACTCCATAGTGTATAAATGCCACATTTTTTTTATCCATTCATCTATTGAAGGGCATCTAGGCTGGTTCCACAGTCTTGCTATCGTGAATTGAGCTGCTATGAACATCGATGTAGCAGTGTCCCTGTAGCATGCTCTTGTTAGGGCTTTAGGGAATAGACCGAGAAGGGGAATAGCTGGGTCAAATGGTGGTTCCATTCCCAGCTTTCCGAGAAATCTCCATACTGCTTTCCAAATTGGCTGCACCAATTTGCAGTCCCACCAGCAATGAACAAGAGTGCCCTTTTCCCCGCATCCTCTCCAGCACTTATTGTTGTTTGACTTCCTAATGGCTGCCAGTCTTACTGGAGTGAGATGGTATCTTAGGGTAGTTTTGATTTGCATTTCTCTGACTGCTAGCGATGGTGAGCATTTTTTCATGTACTTGTTGATTGATTGTATGTCCTCCTCTGAGAAGTGTCTGTTCAGGTCCTTGGCCCATTTATTGATTGGGTTATTTGTTATCTTATTGTCTAATTTTTTGAGTTCTTTGTATATTCTGGTTATTAGGGCTCTATCTGAAGTGTGTGGAGTAAAGATTTGTTCCCAGGATGTAGGCTCCCTATTTATCTCTCTTATTGTTTCTTTTGCTGAGAAAAAACTTTTTAGTTTGAGTAAGTCCCATTTGTTGATTCTATTTGTTAACTCTAGCGCTATGGGTGTCCTATTGAGGAATTTGGAGCCCGATCCCACAGCGTGTAGATCATAACCAACTTTTTCTTCTATCAGATGCCGTGTCTCTGATTTAATATCAAGCTCCTTGATCCATTTTGAGTTAACTTTTGTGCACGGCGAGAGATAGGGATTCAGATTCATTTTGGTGCAAATGGATTTCCAGTTTTCCCAGCACCATTTGTTGAAGATGCTATCCTTCCTCCATTGCATGCTTTTAGCCCCTTTATCAAAAATAAGATAGTTGTAGTTTTGTGGATTGGTTACTGTGTCCTCTATTCTGTACCATTGGTCCACCCGCCTGTTTTGGTACCAGTACCATGCTGTTTTTGTTACTATTGCTCTGTAGTATAGTTTGAAGTCTGGTATCGCTATACCACCTGATTCACACTTCCTGCTTAGTATTGTTTTTGCTATTCTGGGTCTTTTATTATTCCATATGAATTTCATGATTCTTTTATCTATTTCTACAAGATATGCTGTTGGGATTTTGATTGGCATTGCATTGAACTTATAGAGAACTTTTGGTAATATCGCCATTTTGATGATGTTAGTTCTGCCTATCCATGAGCAGGGTATGTTTTTCCATCTTCTAAGGTCTTCTTCTATGTCTTTCTTTAGGGTTCTGTAATTTTCATTGTATAAATCTTTCACCTCTTTTGTTAGGTTGATTCCCAAGTATTTTATTTTTTGGGGGGATATTGTGAATGGAGTAGTTGTCCTCATTTCCGTTTCAGAGGATTTGTCACTGATATACAGGAATGCCTTTGATTTATGCGTGTTGATCTTATATCCTGCCACTTTGCTGAATTCATTTATTAGCTCTAATAGCTTCTTTGTAGACCCTTTTGGGTCTGCTAGGTATAGAATCATATCATCTGCAAATAGTGATAATTTAAGTTCTTCTTTTCCTATTTTTATGCCTTTAATTTCTTTTGACTGTCTAATTGCTCTGGCCAGTGTTTCGAGGACTATGTTGAACAGAAGTGGTGAGAGAGGGCATCCCTGTCTTGTACCAGATCTTAGAGGGAATGCCTTCAATTTTTCTCCATTCAGAATGATGCTGGCCTGTGGCTTATCATAGATTGCTTTTACAATGTTGAGGTATGATCCTGTTATCCCTAATTTTTCTAGCGTTTTGAACATAAAGGGATGCTGTACTTTGTCGAATGCTTTTTCTGCATCTATTGAGATGATCATATGGTTCTTATTTTTAAGTCTATTGATGTGGTGAATAACATTTATTGATTTCCGTATATTGAACCAGCCTTGCATCCCAGGGATGAATCCTACTTGATCATGATGTATAATTTTTTTGATATGTATTTGAATCCGATTCGCCAGAATTTTATTGAGGATTTTTGCGTCAAGGTTCATTAGAGATATTGGTCTGTAGTTTTCCTTCTTTGATGTGTCTTTGTCTGGTTTCGGAATCAGGGTGATGTTGGCCTCGTAGAATGAATTTGGAAGTTCTCCCTCTTTTTCTATTTCCTGAAATAGCTTGAAAAGTATTGGTGTTAGTTCCTCTTTAAAGGTTTTGTAAAACTCTGCTGTATACCCATCCGGTCCTGGGCTTTTCTTAGTTGGTAGTCTTTTGATGGTTTCTTCTATTTCCTCTATTGTTATTGGTCTGTTTAGGTTGTCTATATCCTCCTGGCTCAATCTGGGCAGATCATAGGACTCAAAGAATTTATCTATGCCTTCACTATCTTCTATTTTATTGGAGTATAAGGATTCAAAGTAATTTCTGATTATCTTCTGTATTTCTGAAGTGTCTGTTGTGATATTGCCTTTTTCATCCCGTATGCTAGTAATTTGGGTTCTCTCTCTTCTTCTCTTCGTTAGCATGGCTAAGGGTCTGTCAATTTTATTTATTTTTTCAAAGAACCAGCTTTTAGTTTTGTCAATTTTTTCAATTGTTTCTTTTGTTTCAATTTCATTAATTTCAGCTCTGATTTTAATTATTTCTTGCCTTCTACTTCTTTTGCTGTTGTTTTGCTCTTCTTTTTCTAGGATTTTGAGATGAAGTATGAGATCATTTATTTGTTGGTTTTTTCTTTTTTTGAGGAATGAACTCCAAGCAATGAATTTTCCTCTTAGAACTGCTTTCAATGTGTCCCATAGATTCCGATATGTTGTGTCTGTGTTTTCATTTAACTCTAGGAATTTTTTAATTTCCTCCTTGATGTCTTCTAAAACCCATTGATCACTCAGCAACCTATTGTTCATTCTCCAGGTGATGCTTGCTTTTTCCTTTCTTCTTTTATCATTGATTTTCAGTTTCATTCCATTATGATCAGATAAGATGCATGGTATTATCTCTACCCCTTTGTATTGTCTAAGAGTTGCCCTGTGACATAGTATATGGTCTATTTTTGAGAAGGTTCCATGTGCTGCTGAGAAAAAAGTGTAGCTACTTGATGTTGGGTGGTATAGTCTATATATGTCAATTAAGTCTAGGTTGTTAATTGTGTTATTGAGTTCTATAGTTTCCTTATTTAACTTTTGTTTGGAAGATCTGTCCAGTGGTGAGAGAGGTGTGTTGAAGTCTCCCATGATTATTGTATGTTGGTCTATTAGACTCTTGAACTTGAGAAGAGTTTGCTTGATGAATACAGCTGCACCATTATTTGGGGCATATATATTTATGATTGTTATGTCTTGTTGGTGTATGGTTCCCTTGAGCAGTATGAAGTGTCCTTCTATATCCCTTTTGATTAGCTTTGGCTTGAAATCTATTTTATTAGATATGAGTATGGACACTCCTGCTTGTTTCCGTGGTCCATATGAGTGATATGATTTTTCCCAACCTTTCACCTTCAGTCTATGTATATCTTTTCCTATCAAATGCGTCTCCTGTAGACAGCATATTGTTGGGTCTTGTTTTTTGATCCATTCTACTAGCCTGTGTCTCTTAATTGGTGAGTTTAAGCCATTAACATTTAGGGTTATTATTGAGATATGGTTTGTTCTTCTATCCATATTTGTTTATTGATGTTACTAAACCTGATTTGTTATCCTCTTTGACTACTTTCCCCCCTTTACTGTCCTACCTCCCATTGTTGGTTTTCAATGTTGTTTTCCATTTCCTCTTCCTGTAATGTTTTGCCAAGGATTTTTTGAAGAGATGGTTTTCTAGCTGCGAATTCTTTTAACTTTTGTTTATTGTGGAAGGTTTTAATTTCATCTTCTAACCTGAAGCTTAATTTCGCCGGATACACGATTCTTGGTTGGAGCCCATTGTCTTTCAGTGTTTGAAATATGTTATTCCAGGATCTTCTAGCTTTCAGAGTCTGTGTTGAGAGATCAGCTGTTATCCTGATTGGTTTACCCCTAAATGTAATCTGCTTTCTTTCTCTTGCAGCTTTTAAAATTCTCTCCTTATTCTGTATGTTGGACATCTTCATTATAATGTGTCTAGGTGTGGATCTCTTATGATTTTGCACATTCGGCGTCCTGTAGGCTTCTAGGATTTGGGATTCTGTCTCAATCTTCAATTCTGGGAAGTATTCTCGTATTATTTCACTGAATAGACTGTTTATTCCTTTGGAATGGAGCTCTGTGCCTTCCTGTATCCCAATGACTCTTAAATTTGGTCTTTTGATATTGTCCCATAATTCTTGGATGTTCTGCTCATGGTTTCTTAGCAGACTTCTGAGCTGTCTATGTTCTTTTCCAGTTGAAATACTTTGTCTTCATTGTCTGATGTTCTCTCTTCTAAGTGATCTACTCTGCTGGTAGTATTCTCAATTGAGTTTTTAAGTTGGTTTATTATTTCCTGCATTTCTAGAATTTCAATTTGTTTGTTTTTTATTACCTCTATCTCCCTGTGAAATTGATCTTTTACTTCCTGGATTTGTTTGTCAATGTGATCTTTCATTGTCTGATTTTGCTGTCTCATGTCTTCCTTGAGACTCCAGATCATCTGAAGCATATATATCCTGAACTCTTTATCTGATATTCCATCTGTTGCAGCTATTACCTCTTCTAAAGTTGAGTTGACCTGCATTGCTTGTGGTCCTTTCTTTCCTTGTCTTTTCATACTGCTCGCGTTTCTTTCTGCTTGGTGCAACTGTTGTGTTTTGAAATTTACCCCCTCTTTATTTATGTTGCTCTTGTATACTTGAAAAGTCTCCCTTGCAGGTGCGGGCGGCGGCTGTGCCCCTACTCCTATTGGGGTGACGTGTCTACCACGCTGGCGGCTCTCTGGGCCTGTTCCGGGAGTGGAAGGCGGCTCTGCTCTGTCCCTATTCCAATTGGGGTGTCGTGACTACAATGCTGGCAGGACGCTGGGCCTGTTCCGGGCGTGGCCGGTGGGCTTGGCTGGCGGGATTCCACCTAATGGCAGTCCCTAACCTCCCTGCTTGCTAATTAATGGCTTCTCTGAGGCGCCACGCCTTCTGTAGCTGCGGGGCAGGCCGCGCGAATCAGTTGGCCTGGATCTCCGGGGTCCTGCTGCTGGCTGTTTTGATGTTGCAAGCTGTTGGAGAGTGGTGGTGTATTCTTCAGCTTTCCCGGATGGTGGCCGCTGACTGGCTGGATGGAGTGTCCGCTGTTTTGATGTTGCACTCTGAAGGAGAGTGGTGGTGTATCCTTCAGCTTTCCCGGATGGTGGCCGCTGACTGCCTCGGTGGAGTGTCCGCTGTGGGGGATGGGACTGTACCGCTTCCTTCCCCTTCTGAGAACCCGTGCTCGGCCCAAGGGTCCGTGTGGGCTTGGCTGGTGGGATTCCACCTAATGTCCTTCCCTAACCTCCCTGCTTGCCAATTAATGGCTTCACTGAGGCGCCACGCCTTCTGTAGCCGCAGGGCAGGCCACGCGAATCAGTTGGCCTGGATCTCCGGGACCCTGCTGCAGGCTGCTGGGATCCCTGGCACTCTATCACTTTGATTTTTTCTGCTTGCCCCTCCCCCAGCGCTGGCTAGCCAGGTTTCCTTTTGGCTGCTACTGGGAGGAGGGGTTGGAGGTCAGGTGTCTCTGGTTTCCCCCTATCCTGTATGGAGGCTCAGCTTGATACTCCCTCTCCCGGCAAGCCTAGGAGAGATTTTATGCGAATTCCCGCTGTCTGGGGGGTGAGCTGAATGACACCGACCTGTTTTGATGTCGCACTCTGAAGGAGAGTGGCGGTGTATCCTTCAGCTTTCCCGGATGGTGGCCGCTGACTGCCTCGGCGGAGTGTCCGCTGTGGGGGATGGGACTGTACCGCTTCCTTCCCCTTCTGAGAACCCGTGCTCGGCCCAAGGGTCCGTGTGGGCTTGGCTGGTGGGATTCCACCTAATGTCCTTCCCTAACCTCCCTGCTTGCCAATTAATGGCTTCACTGAGGCGCCACGCCTTCTGTAGCCGCAGGGCAGGCCACGCGAATCAGTTGGCCTGGGTCTCCGGGGCCCTGCTGCAGGCTGCTGGGATCCCTGGCACTCTATCACTTTGATTTTTTCTCTTAAGGTTTGTTTCAACAGGCTTCCCCAGTGTAAAGTCACTACGTTGCCCTTTGCAACTAATAAACGTCTTGTGTAGAGGTACTTAGAGAGTAAGTATCTAGTTTCTCTGCTTTTACCCACTAATTTTAGCATCTGTTAGTGCTTCCTGCTTGTAACAAATATTCTGATGTATCTGGCAAATGGTGATTTTCTATTTGCATTATTCCCTTTATGTTTATAAATTAAAACCCTACTGTAAGAAAGAGCTTTCTATTCTCTGTGTTAATTATTAGTTCAACCATATCAATATAGATATTTAAAAATCTGCCTAGCAATATTTATTTTATTCCACAAATTATAAACTATTTTCCTCTGGATTTGATGTTAGACCCGTTTCTGTGTGCTTCTACATCCTTTTAATATATTCTCATCATCTTTTTTTTTTTTTTTGAGCACTTGCTAATTTCTGACACCACAAGATGTTCTGGGGTCATCTTGTACTTTTTCTTTGTTCCAGTCCTGGAAAGTTGTGAAGGATTTTTTGGAATCAGCCATTTCTTCAAGAAATCTTGATTCCTTTTACCAGAGAATAGCATTGATTAAACCAAGATCTGGATGTGTGTTTATTGTCCCTGAGGTGTGATTTCTTCTGGGTCCTCTTAGCAAGGAGAACTGAGAATCATGTACATATATACATACATGTACCAATTTCTATACCTATCTATCTGTAATTGTTTTAGGAACCATGGAGTCATGCTAATACTTAAGGTTCTAGTTCAACACCACAGGACTGCTTCAAACCCTCTTTTCTTATTTGTAGGTCTTTCTCTCACATATGTAGCATAGATCTCATTGGCCACAATATATTAACACGTTTATTTAGTCCCAGATAACACAAAGTAGTTTCAGAATCACTAGCTCATACTCTTATGAAGAACAAATTAAGTGACTAATACGCTTCTTTCTCCTGACATACTCAAGGGTTCATATCAAAAAGAATTTTTCTCAAATAGATTTAGATCAATTATTTATTTGCTATGCCCTTTAGAGTAGTTTTAGTATCTGTTTATAATGTAGTTAACAGGTTAATGTTTAGATTACATCTTGGGTTCCTCCTTTTTTCCTAATTATTTTTATGCATGAGAAATATTAGTATGTTATTCTGTTTTCCATTATTGTAAAAAATTACTGAGGTTGGATAACTTTATAAAGAAAATATATTTATTTAGCTCACAGTTCTGAAGGATTAAGGGCAGGGCATGGACATAAACCTGGCTCTGGTGAGGAACTTGTGGTAGACCACAGGAGTATGCATGAGACGGGGAGATCACTTAGGAAGAGGCAGCCAGCATGAGGGGAGTGGCCAGTCTTGCTCCTTCTATGACAAGATGTTCTGGGGTCATCTTGTACCTGCTCTCAAGAATTAATCTGTGTTTTATTTTCCATTTCACTGGTCTGTTTGTCTTCTCCTGAGCCAGTATAATAATAGTTTGGTTACAGAGGCTTATTATGTATGTTAATGTCTGGCAGTTTTTCTTTCCTGGTATTTTTTACTGAGCATTTTTCCATGTTGGCTTTTCAGTATGAACTTTAGTAGTGATTTGTCTCACTTCCGTTTTTAAAGTGCCAACATGGAGTTCAATCTAAAGATGAAAGCTAATGGAAGACAAAGTTTACTTCAAATACATTAACAATAAGTCAGATCTGTCCCAATACATGTGTTTGGACTTTTTCACACAAGAACTACATCAATTCTTCCTGAGGATGCACCCTCAGTGACCTCAGGACCCCCAGTCAGGCCCCACTGCTAATGGTAACTTTTTAACATTGTCACACTGGGCATCAACTTTCTAACGCATGAACCCATGGAGGACAAACTTTATCACCATTGTTCTAAAGCTCAGGATTATATCAGAAGCTATGTGTCCTTGAAAGTGTCATCTTCCTCCTATCCTTTCTACTCCATTTTCATTCTTCCATTTTCCCCCTTCTCATGACTCTTGTTAGTAACCAATTTTATTATTTCCTACTCTATCTTCACTGTAGTTTTTGCAGAAATAAGCAGATATGTGTATTTCTTCTTATTTTCCCTTCATGTTTAAAAAACCAAGCAATCTACTATAGATGCTCCTTTGTACTTTTGGTTTTCCCCTTCTCAAGATATCTTGGAAAGCATTCCATGTCAGTCACATAGCTCATCATTCTTTTCTGCCTGCTACCTAATATTTTATTATGCCAATGCCTAAAGTTTATTCAACCACTCTTCCAACTTGTGGATGTTTAGGTTGTCCTTCACATTTTATGATTACAAACAGTAACATACAGTCTTTGGTCTTCTCTCCAGAAGTTTTTAAGAACTCTTGCTATATTAAGGATAAGAGACCTTTGTGACAAATTGTCAGTGGAAAATGTTGGCACAATTTATCCACACAAAATATCACAATTAATACTAGGAGGAAAGGAAATATAACAAGAATTCTCACAAATACAAATATGTGATATATTTATGTATATAAATACACAATATTTATATTAATATAAATATATAATAAAAGCCTTGTTTTGTGCAATCAATTTTCTATTCAGCTAGGGTTACATGAATCTTTTTGCAAATAATCTTCCTTTTTATTTGAAGACCTCAAGTCTCATAGAAAAAGAAAAAGATTCAAAGGACAATAATCTGAAACATAGGAACAAAGCATTTTATTTTCTGAATCAAATAATTGATTTTTAAATCCACATTTTGCCTCTTCCTCTGAAACTGTAGACAGTTTTCTTAACCTGCCCAAACTTTAGTGTTTTTCATGTATAAAATTAGGATGACTGTAGAGTCTACCTTCTAAAACTGCTGTCAGGATTAAATGACAACATCTGTAAAGCTCTTGGGAGAGGATTCCATAAGCAGTTGCTAATATTACTGAAAGTCCATAATCATCTGGGCTGAGAAAAATGGCTCAGAGCCTTCCTCTTCAGGTTGCTCCTCCTGCGCATTTCACAAAGTCTTGGTATCTATGAAAGACAGAGCATTATTGCCCTCCCAGGAGGTCTTGATTGGCCAGCCATGAGCTCTATCAGAAGCATAGGGGCTTGTGGTTTATCCTCATGCTCCCCAGACACAGATGGCTGATACAGCAGAGTCCCAAAAGGCAAAAGCTTTGTGTTTCATGGATTTAGATCTCTATCATTCTTAGTTTAACATATGGCATGAGGAGTATATCATTTTTTTCATAGACAGTTATTAAACAGGAAGAAAATCTTATTTTCTTAGAATGTTTTCCAGCTGTTGGTTATGCCAAAATGTCTGAGTTAACTAAGAATACCCACAATAATCCTTACTCTCTAAAGGGTTTTATTTATTACAACTCTATATTATGTAACTTTTGCTGGTTATCATTCTCTGTTGAATGATGATTGATACTTGATGTATATTGACATCAAAGAAAACACCCCAAATGCATGTGCCCAATGATATATCTGGTTTCTCGTGGAAGGCACACAGGGAGTTCCATGCACATGTGCACATGTGTAGGCACATCCGCACATAAAGAAACAATTGTGTTATTCAAGATATGATCACTTAAGTTTATATCACAGCAGCAACCAAGGATATAGTAAAGAGGCAGTGAATGTTTTTTATATAGAAGAATTAATTACTTAATTGAGTAGGTAAGAATATCACACGCTCACATATATGTATGTACATAGCCACATATTTTCTACTAAGATTTCT
Organism: Urocitellus parryii; assembly: GCF_045843805.1. Lineage (NCBI taxonomy): Eukaryota > Metazoa > Chordata > Mammalia > Rodentia > Sciuridae > Urocitellus > Urocitellus parryii. Next base: position 70,302,718 of record NC_135532.1, read on the forward strand.
TTAATCATCAGAGCTATGTATTATTTTGATATCATCCAAATAAACTTTCCCTTTTCACATAAATACCATTGCTGTTTTAAGCAAATAGGGGCTGCTAAATGATTCAACCTGATATTTCTTCTTCCTACAGGGGTAGCAGATGTACACCGGGAATCAGTTACTTAATTCCCCTAATCATCCATTTCTTTCCTTCCTCTTCATTCTCTGCTTGGAAACTTCGATGTTCCCCAGTGTACTAATAGCTGACCCTGAAAACTGGCAGAAACCAAAACCTTCTCTTGAAAGCAGCAGGCTCCATATGGTTGCTTCAAGCATGGAGGGTGACCCTGCCAAGTCTCCTGCAAAGGGATTTTACATAGCAGAGAGGCAAACGTGTCCCCTTTAAATGTGAGTCATTGAGCCAGAGAGAAGAAATCGCCTTCCTGATGAAAGGCAGTTAAAGTACTTTTCAGCCTCTGATCTGCAACCTATAGGAAGTTTTGTACAATGGCGGCTCGATGCCAAGCATTAAAAATAAATGTAATCATCAGATGATTAGCTCTAAAACCTTCCCTCAAAAAATGATAGAGCTGTCAGTTACAATCAAACATCCATATGCATATTTGAGAACAGGGAGACCAAGAATAACTTTGTGTGGATGAAACCAGCGCTATATGTGTGCGAGGGTAACAGAGGCTATGACATAGCATATGAAGTCAATGGTGGAGTTGTTATTATTTATACATGAGTAAAGATTACAAATGCAAGCCCCAGCTCAGATCTCTCACCCCCTGGATCTGTGAAACCTGTCACTCAGTCTCCCGCGGTGTGTCTTCCTGTCTCGGAGCCATTGGACCACCTGCTGTCAAGACTCTCATCTACTGCATTGCCCGAAGGCCTCGATGATAACAGCATTGATTCCAATGTACATCTAATTACTTCTCATAATCTATTCATTTCACAATAGTGTAGTGAAACATCTGTCACATCATAAACTCTTTAGTAGCCTTATCAAACCACCAAAACACACTCTGCTGCCAGTTGGCAGCTTCCTCGGTTTCCCGTTTATTAATATGATACAAACATTTCTAGTCCTTTTTGCAGCTTTAGACGAATTTCCCCAATGACCAGTGAAGCAGAACTGGGCAAATTGCAGTTTAAATGTCTGTATATCACCTATTGAGGGACAAATCCGGATGTCATACAGAAATCAGTTAAAACAGCACTGTTTCCTTGGAGGGATTACCTAAATAAAGTTCTTCCACTGGTAACAGTGAAAGACAGGCCTCCTTCCTTGGCTTCAATGTGTCTGATTAATTTCCTAAAATAAGCCTCTGGGACATGTTTGCCTTTGAATAGGATATTGCACAGAAAAGCCTTTTACCTTCATATGCCTAAATTTATCTTTGGGGAAGTTATGTCCTTTTTCTTTTCTCTCTCTCCACCCTTTCTCTTCATCTCAAATTCCTTTCTACTCTTTTGTAGGAAACTTAGTAGAGACTCATCTTGTCATAGTAGATTAGAAAATGCTGCTACTATTTTGTGATAAAGTCTATGCAATGTTATAACACAATATAGATACAACATCTTCCACAGAAGAGATCCATCACCAGGTCCTGATAGTTGGTGGACTTATTTTAACTCTTCCTTCAAGATCCAGTTGAATGTCTCTTTCTGAGAGCAGCTCTCCCAGGGAGAGTTACTCAGACTTTTCTTTACATGCACATAACAGCTTGACATCTCTATTCATGCACTTAACACAATAATTGAGAATCATCTTGTGCATATCTGCCTTTTTCTAGATGATAAATCCCTCCAGGGTAAAGACTATGACTTTTTTATGTTTGTATCCCTGGCAACTTGCTGGATTCCTGGCACCAGACACTGTCAAATAGCTACAGAAGACTTTCTAGTTCATAAAAAATAAAATAAAATAAACACCTGATGACAGTAGTTTCATGAGTTGCTTTACATTAACTGTGAAGTATAACTCCTTAGATTCTGCTCTAATGTGATAGCCAGTGCTTACATGTGCTAGGCACTATCCTAAGTCCCCCACATTGAATCCTTACAACCCTGTGAGGTAGATAACAGTCATGACCCATGCTAGAGCTAAGGAATGGAGGTGCAGAGAGTCTAAATGCCTCACTCAAGGTCACACAGCTAGGAATTGGTGTGTGACCTCTGCAGTCTAACTATAGTCCCTACTCTTAACTCTCACTCTACACAGCCCTTCCATAACTAAACTGTCCATTAACTGCAGATGGTTCTCACACCATCCCATCAGTTTCTCTTCTTGAGCAACTCTAGAAGATATAGACACACAAAGCCATTTCCAAGCTATCCAGGTGGGTTTATAGGATAAATATGTGCCTCTCTTCATTGACATGATGTTGTGCCAAGTAAATCCAAAACTTTGAGATCTTATTTTTAATTCTTCTTTGATATCACAAGAAGAGTGGACATATCTTACATCTATAGAGGAAATTCAAGCTTTTTTCTGTGTTTCCAGTAGAAATTGAAGGAAATCACTTCTGATACAACTATCAACTTTAAAAACTAAATCCTCCCAAGAAGGCATAGATGTTAGAAGTTTCTGTAGATATATTCCTGGGATCCACTAGAACATAAATTTATTTCTAACAAAGCATTATATATCTATGAAGCAACTACTTTAGGCCATTTGTTATCCTGGATTGGATTTAGTGCTAATGACTGAGAGATGAAGACTCTGTGTCATATTATATGTCCCCTCAGACAAGAATCCTTTGAGGTCCCAAGGGTCAAGGCCAAAGGGACATTAGATCTCAATCTCTATTATTTCTCCATATGTATAACTTATAGCTTCATGTATCAGAATAAAATACCATGCACTTTAAAGGCTAGGTCTCCATTTAAGCACATCCCAGAACAATACAAAGCTCAGTGAACTGTAACCTGGCCTATCCCAAAATGTTAAAACCTAGAAGGGCCAGATTTGGGAATGGCAGCAGGACTTAATAAAAGCTTGCCATCATTGTGTATCAAAGGAGTTTTAGATCCATGGTAAATGTCCCTGACCTGGATATAACATCCACTGTATTACACAAAGGAGCTCAACTTGTTTTAGCAAAAAGAGTACCAATTAACCTAGTGACAGAAAGAGGTTTTTAACCATCAATGATTAAGAGATGGGATCTGGCATGAGACAGTACAGATGGATGGGTGTGACTTTGTGAAAGTCACCTCCCTAAATCCCAGGATCTTTGTCTATCTAATGGGCATGGTAACAGTATTAGTCCCAAAGGCGGAGTCACAGATGTTACTCTGAAGAGCCACGGGTCTTGGTTAAGCACAAAGAATTCCCCCTTATGAAATTTCTAGAAAGCCAATGAGATGTGGCCAAATAATCAGGGCAGTGCAGGTAGAATGGGCTCAGAAAAGGTGGGGCTGCCCTGAGAAACACCATCAGAGGAGGCCGCTGAGAGCCAGCTGACCTGTGGAGGGTGGGCAAGGTGGGGGTAAAAAGCTAAATAGCAGGGAGTCATTCCCAATTCAAGAGAACAACAACTTCTGACTCCTACAGCTCTGTAATCAGTATAGTTGGCTTATTTAAATTTGATAGTTCCAGGACACATGCAGCTGTCCATTTTTGCCTATTAATTCTTGACAATTCTGCATGTACCAATTCAAGGCAGATTTGCCTAGAGAGTAGGAGAATATCATTTACAGAGGACCTTCTCAAGCAAGTACCACTCAATCCTTAGTTATCCTGTGGCCCAGGTAATAAAATATGAGTGCTCAAACCTCTGACCAAAGGCCAGAGAAAGACCTCCTCCTGAAAGCTCAGCATAACCAGGAGACCTTTCTGACTGTAGAATGGGCAGAAGTGTTTCTTTCCCTTCCAAATAGCCCCTGATTTATGGACTCTAGAAGAAGTGACTGAATTATATAGTTCTTCCATCCATGCAAAATAAGCTTTTATTTGAAGATGCAAAATAATTAAGATTTTCACACTTTTCATACCTGCAGCCATATCTGTATAAATTTGCAGAGTTCATTCCAAATGGCCCCATTCCAGACCCTAGTGCTATATGTTTTGTCAGGCACACACACTAGTCACAAGAAGACACTGGCTGATTCAAAAGTTAAAAGAATGAAAAATGAAGGGTCACTCTTCCACACTTAGATTTTTAAAAAGTAGTTCTCTGGCCTCCTCACAGGTCTGCCAGCTGAAGAAAACCTTCTTTGGTTATCTTGATTTGTGGGAAAGTTATTAAGGGAGGGGTGAAACCCCTGAATCATGTTTCCTTCAAAGTGGCATCAAAAAGACTTCTGGCTGTGTTTTAAATTCATAAAAAGGCATATGACTCAGCTTTAAGACTGTCGGTGTGTGCCTTCTCTTAGTTTCTCCTCTGAGACTGATTTCTCTTTTCCTGCCTCAGCAGCTGCCTCCTCAGCCTGTAGCTAGTTTCTGACAGGCAACCTCAGGTCATCAGCCTGCTCTGCCAGGACCATGGACAGATCACTGGAAACCGCCACTCCTAGCAGGGGTCTTCCTTGTGATGTGCTAGAAGGGAGAATCAGACCCTAGGTTCTCTGCAGCCACAGCCTTGCCCACCCCCCTGATGGGAACAGAAGCACTTTACCACCTCAGAGAGAGACATGACTCAGATGGGCAAAAAGTTGAGAAATTCTGGTCCTGACAGAAAAAAAAAAGTTCATAGTGGCCAGCATTGATGACAAAGAGAATTATACTATTGGGGAGAGAGGAGACTAGGCAGAAGAGAGTGTAAGAAACAGGGAAATCGTCATACAGTGAGAAGAAAGGAAAATTGTACCTGGCCAGATGAGAAAACATGAATCCTTGTGAACTTTGCCAATCTTGTCATTCCTTCTCTTCAACCTCACCACAAGGGGTTAGGGGCATCTGAGGTCTCCCCTCTCCCTGCGCTTGCTCTCCTGCCTGCCTCACCATCCCCCTGATGTTAGGACTCTCCTACCCTTTCCTCACATCACTCCTTGCTCTGGGCACTTGTTGGAGATCAACTATCAACCTACTTTTCTTTCAATTCTGTGGCCTGGAGGTACTTGGGAGTCTTCTGCGGCAGACTTGGTGAGAGAAAAGGATTGTGGGGACTGCCTCAAAGAAAACATCTCCCTCAAGAAGGGACAGAAGCCAAATGGAGAGCAGTCCTTGGAGATATTCAGCCTTCTGTATTTTTATTTTATGTTCTCATTCCCAGGCAAAATGGGAATCTTTGTATCCATCTTTGTATCTGTCACTTTTTCTATGTCTTCAAAATAGTCACTATCACTGCTTTTCTAACAGCAGTTAGACCCTTCAATCCTTGAGGTTTTATGGATAATGCACAGTTCAGGGAAATTTTGCTTCTGTCTTCCAGTATTCATATTCTGTGGGGTAGAAATAAATGTACATATCTAAAGCAGTAGTCCAGGGCAGAGTGAGGATGAACCATGAAAGCAATATCCACAAGGTGGATTCAGAAAATGGGAGAGAGAGATGAATTCTCATATCTTAGAAAGTCTCCCTGGGAGTTGTAATTTGACCTATAATATGAATAGTTAGGGATATAATAGGTGAAAGAGAGATGGGGAATGATAGGAAGAGCTTTCCAGGTAGTGACTACACCATGAGGAATGTAAAGAAGGTGCCTGGGAAAGAAGGTCGAGTGACTGTCTGGTGCATCTCATCCACCCATTCACTAACACCCATGCATCAGGCTCTCTTCTGTGCCAAAGCCTGTACTAATCACAGAAGAAATAAAGCAAATCTAGCTTAGTATCTGCACCAAGTCATTCCAGCATTGCTAAGACTAGGGTGTGTGGAGGGGGTTAGAGCTACATTGCAAAGGGTCCTGAATGCAAGAAACCTGAGCTTTGTTTTATACTTAGTGAAAGAGATTTTGAAAAACATTAGGGAGTATGGTAGTTCAGGGAGCAGGAGAAAGCCTAGCTTTATTAATTTTATAGAATCCAAAGAGCCAGTAGCTAGTGTAGAAAATTAATCTTTATTGAATGGCTAGGTATTATAGCTTTAGTATTCCTCTTTCCAGGAGAATAGGCAAAATGGATGGCTTTTCCCATCTCACGTCATCATACTGTGCAATCTTGATGTCCACTGGTACACTTCTGGGGAGACAAGAAACAAATTCTGGGTTAATATACTATCAAGTCCATGGTAAGCCTGAACTTAAATGGCCCAGGCATGGTCAATGAGATAGAGAAACTGAGCAGGGGATGTAATTAACAGTGAATCTGCCAGGTATGGTGATGAGAACAGAGTGAGGGAACTTCAGGGGTTCTCTGAGCGGTAAGGCTATGTCAGTTCCCACATTAGCCTTATACATATCCCTGGAATACACTGCCCTTCCTCTGTAGCTGTGGCCAAAATTGCTGATTTAAACATCTGTAGCTTTAACAAAAGATCTACCCTCTTAGCAAATTTCAAAGTATACAGTACATTAAGGTTAATGTTAATCTTAGGCACTAGAGTATACAGCACAACTCTAGAACTTATTCATTTTTCAGTATAACTGAGACTTTCTATCCTTTGGCTAACTCTGGCAACTACCCTAAAAAGGTAGATCTTATGTGAAATGTTCTTATCACAAAAATTTCTTTTCCTTTTTCTTTCATATTTTTATTGGTGCCTTATAACTATACATTATGGTGGGATTCATTATTACATATTCATGTACACAATATTGCAATATAATTTGACCAATATTGTTCCTCAGTATTTCTTACACAAAAATTAATAATAAAAAAAGAGTAAGAGGAAGTTTTGCAGGTGATGGATAAATTTATGGGATGGATTGTGGTAATTATTTCACAGGTGTGGACTTATCCCCAAACTCAAGTTGTTCATTAAATATGCACAGCTTTTAATATGTCAATCATGCCTCACTAAAGTGATTTTTAAAAAATTTAAATTATAAACATGAATAGTCTTAGATTCTAGGTGTTTAATTCTAATTCTTTATCCAGGAAAGATGAGAACATCTCCATTTTTCCTTTTATAATGATAAAATATTATCCTTTAAATCACTATTCACCTTAGTCTTCTATTCTAAAGAAAGATTCCAGAAGTTATAGTTCTTCATTGGTACTATTTACATATTATAGAATTAGCTTTACAATCTTCCCCCCAAATTTCTGATTTTTGAAGCCTATTTATCCTTACTTTGAGTGTGTGTGTGTGTGTGTGTGTGTGTGTGTGTGTGTGTGTATAAAATCTTTCAATGGTCCATTTGAAAGATTTGGAAAATTACAGCTTTAGCTTTAATCTTAGGTCAGCCATAAATTGGTAGAGGAAGAAGGCAAGTTATTCAAACATTCTATACTGTATTTTTGTCTAGCAATAAAATAGCTCTCATCTCACAAGGAGGCTATGAAGATTATGTATAATGTATTTGAAAGTATCTCCAAAAGTAGAATATGCTTAGAAAATGCAATGCATTTAAAAATAATAATAGCAATCATAATCATTATGTACAAATATATTTTTGGTGTAGGAACTGAATTTCAGGTATTCTTTTGCTCTTCCCTCTTTGAATGATAACCCCAAATTTCTGTCCATCAGTCACAATCTGCCAAAGATAATTAAAAACCTCTTCTTCCTTGTATTCCTTCAAAAAATATTTGAGTAGTACCTAATTTGTGCCAACCATTGTTCTAGACACCAGTGATCTTATAGTTCTTCAGGTTATTTGGGAAGAGATTGGATAATGACAGTTATACATTGTCATCATGATTGTTGTTTTTATCACAGAATTAGTTATTTTTATATGTGAGAAAGTAAAAAGGTATTAACTTTGAGCTTGTTCAAATGTATTCTCTTTATTTAAAAACTCTTGCAAAGGATATCTCCATGTTGCCCATGCCAATTTTAGGAGAACTGACCTTTATTTTACGTATAAAATAGAATGCCTGCTTTATGTTGAATGCCCATCTTTGCTATCCTTCATTAAATTGTGTGGATTGAAAGGAAAAGGGAAGGAAGAGACAGTGGTGAGAGTTACTGAGGGTCAGAACTGTTCTAGGTGCTTTTATACCCAGAATCTTACCTATGCCCCTCACGTCTTCCCTTGCAATGTGCTCAACCTTGCAATGATTTCCTCTGCCATGAGGTCTATGGTAGATCAATGACAGTGTATGGTTCTTTCTTGTACTATAACTCAAAAAAACATGTTGACATGATTTTCCCATTGAATTTAGTGGAGGGAAGATTTCGTCCTATAAAGCTGACACCAGAAATATATTCCCCAGTGGTTGTATTTTCCCAGAGAGGCCAAGTCACAAGAAAAGCACAAGAAGTGGCATTTTACCTCTTTCACTACTGAGATGTTGTCATGGGCTCCAGCCCTGTTCCCTCTGACCTATTTCACCTCTGGTTGAGCAGACATCCTACTTCCTTCCACCAAAGCTTCTTTCTGTCGTTGTTAATTCTAGAATAGAATTGATTCCACATTTTTACTCTAATGAATTATACTCAGGAGAATCTCACTTAAGAAATACCTACATGAATTAATTGGAGACTATTTTCACTTGTAATGCAGACTCAAGTCATGGGATCTAGCAATGTCACTCTGGGAGTTCTGTGAATAAAATGTTTTCTTGATGATTTCCATTTATAAAAAGATGTGCATATCATTGTTTTGATATACAGAAACTCCTAAAGTGAAGAGATCCAGGAAATGGATTTCAGCCAATCTCTTTCCCTTCATTTTCCAAGAGCCATGACTACAGCTACATTCTGGTTTTCACTGACCAGAGTCTGTAGAGGATCAGGAGTGAGCTCTTCATTCTTCCATCAGTCAAATGTGCTGAATTAGCACTTATAACTGTGTGCTAAACATTGTTCTAGCCACTATGGATAATGCTATTAATAATTAGTATATCTTAGCTTTGTTGATTATGCCTACTAATAGATGAAGACATACAAGAAATAAGAAAACAACAAAGATAACTTCAGATACTCATAAATGATGTAAAAAATACACATACATATATATGTATGTGTATTTATATATATATATATGTGTATTTTTTACATTTACATATGTATCCTGTTTTACATATATATATATGTAAAACAAGATACATATATATATGTCATCAGTTTATTTGAGAGTCACTTAGGCCAACGATTTCATGGACTAATAATAGTGCTAGTACTTTATTAATAAAATAAAATTTGACTCCCATGCAGCAATGCAGACTGGGGCACAAATGCTAATGGACGCAGATTTACTATAATATTTTCAGCAGAACACTCATTATACTGGATTTTAAGAGATATTATAGGAAAGCTAATTCTCTTATAAAAACATTTGGCAAATACTAGATTTAACAAAACTAAACTAAAACAGAAAAAAAATGAAAGGCAGTAACTGGTAAGGGATAATTTGTTCAGACTGGTCTGTGGCACTAATATCTAAGAAGAACCAGTAGGGCAAAAAACATGGGAAAGAAAATTTTCTCAAGGCAGAAAGAACTTTAAGTGCTACAGCCCTGGGACAAGAATAAGCTTGCTTGAGGCACAAAGAGAAAAAAAAAATGAACATACAAATAACATCTGAGAGGCAGATAGGAAAGAGATCAAAAGGACCTGTACATCTTGATTTGTGAATTATATTTCAAGCTACAGTAAACAAATGGAAAGTTTTTAAGCAAAGATATCTAATAATATAACTTATACTTGAAAAAGCCTCTGTAGTCGCTGTAATGAGAATGGTCTTCAGGGCACAAGTGTGGGTGCAAATAGAAAAGTTGGTGGTGGTCCAGGAAAGACCTAGTGACAGCTTGGCCTAGGGCGGGGGCAGTAGAGATGGAAGGTAATAGACTGGGTTGGGATCTATTTGAGGGAGTGGAATTATGAAATTTGCCAATAGTTTAGATGCTGGAAGTGAGAGGAAGGAAGGAATTGAGGAGTACTGATTAGTAGCTTCCTGTCTTATCCTTACAAAGGCTGCAGAATGTGGCTTTTCCATCTTTGTCTAATGATGGAATAAAGGAATCAAGGAGTAGAGATGAATGAAGGAGGAACTGTATTTCTTTCTCCCAGATAAGTGCATCTTTCTTTTCTACAGGCAAATACTAGAATAGCCAAGTTCTCTTTCGTCCTCTGCTTCTCTGAGTGGTGTATGCATCTTGGTAACCTGGGAAGTCTCACATATGGATTGTTCATATAGTTGGAGAGTAAAAAGCTGGGCCACAGAAAGTTGTGCCTTTCTCACAACTTCCCTTGCAAGAATTCCAGCTGTTTGTGTTTTCAATAGTGTATGTGCTTTTGTTTGGGAATAAAGCTAACACAGAGCAGTCATTAAAGAGTATACACAGAAATAGTGTAGGCAAAGCATTCAGCACAAGCCTGGCACATAGTAGTTGTGTAATAAATAGATATTATTCTTCAAAAAATGATCTTCACTACCTTCAAGGGACGTACATTATTGTTTTCTGATTTCAGCATTTTGAAGGAGTTGGTATTTTCCCCCTAGAATATTCTATTGGAAAGAAACTTCTGTTCTACAACTTTACTATGATTTAAAAAGGAGAGGATGTGGCATGGCTTAGGAATATAGCACCATTGGCTTGGTCATGAAACCAGGCCCTGATTTATTGTGCCACCCTTCACCGAATACTCACCACCTGTCAGTCATTCTGCTCTCACCAAAGATGAAAGATTGGTGTGATATACTTCATGTTCTCCAGAATCTCCCAATCTAAGAGGAGAAATTGAGGTGTAATTAAATAACTGTTGCTCAAAGTTACACTAACTGCATGTGCCAGAATGCAGTCCAGAAAAGAGTGTGATCCATTATGGCTTATGTTGAGGAGAAAAGATGAGGACAGGCTGCATGGAGAGGGTGAAACTTGAGAAGGACTTTGAAATATGACCGAGAGGACAAGTATGGGTAGCACAGTTTGGCCAGAGGGAACAGCATATGTCATCAGTTTATTTGAGAGTCACTTAGGCCAATGCTTTCATGGACTAATAATAGTGTTAGTACTTTATTAATAAAATAAAATTTGACTCCCATGCAGCAATGCAGACTGGGGCACAAATGCTAATGGATGTGGATTTACTGCAGTATTTTCAACAGAACACTCATTATACTGGATTTTAAGAGATATTATAGGAAAGCAAATTCTCTTATAAAAATATTTGGCAAATACTAGATTTAACAAAATTAAACAGCTCTCTGAAATACAGTATCACCTAGCATTCTTCACATGCTAATAGTCTGTGCAAATCACTAAGAAGAGAGATGTAGTGTTTCCAAACATATTAGATCTTGGAATTCTTTTCTCCACAACTCTTCCAGAAAGAATGTTCTGGAGAACAGACTTTTACAGGACAATGGAACTAAACCAATTGTTTGTTTATGATTTAATTTTATGTGTAGCCTCTTTGAGGACCATGTGATTCTCCAAAAGAAAACAGATCTAGTAGCCCTTCCTTCAACTTTTCTCAAGAAGTTGCCATAGTCATCATTCGTTCTGTGACTGAGCAGAGATGTCAGAGGCCAGATAGCATTTCCCCCACAAGATGCTCAGCCTAGCTCTGTATATTAGTTTGCCACAACTGCCATAAAAAAAGCACTACAGACTTAGTGGCTTAAACAACTGAATTTGGTTTTTCACAGTCTGGAAGAGGCCAGAATTCTAAGACCAGGATATCAGCAGGGTTGGGTTCTTCAGAAGTCTCTCCCTCCTTGGCATAAGACCTCCTTGCGGTTTCACACAGACTTCTCCTTGAATGTCTGTGTCCTCATCTTTACTAGGAAACACACCAGTCATATTAGATTAGGAGCCACCTTGAAGACCTCATTAAATGAATTACCTTTTTTAAGGACTTATCTCCAAATTTAGTTATATTATGAGACACTGGGAATTAGAAAATCAATATATGGACGGGAGATGGGGGTGGTAAGTCACAATTCATCCCATGACTGTGGTTTTCAAGTTTGCAGAACTCTAAACCCAAGATCTCTAATTACCCAAAGGAGAGGATGGATGATCCATCTGCCTGGTGTTCTAGCAGAGACAACCTAACAACCCTCCAGCATCTGCCAGATTATAATTCGGCTGTGAATTCAGGTAGCTATTTGGTTTCCAGTGAACATTTTCATGGATAGTCAACAGCCACCACACTAGATGGCAACTTTGTGAGGTCAAGAACTGAGTTTTCCTTGTTCATTTTTGTATCTCTGTTTTTAGTGTAGGATGTGGTACATAAGGAGCTGAATGAATATTGATTTGAATAAAATGGCTACAGTTTTGTTTTTTTCTTTAACCATCCTTCTCTTTTGTGTTTGATTAGTATTTGTCAGCTTTGAGTTACCACATATGGATAATTATGAAACTAGTAAGTGGAAAAATGTACAAAAATAAAATGAAAACAAAAAACAGACTTTTTTTTTTTGCATTTGTCTGAGGCATGTTCTTTGCCTTTTCCACTTATGATTGGCAGCACTAAGATTCACTTCCTTACAATGCCTGATATGAATGTTCAAGTTTATCTGGCTTTAAGTTCTGAACATTCACTAATGCTTTGATGCACTAAGACACAGGTCTCACTGGAAAGACTTTTATTAAGTGGACAGCTAGGGTGTCACAGGCAGGATATTTGCACAGTACATTAATTTAGAGAGGAAAAGGTTTCTGTGTTACTTAACCAGACTGAACAGCTATTTCCACTTTACCTGAATAAAGTATTTTCATGTTTTATCACACTAGTTTGCAACTGCAAAAGCTTCACCCAGTTTTTAAGAGTAGCTATGAACTGTCAGGATACATTATTTGAAATGAAGCCTGACAGCTCCAGGCTTGAAAGTAAAATACATTTTATTGTTTAAAAGCATTTCTCCACCACCTCAATTTTATCCCCCCTCCCAAACCCCACCCACCCACACACACACAAGCACCCCTCACTAGGTTGGAGAGAGACTCACCACAAACACTCTGAAATGGTTTAATCCTCATCAAATAACACCACAAGAAGGACAATCCTAAAGATGGGTTTTCTTTTCTTATTCCAAAAATGAATCCTAAAAATGAGGACAGAAGGCTGGTGTTGTAGCTCAGAGACAGAGTTCTTTGCCTAGCATGCACAGGGCCCTGGATTCAATCTCTAGTATTGGGAGAAAACAAAACAAAACAAACAAACAAAAATGAAGAAGAAGAAGGAGAAGAAGAAGAAGAAGAAGGAGGAGGAGGAGGAGGAGGAGGAGGAAAGAAAGAAAGAAAGAAAGAAAGAAGAAAGAAAGAGGACAGAGTTAGTCCTGTGCCTATGAGAGAAGCAGGTACCAATAAGTCCATATTCATGCAATAAAATTGGAAGGAAAAATACTTTCTAGTTAATATCCTGAGGATCATCATCTCTAAAGCTGCTTGTACCCTGCACTACATGTATTTCTGTCTTCGTGTCTGGAATTTCCTCAAAGCATCTAATACGATGGCCCATCGAACACAGCACATTAAACCCATTCCCTGTACCACACACACTCAAGGGATTCTTGGGTCTTTGAAGCAATCTCTATCTGGTCCTAAATTCTGGCATTTCTGGCTGCTTCACAGAATATTGTGTGCCAGAAAAGAATTTTTCTAGAATCTCTAACCTTACCTTGAAGTTTACATGAACCATCAATTATCCACCACATGTTCTAAAGACTGATATTCTGGGAACACCAGAGGGTGGGAGTTCTCTTTATTTTGACCAATGAACATACCTCTCCTCTAGAAATTCACGGCCACTTTCTTCTTACCATGGTGTCACCATAACTGAAGAAAGACAGAATTCTGTTCAGAGCATACATTACAGAAAAGAAAGGACTGGTAAAAAATGAACTCACAAATGAACATCTTTTGTTGTTAATGGTATTCTATAATGGAAGCCTAATCTCCTATGTATATTATCATCTGGCAAACTAGTTACACATTTAATAAGGTTTTTCTGTATAAATTATAAATGAAATAAACAATTCTGTCACCATGGTGTGCAATGAATACACCACATGTTATATGTAAATATATTAGTCATTTGCCTTTTGTTTATGTGTTGCTGAAATCCATTTTCTTTATGGTGTATGTTCTATTCCCTATGGGTTCCAACCAAAGTCATTTCAACCATACACATATCGGCCTTTAAAGTGGAATTATGTTGTTATTGTCCTTTTCCTGCCCAGTTTTAATAACACCTGCTTTTGTGCCAGTTTCATTTACTGCTGAAAATTGTAATTCAACAGAGAACAACAACAAAAAACCCACAAAAATCCCAACCACCCTAACAGCAAATGTGACTCCAGAAAGGAGCTGTGTGATATATTGACACAATACAGAAAACATATTGAAACAATTTTTATTCTCATTATTTTCCCCCAAAATTAAATATCCCCCATAAAGCACTTTTACATATTCTGCATGTCTCCCTCTGCTCTCAACTAAACACAAACCCTTGGCTTTTAATGAGATAATTTTTTAAAAACCAGAACCAACAACTCAGCCTTTCAAGTAGTGGCATTTTTATTTTAAGCAGAGAAGCATAAATGCATGAAGGATGCAAATGTGGACTCTCTCAATGGCTCACCACAGTGTGACAGCTGTGGACAGGATCAAGACAAAAGCGGGTGACTGCTCCAAGAAAATGATGGTTTCGGCATCTCCAGCCCAATCAATAATCTGGCATGTTGAGGTCAATCACTGCGTGGCCATATTCACTTCGAGCCAGTCAAAGATTATTAGTTTGACACCCAGAGGCTATTTCTTTCTGCCGTGGATTCTGGAGAGAGTCTGTGTGTATCTCTTCTGAACCAAATGGAGAGAGCCTAACTATTTATAACAATGGAAACAGGGACAGAGAATTTCAGAGAGATTCCATGTTTGTTAGGACTGATACCACACAATTGCTCCAGGCTGAGTGATTCTTCTGAATCGGTTGCTAAGCTAATTTTGCATTTCATCCATTCAAAATGTTAAACTGTTTTGAAGCCCCTACTATGTTTTCAGCCTTGGCCTCAGGATCTGGGGATACAAAGAGAATGCATTTCTTATGGTCACCAAGGAGTGAATCTGGAATATTCCCCCAAAGTGTTAATGCTCTCCATTTTTCCTAACCATTGCATTCCATTCTCCTAAGTCCCCCTCCCCATGAACCCTTGACAAATTTCCTGCATAAACCTGAAAAGATTGTTCCTGGGACAAAGAGAAGAGAGACAGCAGAAAATCATTATTTTAGATTATGTATGGTTAATTGTATCCTGATCTGGCCAAAGAGATGGTGATAAGTAGGTTCCGGAAAGCATCTAAAAGCTTTATGAACTGCTAAAAGGGCAATAGAATTAACCAAGGGAGCTATTTCTGACTGACATGCTTGTTCCATGTCTGTGGCCCACAGTCTGTGTGAGGAATTCAGCTGCCCGATCCCCACACTCACATAAGTGCTCATGAGAAACTGTGGTAAGGACAGATCCACAGGAGTACCTGGAATGGGGCTCTTGCTGTCTGATATTTCACCAGTCATGTTTTACTGTTTCTCCTGGATGGCATGCCAGAGAGTATAATAAATCTCAGTTTGTTTATATTCTGAGTCTGTATTTGCACTTTGGTGATTATATTTGAATTCATGCAAGATCCTTTTTTTTTTAAGAACTCAAGCATAATCTTCTCATTAATCCTGTCCTGTTTGTCTGTTATTAATAGGCCACTGTACAATGTATTCTGCTGCAAAACTCCACCAGGCATGACTAATTCAGATAATTAATTTGCTAGAACATTAACACCATCAAATGAGCCTGCTAAACCGGTAAATTTAAAGTAAATTAAACTTAATTTGCAGGTTATTGCAATTAAGTCTGCCTTGTCTTTCTGAGGGATTTCAACATCCTCAGTATTTAAGAGGCAATCATAATGCATGCAAGTGGGCGGGCTTTTTGGCTAATTAACACAAGAGTCTAATCTGCTTTTCAATTAGGGTGGATGTTTATAATGTGCTGGTGACAGTGTTGCGATTCAGTGCAGCCTAACAGGAGTGCATGGCATAATTATAGCTGAAAAGAAAAGCTCATGCCGGGCCTTTTTAGGGGTTAATGAGACATTGGCAGCTTCCAGCTGAGGAGATCGAGCCAGTTTAGTGTAGCTTCAAGAGGAAACCACCCATAGGGGTTTCCTTTGAAGTGTCAAAAGGTCCCCTTGTTCTGGGTGGCTTATGTTTCATTTGTCTGAGTGGCATATCAAAAATTGATGAGCTGCCAGCAGCAGTCCCTATGACATTAATTCACCAATTGTGTTTCTAATAGTTTCATCCTTAAATAAATTTGGATGATGAGAACAACGGTAAGGAGAGTCAAGGTTCTGAAAACAATGAGAAGGGCCAGACATCTGCATGGCTTTTATAGGGCACAGACAAATGCAGCTGCAGTGAACCATAAAGGCACGCCCACCTACTTCACTCAGGGCTATTAGCTGGAAGCTGGGGGGAGACAAAGATGCATTGTACCTGTGCCCTCTGCTGATCCACAGTGGCTCAGAAAAGCGTTTGAGGTGGCCTTCACTGGTGTTCTTTTTAAAACCTGTGACTATATGGGAAAGGAGTCTCTAGCTGAAGCCTCAGAAGATGAAGTGTCTATGGAGCTGGTACAGAATTCGTCTTTGAAACACTCTCAATTAAGCCACCTGGACACCAGGCCTGAGGGTGAAGGGAAATAGCCAGTCACATCCTAAGATAGTGCCTATATTAAGAGTAAGGAAAGAAATATTATCTCCTTCATGCCTGCAAGAAAACACTAAGACGGGATGGTGTGAGTCTAAGTTTGGAGCTGAGCTAAGAGGTGTACTTGTGTAGAAGCCTCTTCAAGTACCTATTCGGTCTAGTTCACATGATTGCCTTAATTGCACTTTCTGGTTTTAGATGCTCAGTGGTTATACAATGAGGAAAAGAGAATTTACAAACAAGTAGCTGCCTCAGGGATGATGACCATAATTTCTGATGTGCCCCAAAATTATCTGGGTACATGTATCTGAGTTAGAAAACCAATGTTATACTCTCAAAACATTTAGGAGAGCAAATGAAAAGGAAAGACATTTAAAAACCTGTACAAAAATAAATACTCTCACCACTGCAGTGTTACATGTTCTCTTTTAAGAATACTAAATTATATATGATTATAAAGAGCATTACAAAGATGGCCTGGCGTTCATGTAACATGCATTAAGTAAGTTACTGCCATGTAAAAACAATATCATGTCACAGATGTGAATTAGCAGGCAATCAAATAAATTATACTAGTTACTTTTGGAAAGATGGATCTAATTATACAAATGAACTATAAAATCTCTAAAACTTATAGTGTTATATAGCTAGACATAGCCAAAGATAGTCATGATGTATTAAAAACAGATGCTCCTGCATTTTAACTGGTTACTCTTTGAGTAGATCGTATGGGTCCAACACAGCACAGAGCTTAAGGCAATGAACAAAAGAGATATTATTCTCATACTCATGGAGCTTGCAAATAAACAGAAAACTCTCACTTGTTGGTAAATGTAATGTGACAATAAAATGGGACAGTATAATAGAGTGACTCAAGGGCTACTTTAAACTAGGTGTTAAGGAAGCCTTTGCAAGGAGGTGACATTTAAGTTGAGACCAAAATGGCATGGAAACATTTCAAGGAAGACATGACCTATTTTGTAGTTTCAAAAGATCACTTTGGCTGCTGTCTAGAGAGTCACAGAGGCAGGGTGCAGCTGTATGAGGAGGGGAGAAATGAAGCTATGCTTCCCCCTTTAGCTTCTAATGTCCTCCAGCAGTTACATGCAACTAGGCTTCTGGATTCAAACTGTGAGTTAGACGTAGGTTTGATAAATCTTTTTGTACATGACATTGAAACTTTGAGTAAATTATTAGACATTTAAGTGGCAATGCCAAGTTGGAAGGTAGATGCTTAGCCTGGACATTAAGGGAGACCCTAGAACTACAGTTGTACGACAGGGAGGCATGATCATGCAGCTCGTGTTCAAAAACATGGACTGGCTGATTATCCCCAGTGGAGAGTGCCCGTAGAGCAAAGAGGGAGTCCCAAATCAAGATACATAGTATAGGAGACGCCAGCAAAGGTGACAGAAGTTGAATGGCCACTGAGGTAGGAAAAAAAGCAACATGAATATGAAGGAGGGTGACACTGGAAACAGAAGAAAATGTTTTGAGAAAAAGGGAGCAGCCAGCTGTGTTGAATGCTAATGAGAGATTGAACGAGATGAAAAGGACAAATGTCCATTGGATTTAGCATCATGGAGGTCAATTGTGACCTTGACAAAAGCCATTCTCATGATGTGTGGGACCAGAAGGAAGCCTGGCTGGGGAGAGAATGAGAAATGAGGAGTGGATGGTAGTGTCACTAGGAAGTTCAGCTGTAATTAACAAAAGAAATGCATGATGCCAGGAGTGGGGATGTTAAGATTCAAGAAAAAAATTTTTTTAAATATGGAAGAGCATATGGGCACACCTTAATAACAACAATCCAGGAAAGAGGAAAAGACTAATCACAGAAGGGAAGTGGAAAAAGCCATTGGGACCCTGAACACAGGGAAGACTTAGCCTTTGGTGGGAGCTGAAACCCTTGAGAACCAAAGGAGAATCAGCATATGAGGAGAGATTCAGAAAAGGGGCCAGAAAGAGAGGAGGCTTGTGAGAAATAATTACTCAAGGGCCAAAAACAACAAATAATAAATTAGATCCAATTCATTATTTAATTGCCAATGTGTTTTTTATAAGGTTTTATATATAAACTAAAGAAAAAAATTTGACACAAAACAATTTCCCATAGCCCACAGAATAATACAGTACTCCAACAGTGAAGGGAACAGGTAAGTTTATTTCTCTATGAAAACCCCCAAATGAGAATTTCAAAGAAGGAATATATTGGCCTCTAGGGACTCAGATTCTTGGTGCATTTAGAGAAAGTTCATTTGTACTGAGTCTGATCAAGTTACCTGGGGCCTCTGATTTGCATTTAGTAACCACCATTCGACTCTCTACTTTTATAACCTCAACTTTTCAGATTTCACAAGTAAGTGAGAACATGTAGTATCTGTTTCTGTGTACCTGGCTTATTTCACTTAACATAATATTCTCTAGGTCTATCTATGCTGTCACAAATGACAGGCTTTTCTACTTTTTAAAGTCTGATAGTATTCCATGATGTGCATAAACAATGAATGGATCTTAAATGTATTCATCCACTGATGAATACTTAGGTTGTATCTTTTTCTTGAACATAAGAGTACAAACATCCCTCCAATGTACTAATTTCAATTCCTTTGGATGTATATCCAAGAGTGGAATTGCTTGATTGTATGATAATTATACTTTTAGTCTTTAAAGGAACTTCCATACTATGTTCCAAAATGGCCGTACTAATGTACAATACCACCAACGATGTTCAAGGATTCCCTTTTTCCACATCCTAACCAACACTTATCTTTCATCTTTTTGATAGTAGCCATTCTAACAGATGTGAGTTGATATTTTATTGGGCTTTTAATTTGCATCTCTCTGATGATAAGGGGAAAATGCCAGAATCTCTTATCTGTTGACTGTATGTTTTCTTTTGAGAAATGTTTATTCAGATTCTTTGTCAATTGTTTATCAGATGTACAGTTTGCAAATATTTTCTCCCAATCTCCAGGTTGTCTCTTGACTTTATTAATTGTTTAAATATGCAGAAGCTTTTCAGCTTGATGTAATTCAATTTGTCTATTTTTGCTTTCATTGCCTGAATAGCATATTAAAATTTATATACTGCTATCATCTACAGCAGATTATTGGCTCTTCAAAACCACATAAATTACTTAATATTACTAATCTAGTTGATAAATTAATAAGTTGAATTCAGACCAGTAAAATGATTTGCCCTGAGACAGAGCTACAGACAGCAGAATAAAGATTGTTACTCTGGACTTAAACTTCAGATCTCAGATTGTTCTACTCTGTGCTATCAACAGTTAGATGAAAAGTCTTTCACACTTCTAAGCCTGGATGTGTAAGAAATCAGCAAAGTTCCCAGCTGCCTTTTCATAAATCTGACAAGGTGCTACTCATTCGCAATCATGTGGAGGAGAAAGAAAGAAATGAGAACAGAGTGTAAAATTAAAAGCCTGAATTTCCTGTAGAAAGTTCTCATTACCTATGAGTTAGTGTGGCTCCAATTATACCATAGTAACTAATAACCCCATAGAATCCATGGTTTAAAACATCCAAGTCTGATGCTCACTCATGAGATGGCTTATGAGCAATTACTCATTTGGGGTCCACATTGCCTCTCAACCCAGGTATCCACAACCATAAAAGCAGGGAAAGAAGAACCCAGTGATCCACAAGCTGTCTGCATCCCTAAGTTAGCATCTTCTGAGACTGTCCCTCTAACCAATAGCACCATTGCCCCACCAGATGCCTGAACAGATCTGGACTCCTTTCTGAACCCATCTTTCCAGCATCCTTCCCAGCCCCTTAAAACAAATCACTTAGTCCAGACTTTCCTTTGTCATGGCTCTGTCTATAGTGTCTTCATTTGAGGAATAGGACCCTAAGGTCCTATACATGAGAGTGTATAGCTATTACATGAGAGTGTCTACCACAAACACCATTTGAGAAAAAAAATTTTGACTTCATACAAGACATGTTTTATTTCAGAAAGGCAGCAGAAAGGAAACAGCCCTTAGATTCAGAAGCTCTAGGTTTCTGTTACCTGTAATACACTGCAGTCCACTTAATTCTACAAGCATGAATTTCTGTATCTGTAAAATGGGGATGATAGAATCCTTACCCACAGGATTATAATGAGAATTAAATGTCCTAGGTGTTGAAGTGCTTTGTAAGTTATAAAATCCTATACACATGGTAGGAATTATCATTATTAATATTAATGAAAGCCAGGCAGTAATAACCTTGAAGCAATTAGCAGCTGTTAATATACTAAACTGGATTTACTTGTCCTAATGAACTATAGAATGGCTTTATTTAAAGGGTGAAGGCAATCGTTAATTTATTCAAACATCCATTAAGCACATATTATATGGCAGTTGCTATGCTAGGTGCAACAGATTCTGCAAGCCAAAAAAGATGGTTTCTGTCCTTTTGGATACTAATAGTAGTGATGCAAAAACAAAGCTGGGTTATAAAGCAAAATCAGAAAAAAAAATCAAAGTACTGTGAGATTTCCTATTTAAATAGGAAAAGATTACCTGGTACAGGAAGCATCAAGAATGATTTAGCAGAGGTGGTAGGATTTGAGCTCAACAATTAAGAAAGAGTAAGGTTTGAATGAGTGAGAAGTGTAATTGTGTGATAGAAACACGACAAATATCTCAGTATAGATAACATCTCTACTCCCTGATAGCTTTGTGACCCCACACAATGACTTAGCTTCTGAACTGTAGGAGTATGGTGAGGAATTAGAAGGGAAATGTGGACCGGATGCTTCTCAAATGATAGCGTGCACGTACAACATGGAGTATGTGCTGCAATGCAGATTTTGGTTTTACAGAGCTGGAGTGAGGCCAGAGATTGGGATTTTCTCATGAGCTCCCAGATGTATTAATACAGTTGACTCATGGACTACATGCAGGATGGAAGTCACTTTTGACAGTGCCCAGAACACACTAGTGCCTGCTCAACAACTATTCTCATTCGTCCAGTTATCCCCCAACTGCTGGATGGTATAAGGCAAAATCCAAGAGGTACAAATGTAGGACCTACTCACCAAATTTTGCCTGGATTTCTCATATCTGAATATATTTCCTAAACATGAACAACTCATAATTCTTAATAACTGACAGAGATAAAATGAACTTTTAACATGAAAGTAAATATTTTTATACAGCAATCAACACTATTTATTACTGAAGCAAAAGCTTGGTTTTTTAATTAATAGCCATATAATCATTTGAAACTCTGGTTCAACATCAGAGTGCTTTTTTCTTTTTAATTCAGAACAAAAGTGAAAAATAGCAAAGTACATTCCTTAGTCAGATTCTTGTTTGTAGCAACTTTAATTAGGCCCCATATATTTTTATACTCATATAACATCTTTCATTATGATAATTCTCACCTAACATATAAATATGCTTCAAACATAGACTCTTTCTTCTTTCTCAGTGCTGCTTCTGGACTTTGTACATGTATTCTTGTATAATCCCATATTGATACATATTTTCCAACTCTTTCCAATAGTAAGAGTCAACTGACTGATTAAGACAGCATTGCTTTCCTAGCTAGATGACATCCCACATAGACTTGGACAATTTGTCCAACTTTATTTGAGGTATCTCAAACTGAGATTTAATCACTTGCTAAAAACTGAGATTTATATATTAAGAAAGAGAAAGCAATATAGTAAAATAGCACCTGTATAAAAGATGAAATTCTATGTCCATGACTGGAGCAACAAAATGACTTCAAGAATCCTTGAGACAGTAGTGTTTGGTCAGATCAGTCAGCAAAACGTATACATGACAGTTCCATCCATCCAAATCCAGGATTAATAGTCCTGGCCATCGCAGTATCTGCACATAGACTTCGCCTATCAGTTTGGTCCAATGTGACAGCTGCAATAAGATCTCCGAGCCATCCTTCCCATTAGACACAGGCCAAGATCATGCACAGTTCACTAGGGTATACACTTAGTTACCTTCTTCAAGTTTCAGTTTCAAAACATACATAACACCTTTCCTTCTGCAGGCCCTAAATTAATTTTTTAAATGTAATAATGATTTGCATAGAACGTACTGTATGTATATGACGATGAAGACAATAATAATATATTAATAATTATATTCATATATAATATGTACCTGGAAGACAGAAATTTATATAGTTCCCCCTTCTAGATAACCTAGAAAATAAATTCATAAAATATGCATGGGAAGAGGACAAATGATTATGATATTCATGATGGTAATAATAACAAATAACCTGGGGTTTGAGAATATTAATTTTACTGTTTATATCTACCTTTGTTTTTATGAAATAAAGATTTTAAAACTAAAAGAGCAATTTTTTTAAAAAAAGAGAGAAATCTGCAATCTTTGGTGTATGCTTTAGTAGTTTTCTTTATTTTTTCTTTCTTAAAAGCACAAAGGATTCTTCTGGAATACAAATGACCATAAATTCCAGCCTACAAGTGCATGACTAATCTAATTGCAGGCAGAAGAGGATCATTTGCTAATGCTCTCACTAGAATTCTGTACTAAACGATTTGCTCAGAGAGCAATTGATGCCCCTAGAAAACTTTGAAAAATGTTCTAGTTAGAAACAACTTTGTCCATGTCATATATTTTCTGTTTTTATCTCCATCATTTTTATTCTTCAGGACATTCGGATGAAATTTTCATCTCTTTTGCTTGAGGGTTCATGTGCTCCTGCTTATTTCTTACCTGAAATCATGAGCTCATTGTGACAGTATAAGATGCCAAATTGGGTGTCACAGAAATCACAATGCAGAATCCCTACCCCCAGCCAGAACTTAATACAAAAAAAAAAGAAGAAAGAAAAATGAAAGAAAAGAAAGGCCAGTCAGTAATTTGTCTTCAGAACATGAAACTCATTATTTATAAATTATTGTTAATTATATATTGAGATAAATATAGAGTCATCATTTCTACAACCCTTGGAAATAGACAAGCTCTTAAAAATTTATTGGTGTCCTTAGGATTGGATGATATAAAACAGTAAATCACTGTGCATATGTGCAGCCTTTGGAGGTCCTCAAAAAAAGTACCATGGAATTACAAATACTGAACTGCTGGCCCTGGGAATGGCAGCAGCTCCACTCCACATCTCCTGTCTTTCGAGTGTGTGTGTGTGGGGGGGAATGCCTGTATATAACATAGAACAACTGCTGACCTGTCACAGTGAACTTCCCCATTGCTGCCTTCCACTCTGACTCACCCACCAGTCTGCCCAGAAACTTCAAAGTAAAGCCTCTAATACTATTAGGTCTCCCAATATCCTTATCCAACTCCAGTCCAAAAGAGTCAAAAATAAGAAACATAATTGAAGTGCAGGATAAATTTGAATATTGGGCTAAACTAGGGTGAATCTGTAGATTATAAATTTGAGTTGATTTCAACAGTACATTTGGAATACTTTAACATGGAAGCCATGTTAACGTAATTACCATTGACCAATATACTAGCATCATAAGATACTTTAGAAAAGATCTACATAATATATATTCAAGACCCTTCCTTCCTTCACTATAAAGTTTTATTTCCCATTGACTAGATTTTCTTGGAACCTCTTTGCCAAGAAATGTAGATCTACTTCAATTGCCCTGTAACATCACTTTCTAGACATTTTATTTTAAACATGGAATGGCAAAATAAAAGTAAGCTGGGTAAGGATAATTGAGGTTAACAGGACATTTGAAGGTCAAAGAGAATCTCTGTTACAACCCAGTTTCAAAAACCACCATAGGTCAACACTCTACAGGTATATATTAAAGGTTTTTCATATCAGAATAATATGCATATATCAAAATACAGCATGGGACATGGTCCTCTCTACAAAGGTTATTAATCTACTTGGGAAAATATCAGCAGTATATTATAAATATCTGAGAAATACAAAATATTATTTAAAATATACTGAGTGGAATGGTGGATGCATAAGAATTGCTGTTAACAGTAAGAATCTAACATATGTAAAGTAAATTGGGAAAACCAGGAACTTTGGAGTCAGACAGGACTAAGCTAGAATATCAGCTCAATTACTAGCTACATAATATTGAGAAATATACCCAAGCTCTAATCTAACCCTGGTTTCCACATCTCTGAAATGGTGATAATAATTCATAACTCTTCATCTCTAGCAATTAGAGAAATGCAAATCAAAACTACTCTAATATTTCATCTCACTCCAGTCAGAATGGCAGCTATTATGAAGACAAACAACAATAAGTGTTGGCGAGGATGTGGGGGCAAAGGTGCACTCATACACTGCTGGTGGGACTGCAAATTGGTGCCACCAATATGGAAGCAGTATGGAAATTTCTTGGAAAATTGGGAATGGAACGATGACCCAGCTATCCCTCTCCTCAGTCTATACCCAAAGGACTTAAAAACAGCATACTACAGGGACAAAGCCACATCAATGTTTATAGCCATACAATTCACAATAGCTAAACTGTGGAACCAACCTAGATGCCCTTCAATAGATGAATGGTTAAAAAAAATGTGGCATATATAAACAATGGAATATTACTCAGCAATAAAAGAGAATAAAATCATGGCATTTGCTGGTAAATGGATGTAGTTAAAGAAGATAATGCTAAGTGAAGTTAGCCAATCCCAAAAAAACAAATGCTGAATGTTTTCTCTGATATAAGGAGGCTGATTCATAGTAGGGTAGGGAGAGGGAGCATGGGAGCAATGGATGAACTCTAGATAGGGCTGAGGGGTTGGAGAGGAAGAGGGGGGCATGGGGTTAGAGATGATGGTGGAATGTGATGGTCATTATTATCCAAAGTACAAGTATGAAGACACAAATTGGTGTGAATATACTTTATATACAACCAGAGATATGAAAAATTGTGCTCTATATGTGTAATAAGAATTGCAATGCATTTCGTTGTCATATATAAATTTTAAAAAATTAAAACACGTTCTAAAAAAATTATAACTCAGAGTTGTGAGAACTAAGTCAGATCATATATATGAAGAATCTAGCATAGTTTCTGGCACATAGCAGGAACTTAGTAAATATAGTTTCCCTTCTCTTTTACTGCGAGCGATTCTGGTACATCAAAGATGCAGGTCCTAAAGTTCACAATCTTGAAATCTAATTAGGAAGATGAGACAATGCCTCTAGAGATGAAAAAAACATAATAGTGAAAAGTGGCAACTAAGCACACAATAGA
The DNA here is from genome assembly GCF_045843805.1 of Urocitellus parryii. Lineage (NCBI taxonomy): Eukaryota > Metazoa > Chordata > Mammalia > Rodentia > Sciuridae > Urocitellus > Urocitellus parryii. The sequence goes on from NC_135532.1 coordinate 70,328,616, forward strand.
GTCTATATATAGGGCTAAGATTCTAAGCATTTTTAAAAGATTTGATTAGGGGAGATTTTCCAGGAGAAAATGGTATTTGCATTGAGGAACTGTTTGAGAGAGGAAGTCCAAAATGATTTTGGCTATTGTTGGCAAAATGATTTGGCAGGAGTAATCACTCATAGAGAGTGAGAGAGGTCTAGAGAGAATGGGGCAGGGGGAGGCAAGAAGACCAGATCGAGAAGTTCCATGCTACAGGCAAAGGAAACACTGGAATTTTTTGAACAGGAGAATCACATAATAAAGAAGTGATTTTAAAAATAATCCAACAGTAGGTAACAGACATATTTGTTTTCTCCCAGCTCAACTATAAATTCCTGGATCAAAGAACTGTCCCCTCAGCTCTCTGGACTAGTGCAAGTAATATCTTATTATGTTTCTGGCAAATGTTTGTTTCCTGTTCCATTGAATGACTTAAAGGGTTCCATTTCTTTGGCTTTGATTATTACAAAATACATGTTATTTACTATGTATTCACTAGCCCTATTGGTGTGATTTCAATTCAGGCAGTATTTAGACACAAAAACCAGCTCACCAATGAATAGTGTCTGAAATTGTACCCTGTGTGTGTTCAATGGTCTTCCACTCTTATCTGATAGTCTACTATTTCTTCACTTTGAATTCTACTCTGAATTGCTAAGATCAAGAGTTTCTAAAGTACTCAAATTCCCAAAGCAAAACATGCTTGCTTTTTCTGAATTCTCTTAAAGCAAATGATGTTTTGCTTAGAGATTTATGCTGCTGGGTGCGTAAAAATCTTTCATGATATTGGGAGTGATTCATAAATACCTAGGGAAGGCAAAAAACTTTATCTTAAAATAATTTTGAATGAATTTTTTTAAGTTTCATATTATCTTCTGTCTTTTTTAAACAATTGAATCTGTAGCAACCAAGAAAAACCTTAGGAAATTCTCAAATGGTGTGTCACCTTTGGGGACAAATTCAATTGTGCCTTTCTCTGTAGCTCCTGTTGGAGGCTACTTTTCTCACAGCTGTACTTTGTTCCTAACTGCATACAAACTTAATGTATTACTTTTAAATGGATATAATTATGATATCGACTTTATAGAGTCATTTCAAGGATTAAACAAGATGAAGTGAGTAAAGAATTTAGCACAGTGCTAAGCACATAATAAGCATTCATTCAATGTAAGTAATTATTATTATTATCCAAACAGATTATTCTTTCTTATTGTAGTGATGGCAAGGTGGGTAAGAGTTATGCATTCCTGCTAAGCTAGTCCCAAAGTGGAAGATAAAGCCACATTTTCCTTTGATAGAGAATTATATGGTAATTAAAAGTATTCCAACAAACATTTTTTTTTAGTTCTTTCTTTGTTGCTGCTCACCAAAGTAGGCATGGTGTATCTGAAGATAAATAAGACCTATTTTTGCCCTCTAGAATCCCATAGCCGATTGGGAAACATGCAGAGAAATCCAAAGGAATAAACACTACAAGAGAGTTATATTCAAAGTACCATCAGAGTACAGAGGAGAGAGCAATTAACTCAGTATGGAAGGTTAGAAATGAAAGAAAAGGTGATTATTTAATTGGGTCTTATTAAGAAAATAAAATTGTGTCAAACAGACAATGAAAAGAAAGGGCATTTTAGGCTGGGTAAATATCATATGCAGGGAATTAAAATGTGAGAAAAATGTGCTCTACTGGGGAAAAAATATACCTCTGCTTTTGCTGTTATTGTTATTTTTTGTATTTTTAGCCTGATTATGTCATTGGGAATGTAGGTAACAGGTGGTGAGGAAATGAGTGGATCACAAGGGGATTTAAATGGGTGACATGCTAAACAAGTTTGAGATATTTTGGAAACTGTGGACCATTTAACCTGAGCTCTACCCTTGTTAACTATAGGACTACATTGCAAAGCAGATTTCCAAATCTTATTCACTTTGCATAACTGAAACTTATGTCCTTTGATCAGAAACTCCCAATATCATCCTTTCCTCTGCCCCTGAAACTACCATTCTTTTCTCTGCTTCTATAAGCTTGACATTTTAGATATCCCATATTAGTGAGTCATGTAGTATTTTTTCCATTGTAATTAGTTTATTTCACTTAGCATAATGACCTCAAGGTCCATCCATGCTGTCAAAGATCGAAGATTTCCTTCTTTTTAAGGTTGAATAATATTACATTTAAGAAAAAAATACATATCAGTCAGGGAAAATTGCTGTAACAAACAACTTGATCAGTTTAATAGCATAAAAAAAACAGTATTTTGCTCACACCAGAGCTAAGGAGCCCAGAAAGGCAACCTGTCCTGGGTCGTGCCCCTCATGAGGCACATGACTCACGGAGCTAAGCTATGAAAGGCATCCTGCTTCCAGGATAGAGAGGAACAAATATCAGCCCGGGACAGTTGCTATAAGAGACAATGGCTGTTCTTCCTAGGAGGGACAGGAGCAAGAATTAAGCTGTCTCAGACAATTTCTCCTTATCTTCAGGTATCACATTCCCAATACATTCTGGAGTTATTATTAAAAACCACAAGCAAGAAATGGAGAAGAACAATCAGTCCAAAGCCACTCAGGGAACTGTCCTACAAATACTGTGATCAATTGTACGGTAAGAAAACTATTAGAAAGGTATCCACCTCACATGAACTGGATATGAAAATTAAGTACAATTATGATAAGAAACTCTCCATCCTTGCTGTCTGGACCACGGTCTTCTGGAGAGCAGAGAAGTATGACCTCATAAAGTTGTAGATGTGTGTGTGTGTGTTGTCCGTGGTTTTCCTGTCTATTTGACTATCTCTGCACACACACACACACACACACACACACACACACAACACACACACACACACACACCTTTTTTAATAATTTTAATTGTTGATGAACCTTTACTTTATTTATTGATGCCAGGAATCAAACCCAGTGCCTCATACAAATGAGGCAAGCACTCTACCGCTGAGCTACAACTCCAGCCCCTCTACACTTATATATGGAATTCCTATGAAAGGCAAGACACTGCTCTCGTGACTGAGCCTCTGACTGTAACATAAACCCTCATGGAGCTTACATTCCTGAAAGGGAGACAGCTCTAAAAACATGTTACTCAATTATTCATATAATTTCAACTATGATAAAAGGAATAAATCAGAAGCACAGGATGGAATGAGAGTATAGAGGAATAATAAACTAACCCTGTGGACTAGAGCCTTATAAATAAATTTCATGTGGGTCCCAAAGATACATAAACTATGAACTCTTAAAGAAACTGCTGTGGAGGGGAAAGTATAAGACCTTCATGTAAACAATTGTGTTACAAAAGAGAAAGATGAGATATGTGTGAAGTGCCTTTGAATATCCAGGCAGGAGAGGTGGCTTTTAGGGAAGGAAGATGTCCATCTGGAAAACACAGGTTTTACATTGTGCCTCTGAGGGTGACTATGAGTTGGAAATGTGGTGGGGCTGACCTACCAAGGCAGAGAAGGGATGAAACCAAATACAGCTGTGGGCAATGGAACAGGGTAGAAAACACTGAAGTACAGAGACTGTAGACTAAAGAAAACCAACAGGAAGTATATTTTAATCACCATCCAAAAAAGTAATGCATAGATTGAATTATCGTCAGTGGGCCATGAAGAAAGAGAGTGAGACGGATTTAAGTCAAAGAAATTAGAAGCAACAGGACTTGCCAATTTTTCCCACAAATATTTGAGCACTTACTATGAACCTCAACCTTGAAGCCAAAGTTCTCTTCCATCCTCATTAATGCTTCAAAAAATAAAAGGATGTTCAAGTTCTGCACATTTCCTTTAGTTCTTTCTTCTCTACATAGTCTTCTGGATCATCATGAGTAGTATTGTTTTATCAGTTTCTTTTACTCCATGTATCTTATAGTGATTGTTCTTTTACCAATCTGTCTGAAAATAACATGCTGCTTTTGTGAGAAGTAAAAAATGTCAAGTATTAAATATAATGCCGTCTGCACATACTATAGCTAGGCACTGCCATGTCATACTATATACATGTTATCTTGGCCTAACAGACTTTATATTTGCACAAACTGTGAACTGGCAGTTGGTATTTATATACAGCCTGGCCCCCAGGGATGACCCATGGGCATGCAAGTCTTCCAGAGCTGGCAGCCCTCTACGAATGCTGATTGTGTAATGTGTTTTTATAGAAACATATTCTAATGTGTGTTTCAAACTTGGAGCTATCCGTCTATGTATTCCTTCATTTAAAATAAAACACAAAGATGTTTAGCAGTGCAAATAGGAAAGGTGCCTCCAAATAGGTTTCAATTTGGGCCACTCTCCATAAATCTCCTCTGATTTCTTTGCTTTCTGTTTTCAAAAAGAAAAAAGCTATCGGAGTGCTGGCATATTAGAGTTTTTGTTGGTTATTCACAGTGTGAAATCAGCATCACTAAATAAAGCAACTGCCAAATAAAGGCGTTCTGGTTACAAAGAGAAACCACTGTACAACTAAAATCTTAAATCTAATTAAGGAATTTCCAAATGCCATATCGTTGAGACCTTCCAACAACAACAACAAAAAAATACATTTCAGCTGGGACTTGTGAATCGCTAGCTTTGTACATAAAAGAAACAGCTTGTTCTAAAGCTGAACTTCAGTAAATTACAGGGGCGGTTTTGTCTTTCACAGCCCTGTTATAAGGGAATGTTCCTCTGCTGAAACCTCTGGGTAGTGAAGTCTGCAAGCAGTTCCCACTTCTTCCATAAGGGGCTAAATAAATATTATGCACACTCTGAAAATACTGTGTTGCTTTCAATACCCTTACATTAAAATGATTACTGTAAGTGGCTGATACATGGATAACTAGAAAATGTTGTTTCAAGTGTGTAGGTTAGGTCTAGGTACTCTTTCACACCTGTATAAATAGCTGCTTGCTGAGCACACACATTATCTAAATTTAAGGCCAAAATCAGGCTGAAACTACAGTAACAAAGTGTCTCTTTACTATTCCAGTAAAGAACAATCTCATTATGCTTCTGCATACCCAAAGAATAGGTGTTTCTTTACTCTTCCTCTTTTCAAAAGATATAAAGAGAAAAGAAAACTTTGGAACCTTCCCTAATAGGACAATATGGTCATTACTTGAAAAAAAATCTAGAACTCATTGTCCTAAAATTCACTTTTGCTACAGTACTTTCCATTGTGTGAGAGGTGAAGGGATGGATTTAGATTTCCATGATACACGATATTCAGTTCTGCCTTTCACTTTGTTTGTATATGCATAAAGCTTTAATTAGCTGTTCAAGGTCATAAAGCATTGTGCTCTAAAGACTTAAATTATTCTAGAATAATCTTTCTTTTATTTAGAAAACATCACAAAATAATTTTATGACATTATGTTTTGCATTTTCAAATATATATGCTAATCTGGACAACTATAAAATTAGAAAGACTTTGTTAAATGCATTTAATGAATAGTTTACATGGACATACTTTTGTGTACATGTGTTTTATACATATTTTCACATATGTATGCATATGTACATACTCATATGCACATAATTTATACATATACATATACCTGGAAGCACACATAGGTTTACAGATAAACACAGACTCAGGAGGGCTTTCTTGAGTTCATGTGATCAGCAACCAATATGCTACCTTGGCCTTTTTTCTTTTTTTAAACAAAGAGCCAGATTTGCCTCTGGCCACACTGTGCACTCTGTAGAAGATACGCCCAACTTCAAAAGGGCCATGTAAGTGATGAGCTTTTGAAGCTAGGCAAAAGGCATATGTCTACATGCCTTAAGGCACAGGAAGGTCAACCAATGCCCTTATGGTCACAAAGAAGGTGTGTCTCTGTGATCAAACTAGCAATGAAAAGACTCATACTACCAGATCCTATGTTACTCATATTCATAGAGATGAATGCTAATTGCTACAAAAATCATCATGATGGCCCTGCCAGACATACCCTCCTTCAATAGCCACTTCCAGGGTAAGCAGGTGGTTTGTGGATCTAATTTCTACTAACAGTTAATGGTATGAGTGCTTATTATAGGCCAACCCCTCTTTAACCCTTACAACCCCAATGTGTAATGTTATTATTATTTCCATTAGTTAATGAATTTTTATCTATGCAAACTTGTCATATTTCTGTGAGATATGTACTGATCTTATTCCCATGTTATAGATTAGAAAACCAATGCTTACAAAGTAACTTTCTAGGGTCATAGGACCAGTGAGCAGTAAGACTGGGACTGGAGCCACAGTTATCAGTCTCTAAAGTTTATGATCACCTTTCAAAAAAATTTAAATGGTTGTCATTGACTGAACACTAAATATTTCAAGCATTATGCTAGGCCCATGGCATGCACTCTGTCTCTGATACTTATCCCACACAAGGGTGGATATTTTCATTTTTCCCATTTTATAGCAGGGGAAAAAAAAAGAACCATGAAGTGTTCTTGCATCCTACATATCCTTCCTCCCTCATGGAATTCTTATTTCTTTTCCTCATCTGAGATGGAAACAAGTGGAGAAAGCACATTACAGGGCAGAATTAGAACCACATCCACAAATTTCCCTGAATCATTGTTCTTTCAAATCACTTTGTTTTATATGAGAGCCTTTGGCCATCCACACCTGAATAATGTGAAGCAAGAGATAAATCCCTCTATAAAACATTGTTGGTGAAATCTTAGCTGCAGACTATCTTCCACAGTCAATGCATGAGTGGATTTTGCCTTTTAAACCTGTGTAGGTCACGACATTACTCACATAAGCCAATACCTCATGATGTAGGTGAAAATTGTGTATAGCCATATCTACAGAGGGACCTGAAACCACTCAGGTTCATATGCTGTCCTCCCAACTTAGCTGTCCAAGACCTCTTGCTCTGATGCATACAAGTACCTAGCCCAGTTCAAGTACCCACCCCTTAAAAGCACTCAATAAACCTTTGCCCCTTTCATTGTCTTCATACCAGAGTTTCTGCCTTGAATATTATAAGAACCCTCTTAGGAGAACATAACGGCTGGGCTGCTAATGAAGAAGTCAACTCCCTTGTCTATGCTCCAAATCCCATGGATAAGAAGCTCCCTTGCCGAAGCTCGTCCTCTGCACCCCTTATGGAGTCCACAGGGTTCTCATCAGTATCCGTGAGGTTGCGGTTACCTGCTGGTTTTCCACCTAATAGTCGAGTTGCAGAGTCAGATTTTTGGCGAGGTGGTATTCTGGCCATGACTAAGGCCTTGGGCCTTCCCAGAGCCAAGTCCGATAGTAGGAACCACAAGTGTGTCTTTCTGGGACTTTGTAGCAACCACCAGAATCCAACACTACATGGTACACTGACTTCCAGAGAGGGAAGAGTCTTTTAGGAAGAGAAGTGTCCATGCCAATAAAGTCTGGCATGACTTCACCCACTATCCATAAAGTCAGAATACATCATTTGGCCACATAAGCTGGATTCCAGAAAAATTCCCATGGTTGGTGATGTTACCTACCCAGAGAAAGCAGCCTGATAGGATTCTGAAGTTCTTGTTGATTAGCTTCTTAAAATCGCCACTGTCTTGTTGATTAGCTTCCTAGGTTTAATTAGCTATTTTAGAGAAACTGATCTTAAGTACCCATCCCCTCTCTTGCTTTCACAGGAAGGATCTGCCACCACACAAAATAAAACTAATTATGCTTGACTTTTCCCTTGACAAAATGGTGGCATGCTGACTATCCCTGAGACCATTTGTCCGCTGCAAAAAATAATAATAATAATAATAGATTCATTACTCAAGAACCCAAGAAAGCATTAATGTTACCTGTGCACTCAAATATGTGTTTCACTTTCCCTGTGTGACCATTCATATACAGCCTCAGTGTCTAGCGACATACAAGAGCAGGTTACTTCATCCTCCAGGCCAGTTTTACCCCCTGAGAATGCCAGAAAGTGATACAAAAAGTGAAGTACAATTTTCTTCCATTACATCTACTGAAAAATGAAACGTCGCACCACCCATTTTTTTTTCTTCATAAGTTTTGATGCTCTAAAAACAAAACATGGCACACCTTAAATCCCCATTCTGCACACTCTACCATCATTTTAAGAGCTTGTGGTACTGATAAAACTTAATGTGCCTTCTTTCTTATTCTGTGACTCAACAGAGTACCAAAAAAAAAAAAATACACATGCTATGAGTGGTTGATTCTCTTTCTGTAAAAATCTCCAAACAACAAATAAAAACAGAAACAGCCACCATAGAGTGAGCCTCAAAAACCTTGCCTCTTGTGTGTTCTCAAGCCAAGCCTGGCTACAATTCTTCTCGGTGATTAACTTCATTTGTTGACCAAACATGTACTGGGTGCTCATTCTGCTCCTGACCTACTAGCCTCTTGGGAAAAAAAAAGAAATGACATATATGGTTTCTGTATTTAAGGACTTCAAAATTGAAGAAGGGGATAACAACATTGAAAAATTTATAGCCCCCTATGCTGAGCTATTATAGTGGAACAGACATTGAACCTAATATAAGTTAACTAATTATTACAAATACCTATAGAAAAAAAGCATCATATCTTCATTTAGAGGTAAGAAAACTAAGGCTCAGAAAGTTTATGGAACTCTTGTCTAAGGTCAGTTGGCTAGACAACAGCTACACCGAGGTTCATACCCAGGTCTGTTCCGCACCAGGCTCACAGCTGTTCTTCTGTGCCCGAAGGTTAAAGTGGTAGAAACAAATGTACATTTCTGTGGAAATACAGCCTGATGATTAGAATACCTTCTTACAATTGGTATGATTACTTCACTTCCCATGACTCCAAGGACACTGAGTTGATCAAGCCATCTCTCCAACACCTCCCAAGGAAAGATTCAAGCCAAAATCCTTTGGTAAATAAACTCAAGTGAATGATTAAAAGTCCAACCAACTTCTACTAACAAGGAATAGTAGGTGATGCCTGCTAATCACAATGTAGTTAAGTTACCCTGTGTTCCTCTTTTCCATCTTTGGTCTAGCAGATTGGTTCCCACAAAGAAGGGCACAGAAAAGGGCCATTGTGCCAGGTATATACCATCAGCATTCACAAGCACATCCATGGAGTGGACTTCAAGAATCGTGCCAAAGACATTCCGAAAATTGCCACAAAAGAAAAGAGGAGTATAGATATGTGCATTGATACCAGAGCCAACAAGGCCACCTAAACCAAAGATATAAGAGACAATTAAATTTTAAAAAATCTATAGGCAATTAATGTGAATGAGAACTAACCAAAGGTCATCAAAGTTATAAAACTGTAAAAAAAATAAATAAGTAAGTAAGGGAATATCCATTCAGCACTGACTATCAGTCATATAGAAGTTAAACAATAAACCATTGTTGGTACTGAAAAACAACCTGGCCAGGTGGATGCACTTTAGTGAAGGTATATCAAAACCTAGAACTATCCTTTTTTTTTATTTCTGTGACAGACAGGGGACAGACTAATCCACCCTGTATTTCAAATACCTCTGACCCCCAGAATAACACCAGTAGTTGAATTTCAAAAATAAAAAAAGAGGAAAAGAAACCAAAGCAGATAGCAACATGGGCAACCTGATGTCTATTTGAACTCATGTGTGCCCATAGGTGAATCTGACTATTTCTCATTTGGGCTAGGTAATTTCTAAATCTCTTAGTAACAGATACTAAATGCATAGCAGAGAAAGACCAGATTTTATATATATAAAAAAGCAGGAAATTGTGGTTCCTTTTTATATTGAATATCCATAGAAATTATCTAGATCTTATTCAGCACAGTTATAGTTACTTCTTGTGTGAATTCCTCCTATCCCAATCACCTACAAATTAAATTAATACAACACAATAAGTTAACAGAAAGGCAGGCAGATAATCATAGTCCTTATTAGGATACCAGCACATTTTCTTTGTATAGGAAAAACCATGTTCATTTACTAATAAACTGGCACCCAGGGATTAAAATTGTAGCCCCCTTTATAACACCTGAATGATTATGAGGTGCAGGATTGGTCTCAGTTTTTCCACCTGTGAAATGTGGAAAAGCAATTTTGGAAAAAAACTAATATGGTCATGCTTAAAAATAGTTTATCTAGATTTCTACTTTAAAAGCAAAGGGACAGATGGGACATGGAGTCCTAAAACTTTCTTTGATTTAAATAAAATGAAAAGCAATAAGAAATGAGCCTTAGATTCAATTTGTGGACTAGGAAAAAAATAAATCCTTTAATAGTCCAAATTATCAAGGGTTGCTATTGATAAATAAATCCTTTAATAACTCAAATTATCAAGGGTTGCCATTCTTTTCAGATCACTAGAAATGATCATAGGCTATATAAAAAAATTATTGTTATTTTAAAGAGGTCTTTATTTCTCTGGTTCCGATAAGAATTAAAAAACTCAATGTGATTTCTGTTTCTAATGTCATCTTTTCAGGAATGATCATTTGAGAAGCAGAGCATCCCCAGTGAAAACACTTTTGTATCCTCAGAATCTAATTAAATAACTAATTATCAGTAGATGATAGTAAAATATGTTACAGCACCAAGAGCTATATATAGTCTTAATAAAATGAAACTCCAATGTTCCGCAAAATGCATTCCTGAAAACTGGTTCTTTCTCCCTCTTACAGAGGTAGAAAGCAGACAACAAAAGAGAATGGTCTTAACATAGTCTTGCTCACCTCTGAGTTTGACTTTCTTAAAAGGTAAAGTAGAAACACTAGTTCTCACTAGTGCCTTGGAAAAGCCAAGCTAGGTAATTTCTAAATCTCTTAGTAACAGATATTAAATGCACATCAGGGAAAGACCATGATTTTTGTGCACAGATGACCTAAAAGCATTGACAGTTTCGAACTGAGGTTCCCTTGGTAAAGCACAGTCTCAGTAGTTGGGCATACTGGGCTCATAAAACTCAAAAAGCCAAAAGTCATAATTCTGAAGGCACAACTTTCTATTTTATAACAAAATAGACTTTGGTACCTACTGTTTAAGAGAAGAGGCAGCTAAAAGCTAATTTACAGACACCTAGAAGATAGATTATTTAGGAGGGGGATTTTTTTTTGGGGGGGTGGTTGGCAATCAGAGGCTAAAATCAAATGTAAAAGCAATTCAGTTAGACCATGGAGCTTTACTCTGGTGAGTACTAAATACAATACATGTGGACTTACCATGAATACAAGTGATTTATATTGATTTTTTTCAATAGCTCTAAGAATAATGAACTCAGACTAGTGTCGTGTGGACTTCCCTGTTTCTATTTATTTTACATAGGGCTTTGAATGTTCTGCTGTGTCTGGCAATATCTGTTGATGGCTTTATTTATTTATCTTGTTTTACAGTTTGTAATGACAGCTTTTAAATTAAGATACAGTTTTAAAAGATGGTAAATAAATGAGTAAGGGAGCCCCAGTAGGCAGAAATGATGTTATTCAACTTCCCAGCATGAGAAGCTCTCCCCGAGCAGTTCTGCAAAACCAATATAGGTAGGCTTTAAAAATATCCTCCTCTCTTGTTTCACCTGGGTGAAAACTTAATTTAATGGAATAATCTCATAAATATAATGATCTGAACATTCCCAACTGGCATCATGAAAAGTAAAAATCTCTATAGAGTTTCAACTAAAATGTCATCAGGTAATTAGAGAGGACTCACTGGCTGAAAATGTACTCACCACTGGCTAGAGGAAAGTCATTTTTACTAATTTTTTTTTCTACTAGACATGAAGAGTTTTGTTTTTCTTTCTTTCGTTTTTCTCAGAATGGCTTTAAACATCACAGGCTTCTGGGAATGTGGTTATGTTAGACAGCTTTTCATCGCTGTGACTAAAACATCTGACAACAACTCGGAGGAGGAAAAGTTTATTTGGGCTTACAATTTCAGAGGTGGCAGTCCATGGTCTACCGCCTCCATTACTCTGGACTCAAGAAAATGAGGGAGAACATCATGGTGTAAGGATATAGCAGAAGAGGGCTGCTCAGCTTATGATAGTAGGAAAGCAGAGTAAGAGAGGGCAAGGAGTCAGGGATAAAATAGAAACCCCAAGGGCATGCCCCCGTGACCTAAACCCTCCAACCACACCACATCTGCCTGCAGGAACCACTCAGTAGTCTACTTAAATTATTAATTCATTAAATGGATTAATCCACTGATTAGGTCACAGCTCTCATGATCTGATCCATTCTATATCCTGAATCATCACATGAGCTTTTGGGTGGAAGATATTTCGTACCCAAACCATAACAGTGGTTTAAAAAGGAAGATGGTTTGGTAAAGTTAAGGCATCAAATACAGTCTGGGAATAGTCACTAAGGGTGCTCTGGTGGGGAGCATATATTTTATTTCATAGTGAAACGTAGAGAAGTAATTTTTAGGACAAAAATCAATGAAGGATTAAAATAATAACAAGCCAATGAATTCATAGAGCCAAAAGTACTTTTCCAAAACCCAAAACCCAGCCCTAGCTACCTTCTGGTGGTGATCTGGCTTAAGATTTTAAGGAGATAAAAACACTGTGATATTTCTGTTTTTCCTTTACTATTGCTTCTTGCTCCCTCTGTTCACCTGAATCTTTCTAGACTATTTCAGGCTGACTCAGGTGTTTTTGCCTCTTTGTCTCAGAAATCCTGTCTTTCCTCCTTTTTCTGCATGCACCTTCTCTATATTTTGTCTTCCTTTTTGCATTGGGAATTCTCTCATTTTAATGATATCCACCAGATTCTTCCACTTTCTTTTGCCATTTATAGTTCTTGAAGAGCTTTTCTTGCTTACCCCATAGGATAATCTACCACTCTCATTACAGTAGTTCTGGGGATTTTAAATCTCTTCTTATTGTTTATCTTAGTTTTACTTGTAGTTGGTCCCCACAGCCCCAGAATCAATCTCTTGTGTTTTCAGTTATGCAGATGTCTGTAATGAAAGGGAACCCTTGGGAACACCACAGAGAACACACAGCTCTTCCACCAGACCCGCAGCATTTGCTGTTAAATGACTTCCAGCAAAAAGTAAGCACTAGAAAGCACACTGGAAGAAGTCAAAGAATTGCATTGTAATTCTAGAAAAATTAACATAAGGTACTTACAAGACCGTAGGGTACAGGAGCATAACTACTGAAGCTATCCCCATAACATGCATACTCTGTAGCCACTTAAACATGGTTTCTTTTTGTGAATGTTTCAGCATATAACCTCTTAACATAATGGGAGTAAAAGTTCTAACAGCATTTTGTTGCCACTTGCTGTTAAATGTTACATCAAATAAGAATATCCCTTTATAGATAAATGGATAAGAATGATACTATGAGACAACACACCATATCTGCACCATTAAAAGCCCAATTAAGAGGAACTGAGTCATGTAATTGTCATCACCAACCTTTTAGAAATTCATTGACTTTTTGTGTTTTGTAGGTTAAAACTGGCAGTGATCTACTGAGTCAATTCAATACCAAGACCTAGTGTTTGACTTGGCAATGTCTCCAACATAAAGGGGCCACCATCAACCTACATCTAAAAACCTCTCCTCTTTCACATGATTCCATTTATTATAGATATCACTTTCAAATGTTGAAACATATATAGTCCCGTTACTTCAGAGATCAAACATCTGGACATTTTTGGTTAAGTTACTCTTCAACTTGAGTACTTTTAGTCCCTAAGGTGGCCTGAGATCACAAGAGTTTGTTTTCGTGAAATGTCTGAATCGCAAACATATTCCATGTTTCTTATGGGGTTCCATAATAGCAAGGTAAATTTTGCTTTATAATCAAATACTAGTTGATAGAATCATAAATACATATGAATAAAACCAGCTACTTTACTCATTAGATACCATCTACCAAATGTAATACAAATACTGAGATCATTTATAAGGTCTAAACTGTTTTCAGATATTTTGAAACTCACAAATACCCATCTAAAAAGAATTTGAAGAAAAACAGAATTTAAAAGGTATGTTTAAACATCCAAAGTTAAAAAGAAAAACAGTACTTTAAAAATTACACTGGACTGGGGATGTGGCTCAAGCGGTAGCGCACTTGCCTGGCATGCATGTGTCCCAGGTTCCAACCTCTACACCACATACAAACAAAGATGTTGTGTCTGCGGAAAACTAATAAATAAATAAATAAATATTTAAAAATTCTCTCTCTCTTAAAAAAAATTACACTGTATAATGGCAGTTGAAATTATTTTAACTCACCAAATATTTTCTGTTCAGAAATATTTAAGAGATAACAGTTTAAATGGTGCTTTTGCTATTAATACATTAGCAGTATTATTATATATTCAACATGTTTATCAAACTCAAATTTTAAATCCAAAAAATCAACACTAACATTGCCTTTCTGGGACATGAATATACTTCTAGGCGAATACTTAATATGATGTAGCCTTAGGAAGTACTTTTTTCTTCAACTAAAAACCAATTAAGCCCCTAAACCATAGACCAAATATATTAATCCTGCCTAAAAATTTAAAGTGTTTGCATCTAACTGGTAGAGAGATCAGTGGACTCTTTGATCCACATGAATGTAAGCCATTAACAAATGATGCAATGAGAAAAAGATTTTTCTCAGTTAAGTAGTTGATTTATTTTGTGAGAGGCAAAAATAACTTTTGACTAGAAGGAGATCTAATGTGAAGTGTGTGTGTGTGTGTGTGTGTGTGTGTGTGTGTGTGTGTGTGTAATAGATATCCCCACAGGGCTTGAGTTTAAGGGACTTCATGAGTAAATGCATAGGTTTCCATTTGTCAGTGGTGATTCTTAAAAGGTTTTCTGATAAGTGATTTTCTCTTACAAAGAGATTTTAAACAAGTGAAACATAGAGGAAATATTCATGTCTTTACCTAAGAAATAAATTTCTAAATTGTTTTTTAAAACTCTTATCTAAACAAGTAAAACTTCTCTTTGGTGAAGATTTTTATTCTTAGAATTTCCAATTATACACACCCTAATTCTGTAAGAAATACATAAGGTGCTTTCCATATGCTTAGTACATAGTAGATATTTAATCCACACTGTTGAATGTGATAAAGGAATTTAAAATTCAATGTGGCTACATGAAATAGAGTTTGGTTAGTGTTAACAATAAATGAAAGGAATTGAAAAATGGATGATAAAGTAAGCTTTCTAAATTAAGGAAATTCATTGCATAATTATATTTAATCTTAAACAAGGAATAGAAATTCACAAAATATAAAGAATGTGTCATAGTTGTCCTTTTAAAAAATTACAAAATGTGAGTTATTTAGGTTTATAAAACCAATTACTTATATTAAGAAACTATTAATATATTATGTTCTGTACTGTAAACAAAATGTTTTCAAAATATCTATTAAAAGTTCTTCCAGGATTTCATCAGTGTTTTTTTGTTCATGATTTATTAATTACTCTAAAAAGGGGGTGAAAAAGGAGAACTATAATAAAACAATTTTAACATACTGGGTTTAAAAAATCAATAATAAAATATATTAAGCATCTCATGTAGTAATCTGTGATTAAGAAAATGTGATGTAATTTGCTAAACTTTAGGTTATGCATGTTTTTCCAGAGTGGCATGATATTTGGATAAACATCCTCTTGCTACTTGGGATGTGGTGATGATTTTTGTACTCACGAAAATAAAGTAATTGTGACAGTAGCTCTGCTGATCTTTCAGGCTAATATCTGGAGTCCAAATGACTTGCAAAATAGATCCTTTGTGGCTGACTGGTTGCTGGGCACTGGACAACTCCATTACCAAAGTTCTCTCCACTCTTTGTAGGTGCAATGGTGAAGCCTTGACCTAATTAGCTCTACTTCTGTTAACTCTGACAATAAGGATTATCACCAATACACAAATTTAAAACCAGAGCTTTTGGTGCTGAGGTTTTGACTCAGTGGTAGAGCGCTTGCCTAGCTTGTGTGAGGCCATGGGTTCGATTCTCAGCACCACATATAAATAAATAAAAATATAAAACGGTCCATTGACAACTAAAATAAAACAAAAACAAAAAAACACATGTAGAAACTTGCCCCAGGCCACCATCAGTAGAGCAAAGATTTGAACCAGATCCGATTTCCAATATCAGATATTTTCTCTTTCTGAATTTCAAATGTCTTAATGTTTCAAAGTCTTTTGCCTCATTGGCAAATGGTGACATACAATCAAATTCAAATTGTTTTGAGAATTAAATAATAATATATGATACATAAAGTATATAGTTCAATCCCTGGCATGTAGAAAGTTCTTCAAAAAATACTTCTTACCCTAAGACTAAAAATTGTCAGGGACGCATGGCAGAATATGAGCCCTGGGATCATGTTGCAGCTTTACCCCTTATTATTTGTGATCTTGAGCAAGACTCATGGTATCCCTATGGCTTGGTTTCCTCATTAGTAAATGGGAGTTATAATTTGATCTCCCTTAATAAGTTCTTTGAGGACAAAATGAAGTAAATAACATAGGAACAGCATTCTGCGTGACATGTAAAAGCATTCATAGTGATAGTTTGGAAGAATTTTGTAAAGCATTTAAATGTTCTACATATTTATCTTTGTTTACAATCCCAGACATAAAGCTAAAGATTTTCTGAAAACAATCATTTTGTAATAACATGCAATTCAATATAATAATAGCTCTTTATCAAAAAAAATATTATAGCTCAAAGTCAACACAAGGAAACTATGGAAGTGATATGACAATTTCATAGTGCATATACACAGGGATCATATCTTAATTTTAAAAAAATCTTTGCATTTTTCTTTTGAGATCAAATAAATGTTCCAAGACTATATATGAAAAAATCACTTTTCAATGTGTTCTAGTAAATACCCAGGCAATCTAAAATTGTTACGATTAATGGAAATAACTGATTGCAGCCTGCCAACTTTACCTTTCTTAATTATAAAATACAATTTCAGTTTTGTGCCTTCCAACCCAAGGTTTACAAAAGCTAAGCGAACTACTCTGCTCAGCCTGTGATTATATCAGCAGTGCCACTTTTTCAGGTCCTATCAGATTGGGTTTGGATGATAATTACTTGGGAAGTGTTTGATCTCAATGATGAATACATGATTAGTTTTTCATGAAATCAGTCAACCACACCGCACAGCACTACTCATGTGAGACCTTGTTGATTTAGCTGTTAGAAAGCACACATCTCCTTCGGTTCAGATGTGGGACATCGGTCCTGGGGGAAAAGAGGGTGGAAAAAGGGCAAGTTTATGGGTAATGATATTGCAGAGGCAGATATTTAAGGTTTGCTAATTTTCTTCTCAATTATACTCATCCCTTACCTCGTTGTCATGCCGACTAGATGACCACAGATTCCATCTCAGTTGTAGAATATATTTTCCCTTCTCTTAAAAAAAAAAATAAGGTTTCAAGATACCATTGTTATCTTTCAGCCCCTTAGAGGTTTTTGCCCTGATGAATAATATTTTATATGTGAAATGTTTATGTGATTTTTCACACAGTGATAACCCTGCTACCGCTTAACTTTGATGCATTGCGATCACTGGTTTTCTTCACTAAAGTGCTTTTACACACCCTTCCCATAAATTGACTTAAGAGTTAGAAATGGAACATTCAACACAACTTGGATGCTCAATAGAAAATTGCCTAGGAGCGTATTTTATGTTTGGTTTACAAATACACACACACACACACACACACACACACACACACACTTTTCCTCAAATGCCAGTGTGGGGGTGTGCATTTCTTTGTTGATTTGTGTCTGTGTGTGGTTTTCTATGATATAGGATGTTTCCCTAAGAATCACTATAACTTGCATTTTCTTAAATTTCATGTGATCATACTCAGAGATTAGATAAAAGGATTCAATTGTCAGTTTTTAAACAGCATGCATTTTTTTAAAAGAGGTGGAAGCATCACACTTCTAAAGAAAAGGAAATAAATTCTGATAAATAGCCCAATCTTATTGACTTAGTAAAGCCCTAAAATAAGGAATTCTCTAGATTATTTTAATGAAAAGATACTTTATAAAAGTAAGATTTCAAATATCCAGCTCCATTTTCATAATTAAAATATCACTTTGAAGGTAGAACATACATATCATATATTTCTATTTTATTTACATTATCTTCTTTCCAAAACAAAAACAAAACCTCCAATACAATGTCAATAATATTTTGGCTGAGATATCTTAAAAATCATGTCTAATTCTTTGTGGGTAAAGGAGATAGAGATTTAGGACGTTTGTCTGAATATTTTGAAATCTAAATCTAAACTCTAGCTTATTGCAATACCTGAGACATTTTAGAACTGTATTTCACAACGAGGGAGTCACTGACCTTTTGGAGCAGGCAATGATAATCCTTTCCTGTGAGCAGCTGTCTTTAACATGTTTGACAGATTCCCTGTCCTCTACCCACTAAATGTGAGTGGCACCCCTGCCCCAGTTGTGACAGTCACAAATGCCTTCAGACATTGTGAAGTGTCTTCTGGAGCCAAAATTGTCTCAGTAGAGAATTACTTTTTTTTAATAAAAAGATTGGGGGAAGATGGGCTTAAAATATTCAAATGATTCCCTCTACTTCCACTTATAGATGAAAACCTTATCTTGAGGAGAAGGCAGTGAAGAACACTACAGACTTATACTAGTTCTGTAACAGAAAGGAATAAGACACTAGTGAATGTTAATGAGCCATATTTGTTCAGGAGATTAAGAACAAGTCCAAATAATATGCAAATACCAATGGTTAGCTGCTATTGGGACCTTTCTTCATTCATAGTAACTCAGTTCTACAGCTGGAACTTAATATTCTGAATCTAAAGGAGTAGAAAGAATAAGTTCAAAAAGTGTAAGAATTAAAAGACAAGACAGTTCATTTTGATGACAGGTCCTAAATAAACCTGACAAATCCTAAAGTTGCAATGAGGTCATTCTATCGATATAAATTGTCTACACATATTCTTACTGCACTAAGAAAGGGTATGATGTCTTTAAACATTGTGAGTACAATCAAATTGATGAATGAAAAATCCTCATCTTATCTATTTGAGGAAGGACTTATTTAGTTGAGGAAAAACTATCCCAAGCCTGTCAAATCCTCATTGCTTCTGACTTAATTATTACCTGTCTATATTTTTCCAAAGGAAAAAAAAAAGGCTGATAATACAAGCAAACTAGTCTGTACGATAGTATAATTTCTGTCACTTGCTGCTACAGATTGCATTATAGTATTAACTAGGAACCACCCTGGAAATAACACAAAAGCCACTGATTTGGAGTACTAAATTTTTAGGACATGGCAGACCCATATTAGGATAACAAGCCCAAACTTCATTTCACATTAGGAAAACATAGCTGACAATAGACCATTACAGATTCCTGAGTTTTTCTTCCAGCAAATATACATAGCTATAGAAAGAAAATCTAGACCAAAATAAGGGGGGGGGAGGAAATCCTAAGAAAACAGAAGGGAGATCAGTGAAATAGAGGAAGAAGATTGGGGGGGAGCGAGGTGGGAGGTAAATAAAAAAGGAATGGTGAAATTAAATTAGCTAAACTGTATTATGTACATATGTGAATCTACCACAGTGAGTTCTACATTTATGTATATCTGTAAAGCACTAATAGGAGGGCTTTTTTTGGGGGGGAGGGGGGCGAGTGCCAGGAAATCAAACTCAGGGGCACTCAACCACTGAGCCACATCTCCAGCCTGTTTTATATTTTATTTAGAGACAGGGTCTCACCAAGTTGTTCAGCACCTTTCTGTTGCTGAGGCTGGCTTTGAACTTGCTATCCTCCCACCCCAGCCTCCTGAGCTGCTAGGATTACAGGCATGTGGCACTGAGCCCAGCAATTACTAATTTAAAAAAATACAAATAAATACAAGAAAGACCAGCAAAGGCGGGGCAGTGGGGGAAGGAGGACAGGAGGTAAAGGAGAAGTACTGGAAACTGAGGTGAAGCAAATTATATTCCATGCTTGTATGATTATGCTAAAATGAACCCCAATATTATATATAATTGCAATGCACTCATAAAATAAACTAAGTAATTAAAAATCTTCAATACTCACTGTATTTTAGTCTAAAATGAAGCTGAAATGCAATCACAACAAATAGGTTCTTGTTACCATTGCCAAAGGTCTAGCTGATTATCAGTACAATTGCTTATTGCTGTTGAAAATGATGTTGGTATCATTGGCTTTAAAATGTTTTCCATTGGTCTACCCAAACGATTCTTCAAAATCTTCAAATTGGTCTGCTGCCTCCTTTAAAACCTGCTCTAAAAATAGGCAAATAACTAATACCTTGCAAACTTTTACACAAGCAGTGTTATGAAGTCTTTACATGTGTCCTCTCATTTAGTCTTTAAACAGTCCTGTAAGGTGGTAGAGGCCTCATTATCACCCTTTGAAGAACCTGCAGTGAACACAGATTAAACAACATTTTTTTTGTCAAATGCATTTGGGACTTGTTATATCCCTTACCAACGTATCTCTTAGTATGTGCTTTAAAAGAGTGCATATTTTTTTCTTTACAAATTTGTAAAATGGGTAATGTAAAATAATTACTTAAGTCATGTCTTTGGTAGATTGAGGCCCAGAAAGATAATATGCTTAGGTGAGATAATTAGAAGTCAGTCTATTTTGAATACAATTTACAATTCTTAATTAATAATTAGAATGAGACCGGCCTACAATTTGCACAGACAAGTACATCTATATTGTTATTCGGAGTAAATACAATGGTTTTGCTATGATCCACACCCAATTGCACTTTCTGCCTGGGTCCTGTCTGTGACTGGACTGAGAACATACATTTGTGAGTTGGTTCCCATTAGGGGGCAAAGCTGATCAGTCAAAACAGAACAAAGTGCTGTCTTGGCCTTGTTAGCCAGGCCAGCTGACCTTTATTGGCTGCCAAGAAGCTAAGGCATGATAAAATAGGGCACTGAAATCTGGGTGTAGGCACACATCTGTAATCCCAGGGGCTTGGGTGGCTGAGGCAGGAGGACAGGGAGTTCAAAGCCAGCCTCAGCAAAAGTGAGGAACCAAACAACTCACTGAGACCCTGTCTCTAAACGAAATACAAAAAAATACGGCTGGGGATATGGCTCAGTGGTTGAGTGCCCCTGAGTTCAATCCCCAGTACCCCCCACCTACCATAAAAAAAAGTGGTAGAAGCACAGAACACCTTCTTTTGCCAGATGATGTCTCTTTCTTGGAAAACTAATTGTGAATTGTAATAGAATTCTAATTTCTAAATAGATTCTTAGAGAGCATATCCAAATCTTAATTGGCACTATTTCACTGACATTAAGAAAAAATATAAAATTCCACAAAATCCTATAATATCAATTGTGTCTCAGGGATTAATATTGAGAAACTATCAGCATGACAGTCCACACCCATGTCACAAGGAGTCACTGCTAAGCTAAATGCCTCTTTGCATCACACATGTTGAAAAAAGTTGTACTCAAAAATTTATTTGGTTCAACTCACATTTCAGTCAAGTGTGTTGGGATGATGGATAGATTCATTGCTTAGGGTAAGAAGTCTGCACCTTGGAGCACCATGACTGGAGGGCTGGGGCTGCAGCCACTTTTTCCATGAGATGCTTTCCCTCGGGCATTGTGGATCATTCCTGCATAAGCTGTTGCCTTGGGTGGTAGCTAACAGGACTAACATCAGGGTTCCCATGACAGTATAAATATACATAAGTGACTGGAGATAGATTTATTAATAGAAACAATAAGAAAGGCAACTCAGCCAAATAGTCCAGGAAGAAAAAGAAAAGTTATGTGAGCAGTAATTTGGATTATTCAATCAAGGTCAAGTAAAGGAAGGCTCCTCTTCTTTGAATAAGAGTGAAAATCAGGCTTTCTGTATCTATGATGCCATGCAGAGTCACCTTCCTATGGGAATTTGAATTGCTTATAGCCTAAGGGAATGAACACAGACCTCTGAATCAAGGACAGGCATGGGATGTAAGAATTGCCTCAGTATCCAAAAAATACAAAAAAAATCTACATGAGGCATCCCCCTGAGCAAGGGATGATCCAGCTAAGATGCTGCTTCTGACCGATATTAAAATAGAGCCTAAAATTACAGCCAGAAAATAATTTTCACATAATGAAAGGCTAGAGAGGACTCTTTTCAAGCTGTGTGAGGATGACAGAGATAGGATCAGTAGATCAAAGGGAAATCGGAATAAGAGAGAAGGAGTTTTTCTAGAACTATAAAAGATAACATGGTGTCTAAGGATAATGTCAGTCATTTACAGTAAAATCTCCTTAATTTGGTACACAGGGAACCAAAACAATAGATTTTCAATTAGCCAAGTTTCAAATTATACTTTTTTCCATTGAAGAATTGCATAAAAATAACCTCAAATTACGTCTTGTTTTAAATAAAATCGATATGGAAGTAATGGGGTCTGACATTATCTTACAAGGTAATCAAAGTCCCCTCAAAATAGTTTGGCCTGCTCCATTTCATCATCCATTTGAGAGCTGCCTACTATGTGCTGGAACCACATTTATGACACAACCCAGGGTCAGCAGTTTTCATGAGACAGCCTCCCTTTTGGAGGGAAAGTCCTTATTTATGTGGACAGTTGAAAGGACAGAGACTCAGTGTAGGATGCGATTGATGAAACTCCTTTCTTTTGCTGACTTAACCAGCCATTGACCATAGTCATTTAAAAAAAAAAAAGTTATGCACAGGAATTAGAATGAAATTGCTCCCCAAATTTCTGTGCTTCAGACAGAAAAACAATGTCATGGAATTGGTTATTTTTCCTTCCTCTTCAAAGACTATGGGTCCACCAACCAGTGAAAAAGTCCCATTTAAGATCTGGTCCTGGGGAAAGACCTGAAGAGTGACTCTGAGGTGAACGGTAACACCTCAGGTGATTGCCAAGATAGGCCAGACAGGTGGCAATGAGGAAAACAGGTACCATCGTGTTGTCTATAGAACATCATAGGCTTCCTGAGGGCACACTTTAACCATCATTCTAACTTGAGAGTAAAGTGACAGCAGACTTTTAAGTAAATTAGTTAGAAAATATGCAATAAAAAGTTGAGCTATCTCCAGGACCTGAGTCATCCAAAATGAAAGTCACTAGCCATATGTGGCTCTTGACCACTCAAAACGTCACTACTCAAAATGATAGGAAAAAAATTCATCAAATTTCAAAAACTATGTATAGGAAAAAATGCATAATATATTTTTACTTGATTTTTTTAATTTGTTTTAATTAGTTACACATGACAGTACAATGATCTTGACATAGCATACATTTGAATCAGATGGGGTATAATTTCTCATTTTTCTGAGTGCACAGGTTGCAGAATCACATTGGTCATGCATTCACATATATACATACAGCAATAATAATGTCTATTTTATTCTGCTGTCCTTCCTTTCCCCCCTTCCCCTCCCCTCCCCTGCCATCACTTCTCTCTACCCAGTCTATTGTGACACACTTTTTTTTTCTTTTCCTCACATCATCATACATGTATTCTGGATAACTATGAGGGTCTCCTTCCATCTTCCATGCAATTCCCCTTCTCCCTCCCTTTCCTTCCCAACTCTCTTCCCTATCTAGAGGTAATCTTCTTCTCATGCTCTTCCTCCCTACCCCATTTTGAATCACCCCCCTTATATCAGAGAAGACATTTGGCATTTGTTTTTTAGGGATTGGCTAACTTCACTTAGCATAATCTGCTCTAATGCCATCCATTTCCCTGCAAATGCCATGATCTTGTTATTTTTTAGTGCTGAGTAATATTCCATTGTGTATATATGCCACATTTTTTTTTTTATCCATTCATCCATTGAAGGGCATCTAGGTTGATTCCATAGTCTAGCTATTGTGAATTGTGCTGCTATAAACACTGATGTGGCTGTGTCCCTTTAGTATGCTGTTTTTAGGTCTTTGGGGTATAGTCTGAGAAGAGGAATAGCTGGGTCAAATGGTGATTCCATTCCCAGCTTTCCAAGGAATCTCCATACTGCTTTCCAAATTGGCTGCACCAATTTTCAGTCCCACCAGCAGTGTATGAGTGTACTGTTTTCCCCACATCCTCGCCAGCACTTGTTGTTTTTAATAATTTTATATTGTTTGCATCTTGATGCAACATTTTTGAAATATTGGGTTGCAGATGATATTTTGTTAAGATTAGTTTTACCTGTCTCTTTTACTTTTTTTCTTTTTTGAATGTGGATACTAGAAAATTTCAACTTACACATTTGCTTTATATTTGTAGCACTTATCATATTTCTAATAGATAACATTTATTTGGACAAATCCATGCATACTTTAGTATACTGTCTATCTATTTCAAGGGATTATCCTATTCCACAATACAACTCAATGGCTTTGCCATTACCGTGCTTCATTTCATAGATGACAAAACAGGTTAAATCACACAACTAGTGTTTTAAATCACACAACTAGTAATTCATGAAACCAGCCCTGCCGCACATCCAAATCCGTGTTTTATGTCAACTTTACTGTGTGTGCCCCCTGTCTCCACTGTTCACTTCAGATGATCTTTTAACTTAGGAATGTGTGAGATGTGTTGAGAACAACTGAAAATTCTCTGTGGAATGAAACATGTACACTTTATTAAACACATTTTTAAAAGCTGAAAACAGGAGAAGGTGAAGTATCAGTGTTTTCTGCAAACTGCCCCTCATGTGTTAAGAGGGACCAGAGTGGGGAGAAAGGTGGCAGTTCACTTATGTGCCATGCACAGTCAAGGCATTTTACCTGGGTTATTGAATTTATTCTTCAGAACAACTCCAAAAGGTGAGAAAACTAGACTCAGAATTGTTAAGTGACTCCATTGAGATCTCAGAGTTTAACTGGTAAGCAGCAGAGTAAAGGCTGAATTGGAATTGGACACTTCTTCCTATGCCATTCTGCCTTCAGTCCTCCTTTTGATATATGCCCAGATTTTCAATATCTTCTCTGGACTCTGTGTCATTGGCTGCTCTGTTTTTATAACCCATTCCAGTCCACAGTCCAGACGCCTTGGGTCATTTCCTTCCACCAAGTGGAGCTCGAGGGGAGGGAGAGCACAGCTGTGCTTTTCCTGGAGGCAGGGTGAGATCCAAGAATTAGATTCTTAGGCACATGCCTATAATCCCAGCACCTTCGAGGCCAAGACAGGAGGATCGCAAGTTCAAGACTAGGCTTTGCAATTTAGCGAGGTCTTATGCAACTTAGCAAGATCCTGTCTCAAAATATAAAAATGAAGAGGGCTGAGGATGTGACTCAGTGGTTAAGCATCTTTGTGTTCAATACCTGGTACAAAAACAAAGAAAAAAAAAGAATCAGGTTCCTCTTGCCCATGGCTGTAATATTTACAGGTGGAAGAAAATAATGAGTCTAGTGCCTAGATAGAATAGAAAGGTTAGAGACAATGCAAACAGTCCACATGGAGTTAAAAAAAAAAACCCAAGGACTAGATATAAGTGAGAGCTAAGATTTAGTGTCAAAGTAAGCAGAAGAAACCTGAAGAACCAATACCAACTAGAAGCAGAGCCTTGAGGAATTACACAGGTAACTACCAAGAACTAGAGACTGGTTTAAATGTAGTTCCCAAGCTTACTGGAATCTACACTCAGGGTTGGTATTCTAACAAGTCCAAAATAAAATGGGTTCTGGTTTCCATACTTACTTGCACCATCTACAATGAGCAGTAGGAAAAAATTTTTCATCTTAGCACGTACAATATTGTTCTTTTGTGATTATTCAGTCTATTTTAGTCAGCTTTTCATTGCTGGGACAAAATATTGTGACAAAAACAACTTAGAGGAGGAAAAGTTCATCCTGAGCTCATGGTATCAGAGATGCATTTCACAGTCGGCCAACTCCATAGCTCTGGGTTAGAAATGAGGCAGGACATCATGGTGAAAGGGTATGTCGCCAACTCAGCTCTGTCCATGACAGTCAGGAAGCAGAGAACTCTGCTCACCAATGACAAAATAGAAACCCCAAAAGCTTTCCCCAAGTGACCTATTTCCTCCAGCCATAGCCTATTTGCCCTCAGCTACTATCTAGTTAATCCATCCAAGTGGATTAATCCACTGATTTTTTTTCTTGCATTGGCTAACACACGAGCCTTTGGAAGACACCAAATACCCAAACCAGAACACTTACTTTGGTTATTATGGGTCATTTCATCTGACTTCTTAACTCTGGTTATTTCAGTTCACATCAGCAACATCACAAGCTTTAGGAAATACTAGAAAATCACTCATTGCTGCCAAATACCAGTGACAACACTCCACAGCTGTTCATCCAGATTTGTTGAAAGTGTCAAAGATGTAGCTGTGCCCCTAGACCATAATCTTTCAGCAACATGATATTTCCCCGTGTAAGCTTGACTCCCGAAAGACTCACAATATAGTGGGCTTCCTCAGTTACTCTGTCTAGTACCCTTTCAGTCTGCAGGAAGTCTAGTTGGTACTGTCCATTTCTCTCAATCCTAAGTCTGTATTATTTATTTATCATCCTCTTATATATAGGCTTCAGAATTATTCTCTTATATATAAGCTTCTGAGCTAGGGTTGGGAGAAAAACAAAGACAAATAACAAATGACGGTCTCTTCTCTCCAAATCTCTGACTATATAATTGAAAAAACAGGAAAACTTTAAAAAACAGTTCATGAAAAAAACTGGGGTTGTAGAAATGTAGTTTTAATGCCAGCCCTGGGAGCATGACCTTTCTTGTTTATTCTCTAAGTCTTGGACTTTATAAAATTTAGGAGGTTGTGCTGGAAAAATGACTGTCAAAATGTTGCATAACAAAATTTTTGTTGGTGGTTTCTTACTCAGAATTCTAGTATATAACTTTCTAAGATGGGTTTTAATAATAATAGTAATAATAATAATAATTGAATGTTTGCTTCTCTAAGTGGAAATTGGGGATGGGACTCAGAGCCCATTTTACTTTATATTCTCAAAAACCACTGTACTTCTCCCCACCAAGATGCCCCCAAGGAAGCTCCAAGGGTCACAGTTGAGGTTCCACTTGTCTGATCACCTGCTTATTTTCCTCCAGCTCCCAACCAAAACTTTTTAAACAGCCAACCCTATCTATAAACTAATTACATGGAAAGACAAACTAAAGTAGAAGACTACCAGAGATTAAGACAATGCATTTTTAACAGAAAAATGTAGAAAACCAAAATTGTGAGTTCAGAGAAAAAACGGTCCCTTTTGTACTGAAGCGGCCTGCCAGGGCGTCATAGAGGAGGAACTTTGAAGGATGGAAAGACAAGAAAAGTGGCTTTTCAATGATGTTTCAAAAACAGGCACAAAGATACTGAGGCTGGAATTAAAAAGACATGCTCAAGGGGTGATAATCATTACTTATCATTATTAGGAGCTTCTAACTGCTGGGGGCCATCGCAGAGCCCTGACACCACAGCCCTCTGGGCCATTTAGGGAGTCAGGTGCCACTCACCCAGATGGGAGGCTGAGGCTGAGGCCCAGGGTTACACACCTCCCCAAAGTCACACCACTGGAACTAAGGGGCTTCTCCATCGGCTCTGCCTGAGATCAGAAGGCACACTGTAATTCACTCTGTTGTCACACTGGGTTGGTATCTGAGAGTAGCCAAAAATGAGGCTCTAAATATCTAAATATATAAGAACATGATTTCTAAGCTGAGGAGTTTGCCATTTATCCTGGAAGTAATGAAGAGATGTTGAGATTGTGTGGACAGAGAAAGAGTCTGCTCAAAGTGTGGCTTTGGATGACTTTCTTTCTGTTTTATTGGATTGGTTTAATAGGATATGAGTAATAAGAGTTGGAGTGCTGTTAATTACATTGTGTTCCTTTATTAAAATTTAAATCATGATGCCATTTTCTGTCACAGATTACCAAACACATGGATTGCATCAAAACAAAATGGGGACTGGGGTTGTGGCTCAGCACGTGTGAGGCACTGGGTCAATCCTCAGCACCACATAAGTAAGTAAGTAAGTAAATAAATAAATAAACAAACAAACAAACAAAATAAAGGTATTGTGTCCATCTACAACTAAAAATATATATAATTTTTTTTTAAAATCAAAAGATTCCCACATTGATTTCTTTTAGTCTTTTTTAGAGGGATTTCCAAATTTGTGAACACTTTGATGTTAAGCTACTATTGGAAAATATTGAGCTATTATTCATGTGTCCTACAATTTCTGTAAACCAATAATAGTCAAAAAGTCAAAAAGATCTTGTAAATGAGCCAGTTCTAGACCTTAAAACTTGAACATATTCTAATTAGGTGAAAAGTTTTATGTAAATTTGTGCTTACTATTCTTATGTGATATAATTATTGAATAATAGCTAGCAACTCTATATCATGTTTAAATAATAATAGGAAGATAGATGGAACAGAGAGTCCTAAATTGTGGACTGTCAAACACATTGAGCCAGATAGCATTGAAATATGTTCATTCAAACCTTTTGGACTAGAGAGAGAAAGAGAGAGAGAGAGAGAGAGAGAGAGAGAGAGAGAGAGAGAGAGAGAGAGACTATATATATATATATATATATATATATATATATATATCAAGTCTTCCAAATTTCAGTGACATATATCTATATTTAAATACATATATCTATCTCTCTATATATACATATATATATACCACTAGCATTAGTGATATATCACTAGGTATATAATATGTATGTGTGTACATATATAATGCTTTGAGAAAGGCTTTGTCTTATGATTGTTCATAATTCTTTCATCATTTAAAGCAAAGATTAATTTTAAATAGAAGTCAATTTTATGATAAAATCCAGTATTGCTTGAGACTATACTGTAATCCAGACATCATTCATTTATTCACTTAACAAATATTTGCTTAAAATATAACAGATGCCAGAACACTAATAGAAATATTGTATGTACTAGGTACATATCACTGAATAAGATAAGCAGATGTTTTGGTGTCGTGAGGTTTTTGCCTGACAAGGGGTACAGGTATTTTTCTTATTGAGGGCTTTTTAAATATGAAGTAATATTACCTATTTTATGCTGATGTGAATGATAGAAGAAATAGTGATGAAGGAAAGAGAGAAATATAGCCGTCAAGTGCAGATGTCTTGAGATGGAAAGAGAGGGAATTAAAATATACATACATTTATCTGGCTCTAAAACTTACAACCCTTTACACTCTGTGATAGCAACTTTTTAAAAGAAGATTTAAGTCTTTTGTGCACATGTGTGCACCAGCATGTGTGTGTGCACAGAGTACAGAATTGTTTCACATCTAGTTCAAGAGGGATGCAGGCAGCATACATGAAAAGAACAACCACATGTTAAAATTTAAGATACTATGATGAGGGCCTCAGTGGGACTATGGAAGTAAAGAGGCACAGTTAGAAGAAAGCAGGGTACTGAAAGATAAGGTGAGAGAAGTGGATAGCAAAACCTCCCTACACTGGAAAGCCATTTACATAAATGAGAAGCCCAAGGATCACAGTGGTTCAATTTTAAAAATTTAAACACTGTCCTTTCAAAACATTTTGAGCTCTTACCACCTCAAATGATACACATTAGTTAGTAAATTAAACATAAATGTTTTAAATGCAAATAATTTTAAACACAAAGTTGTAGAATGGATGAATATGTGATGTATGCATATGTGATGTATGAATATGTGATGTATATATATATATAAAACATGCATTGTGTATACCATACTCATTTGAGTTGATTCATAACCATATGAATATATTTGCTTTTTAAGAAACATTAAAATTCTATCATTATGTTTATA
Organism: Urocitellus parryii; assembly: GCF_045843805.1. Classification (NCBI taxonomy): domain Eukaryota; kingdom Metazoa; phylum Chordata; class Mammalia; order Rodentia; family Sciuridae; genus Urocitellus; species Urocitellus parryii. The sequence goes on from NC_135532.1 coordinate 70,358,367, forward strand.
GTACCTAGAGGTGAAGATTTAAGGAAATTTTTCATTTTCCAGATAATAAAGGGCACTACTGATCTGGATCCCTTGATACCAGGAAAGCTTTTTGCAAGATTAAATGGGATTATCATCAATAGGCCCGTAGGGTGTTTGGGTCTGAATTAAAATATAGAAACCTTATTAACAAAATTTACATTCCTCCCTAACCTTAATCTAATTTTGGTGATATCATGGCCTCTAATACACAGCAATTCTGCAGAATGGCACATGGCTTATAACCCATCTTTGTCAGCCTAATCAGAAGCCACTGATCACTCTGGAGGAAAATAGATGCATGAATTTTAAACTGGTCATCACATTCACTTTTTAAAAAAATGTATTATAAACCAATATTTTATTCATGAAAACATTAAATATTATATTACTAAGAAAACATTTATGATACCTTGAAATTTATTCTAAAATGGAGAGTTTTCTTCTCTCACTCCTTGCTTAAATTCTACTCTTTAGCTGACTGTCTACGCTCAGTGTTTCCCAAGACCGATGACAGCAGCTTCATTCTCTAACAGGGACAATTTACCTGACCACTCTACAGACAAGGCCTCAACCCCAAGGATTTTATTTACGATGATAATTTTATGCACTGACATTGGCAGTGGACTTTGTGGGGCCTTGGAGTTTCACTTCCCACAGGAAATTGCTTTCACTGTCATTTGTAGAAGCCAAGATGGAAAGGGTGGGGTCCCCAGGTGAAATATGGAAATCAATTATTTTGAGATATCCTCAATAATCCATGCTTAAATATTCACTAAAAATCCTTCACTCATGTTTAAATGGTCAGGCACATGGAAAAATTGAAGCTGGGGAGGGTGGAGGGAGATTCTGTGATTGAGACTGACATGCTCATCATGTATTTAATTACTGCAGAACAATACATTGGCAGTTATGGGCTCCACATTCATGAAAGAATATTCAACCTGCACTCAAATAAAGTTGATGTAGCTTTCAATTCAGAATTCCAATCCAGAAAACCTTATCCTACAGAATATTTTTAAGTTTTGAAAATGTATCCATCTGGAATTTTCTACAGTGCCATCCTATTCAAGCTTTTGTAAAGCAAAAACAACTAAGAGGGAAGACAACGTCCTCAGCTTGTTTATTCCCTAGGAAAGAGGATAATTTTATGCAATGTACTTTCAGTTCATGGTAGAGACAGACAATGCACCAAGGCTGTTTTTCTTAAATGTAAGGAACTGAAGGCATATCTGTGCAACAGAATGCACAGAGAAGCAATTCTTCCTGAAGCATGAGTGCCAGTATTCCAAATCCTTCAGTGATGATATATAATGCCTGATTGCCAAAGGACAACTTGGAAGAACAGTTTTTGTATTAATAGTTACAATTATTAAAATTAAAAGTCCTAAGAATTCCAAGGGGAAAGTAACTTCAGTTTTGTTACAAATAGGCTTTGTCTACAGCCAACACAGAGAATATAAGGTCACGGGAAAATTAGCTCTGGAAAGTTGTTAAGGCAATTCCAGCCTATTGTGATGTTATGGAATACAGTAGGGTTATCCAAGAAAAATTACAATATAAGTCATAAATGTGAGCCACACATTTAATACTAAGTGTTCCAGGAACTGTGTTTTAAAAAGTAAAACAGATAAAATTAATTTAATAAAATCATTTTATTTAACCCAATATATCCATAATACTATTTCAACATATATTCAATATAAAAAACTATCAATAAGATATTTACACTATTTTTTATACCAAGTCTTTGAAATGTGCTGTATATATATATATATATATATCCCCTTATATCACCACTCAATTTGCCCTAACCACCTTTCAATGGTTCAATAGCTACATGTGACTCATCTACAATTACAAATAGTATAGTTTTATCTTATAAACACAGAAAGTCTTTCTCTTTATTTTGTCTTTCTTTTAACATTTTATTTTGTTGGCTCTTTTTAGTTACACCTGACAATAGAATCCCTTTTGACATAATTATACAAGCATGGAATATATCTTATTCTAGTTCCAACCCCTTTCTCTTCCCTTTTCTCATCACTTTGTTCCCATCCCTCTATTGATCTTTCTGCTGCTTACCCAGACTTATTTTTTACTTGATTTCTTACGGATGTACATACTGGTGAAATTCACTGTGCTGAATTCATATAGGTTATTTTGCCTTTTCTTAGCCTCCTGCCTTTTCCCTCTCCCTCTCTTCCGCCTGTAAGTGCTATGTGCTGAGGATACAATAGTGAATGCTACAATCCTGGACCCTAAGTCATGAAAACAACATCTTTTTCCAAAAGAGATTAATGGTACCATTTAAAGATACATGAAATCATATGCAGTAGTCAAAAATCCATCCACAAATATGGATACATACTTTCCAGGCAACTAAGAAAAAGTAAAAAACATGATCAATTATACAATTCACAGAATATATGGCTCCGAGTCTCTAAGATAACTCAACCCATTTGCCCCAGAGGAAAACCATACCCCTCTGATTTTATAAATCTGAATTCTTATAATAAGTAAAAGTTTGGGCTCTAAATATGAACACAAACTGGTGAGCTACTCTATGAAGGGTGCAGGAGGTGCTTTTACAAATTAACTTGGAGAATAAAGACTGCCCTGTAACATATTAGACATCAGAAGCCTGTCATTCGGCACTCCCCTGCCACCCTCAGACAATACCCAGGACAAAAACTGATTCTTTTAAAATAACTCAGCTCCTGAAAAACAAAAATAGGAAAAATTAAACTGGTAGTATTGTTTTGCTATTCTATACATCTTGTCACCTTCAGCCCCTTTAACAGTTGCCCAGCCTTCTTTATTCCACATCCCAAACAATGAGCCTCTTATACTCTAAACCAAGACTGCGGAGCAACAGTTAACCCTTGTGAGCAAAAAAAAAAAAAAAAAAAAAATTTATGAAACTCCACTAAAGAACTAGTGCAAAAGAAACACACTGCCTTTAATGAAAGAAACACACTGTCTTTAATAAATCTGTTAGAACAAATTATATTGAAATGTCACCAATCACACAAAATACGAAGAACTCAAAAATAAAACAATTCTATGCACCTCAGATATCTTTAAAGAAACATTCAGGGTCTTTAAGAATGGAACTTATTTTTTCTTTCTTTAAGGAGAAATTCATATATGCCTAGTTATAAAATGTACTGAAAATAGTTTTACAATGCCATTTGTTTATCCTATACAAATATCATTTTTAGATAGGAAAGGTAGCAGAATACAACAGTTACTAATAGGGCATTATGTAAAAATGTGGACATGTAACAGATGTGATTCTGCAATCTGTATTTGGGGTAAAAATGGGAGTTCATAACCAACTTGAATCTAATGTATGAAACATGATATGTCAAGAGCTTTGTAATGTTTTGAACAACCAATAAAAAAATATATCATTTTTAAATAGCATATGTAAATTTCCAAATTACATTAGACATTTACTTCTTTAATCAGCTAATGGAAGTTAAATTAGCAACTGTCTCAGAATGTGGAGCTACCTTAGGATCAAGACTGTACTTTCTTTCTATGTGGAAGAGTCTTAAATAGATAATCTCTCAACCTCTCAAGGGGGACAATTTTAGGATTTTAACAGATCCCATCACCTTCAAAGTATGGCTAATGATGTCAATTTTCCTGCTGCCCTCTGTCTATTCCAAACACACACAATGGATAATGGATTACTCTACAATGACTATAGTTTCATCCAAAGGTGAGAGGGACAAGAGAGAAGAGTCGAATGCATTATATTTTTTGAAAAAGGATATTGATATCATGCAACCATTATATTCACTAGAAGACATGGTTAAAATATCAAGAGTCCCTGGAGGGTAAATGAAATAGCTAAAGATGTATTTATTGATTTCTAAAGAAATATTGCTAAGACACTGGAATAATAACTCACCACCTTTGAAAGTGAAAGGGTCTTGGCTCTTTCTAAAGCAGGAGGCCAATATCAGAATATATGATCATATGCAAACTATTCTATGTTGTGTTGTGGAACATACTTGAACTGGGGACAAAAGGAACAATCACATAGACTGTTAAGCTGAACCAAAGTAATTCCTTATCTTTTCTCTTGTTATTGTTCACTTATTAATTTCTTTTGAAACGCTGAAAATTGTCACTGATTATTTTGAAATCCAGCATAGAGCCACAATTACAATACATCAACTTGAGGTAACAAAATACATTTATGCATTGCAAGATTTCTACAGATACATGCAGGATAGGTATGTAGAAACACACATACATAAGAATATTGCTAATTACTCTGGAAAATTAGAATTTTTCCTCAAATAATAGGAATACATGAAATGACTTTTTTTTTCTTTTTGGTTGACAATTGTCTCCCTTTTCTGCAGATCCTAATGGTCAAATAATGGATCTTGCCAACCATTATGAGTTTCACCCCAGCTGGGGACTCATAACTTTTATTGTGGTCCATTATCTGGCCATTAGAGGCCACAAGTGTCCTCAGCACAATTGTGTAACATTTTGCTGAGGAAAAGGTGTGGAAACTGTGGAGGCAGCAGGTTTTCTAGTATCTGAAGCCATGGAAACTCCAAAACCTACTATATTGAGACCATTTATTTTCCTTATGCTGAAAATTTTATAGTATAAGCCTCTTGGATAAAGTTTCCTTATCCAGCCCTGCCAGGAAGCCAAATTCAGCTCAGTACTGGTATGAAAAATTCCTGTTTTCTTTTTCTAATTTTCTAGGAGCAGTCCTAATGCTAAGAGGGTTTGTTATAACTATTTAGCTTATAAGTATTAATTAGCTTAGAAAACATTTTTTTTTTATTTTTTAAGGTTTTTTGAAAAAAAATAGATATATGAAAATGCACATATTCAATGTATATAGCTAGATGAATTGGGGCATATGAATAAACCCATGATAACATCACTAAAATAAAGATACTAAACACATCCAACACCTCCAAAAATTACCGTGGAGTAATCTTTTGTGATTTCGTTGTTGTTTTTGTAAGTACATTTAATTTAAGATCTACCATCTTAATATATTTTAAAGTGCACAATGCTATTTTGTTAACTGTAAGTACCATGTTGTAAAAAGATCTCTAGAATGCATTCATTTTGCACAACAGATAATTTATACCCACTGAGAAATATTTACCCTTTCTCTAGCCTCTGGCATCATTAGAATAGTTTTTCTCTCTCCTGTGCTCAGTTTGACTATTTTAGATACCTCATACTAGTGAAATCACAAAGCATTTTCCCTCTCTGTGTCTGGCTGATTTCACTTAGTATAATGAATAACACATTCATCTGTGCTATTTTAAATACCAGGATTTCTTTCTTTTAAATATTCTGTTGTACATATACACCATGTTTTCTTTTTCCATTGATCTCTTGATGGATATTTTGGCTATTGCAAAGGATGCTGCAATGGCCAAAAGAATGCTGATAACTCTTTGAAATCCTGGTTGGAATATATCCAATCTTTTGGATATATTCATACAAGTCAAATTGCTGGATCATAAGGTATTTTTAATTTTTAGAGGAACCACCATACTGTTTCCTACAGTGAATGCACTTTCCCTATTCCCACCAACAGCATATAAAGGTTCAGGTTTCTTCACATCCTCACTGATAGGTTTTTGTTTGTTTGTTTGTTTGCTTTTGAAAATAGCCATGCTAAATAACATGATTTTAATTTGCATTTCCTTAGAGATTGGTAATGGTGAACACCTTTTTAGATATCTGTTGGCCCTCGATATATCTTTTTTGAACAAGATTGTGAATTAATAGTATCTTCTGATCTAGAGAACATTTACTCTATTTATGTAAACAAGAAGGAAGAGTTATAAAGAGGATTAATTGGTGTGGTCAAGAGCAGTGCATTTGGGGGACCATGCACTGGTTTTGCCCTAAGATTTTTATAAGTGCTGCAAAAATAAGAGAAATTCAAATAATGTTAAGTGAAGCCTCTTGTCTGTGTGAGTTTGCTTACTGAAAGAAGACAAATACACCATTTTAGCTACTGTTCCCTTTGTTAGTCATTGGTAAACCCTTTGCTGAACCTGCTAATCACCAATATCATAAATATTTTCTATTTATTTTATCCCCTTGATCATTATTACAAGGTTTGATCGACTCTAAAAGGAGCATCATTTAAGGTGCTGCATGTTTTTATGACAAAAGTGGCCCATCTTTTATCTAGAGGGTGGGAATGGCAGATGCTGTATTTCTTGAGCATAATATAGAATATTCCAAGCTTGGAATAGTCCCATGCCTTCATAAGTAATCAAATAACTGCTTCCCACTTCTCCTGTCATCTATCTTCCAACCCTCTAATAATTTTAAGAAGCCCGTGGCTGGCAAAAAAGTTGTGGTTATCCGCAGCCTAATTCTTACATCAAATCTTACATCTTCCATTAGCAGGAGCACGGGCGGGAAATCTTTAGGTTAAGCCAATTCTCTACAGCACCCTGACCCAAGGGCAAAGAGACCATTACTAAGACTATACTAATGGTTTCTCCCTGCTGTCTGTGAGACTGAAAGTCTTGAATCTTAATTAGGTAAAGGCCAATGGATCACTTCATGGTATTCCCCAAGCAGAGTAAGTTGTATTTTTACTGTCAAATACCATCCATATGCAGTGCTTTTTCAATAATATTTACTAAGTACTTACTGCGTACCAGACTCTGTTCTCAATGTCAGAGACACAGTGTGTAATAACATCGATGAAAATTCTTACTCTCATAGTGTTTTATTCTAGTGAAGAAAAGAAGGAAAAATAAGTAATCAGACAAGAAGAGATGAGACAATTGCTGTGAAGTGAACAGGAATAATTCGTTGGTGGATGGCCACTCTATGTTTGGTGGATAGAAAAGGTCTACCACTGAGATGGTCACATTTACTTTGAGCAGCAAAGTAAAAATTTACTTGGAGACTGTGATAGACAGTCTAAACATGGACACACCCATGCAAAGACAGCTGTAGTAAAGAATCACAACTTCAATTTAATACCCTCAAGGAAAAGACACTGGCAGGAGCAGAGAGAACTGACATGGTGGCTAAAGAAGACAACCAAGAAAGAGGGAAGAAAATCAGGCACCATGGTGCCAGTCAAGGTTAGCCAAGCAGGCAGGAGCCAAAAACAGGTTGCACATTATGGTAGATAAGTTTAACTGGAAGCCTTAGATGTTATTAAGCAGTGTTGTGATTTTTCATGAGAATTTTCTTTCTAAAAAGCATATTATGTTCATCTTGTGGAAGATTAGTTATGTGAAGGGAGCATGGTAAAGAATGGGTATAGAGATCAGTTAGAAGGTCTCCCCTTCTTATTGCAATAATGAGGGTACTGCTAAACTCATCCTGGCTTGAACTAGATTAGCAGTGATTAAGATGGAAAGAAGTATAAGAATTCAAGATTTACTTTAGCTGTAGAGTTGTGTGGACTTGCTCGAGTCTTAAAAGTGAATATGGTAAAATAAATAAGATATCAATTATAATCTGTATTTAACAACCTGGTAAATAATTCATTAAAACAAGGAGAAGAGTATTATGTAGGTATGAATCATGTGCTCAAATGCTCCATTTCATCACACACCCATGCCATATTCTCACACAGATAATACACTCCATTATGGCATAGATACCATACATAATGTGGTCCACATGCAGGTGTGCAGATAGGTAGGTAGATAGGTAGGTAGGTAGATAGATATCTACACTTTCATAGAATCCAAGGTTTAAAGGAATATATTTTCTTAAGAATGCTCTTATCAAATTTAATTGGTATGTTATTGTTGGTTTTATTAGTTATAAAGAAGAAGGCAATTAAAATTATTATCCAATGAAAATGAGAAACTATTTTTAAAAAAAGACTTGACAAATACCTTCAGTGCCTATGGAATAATACTGAATATATATACTTTCTAATCACTTTGACTTAGCATGAGAATGCCTAAATAAATTATGGCACATACCTGTATGTATATATAAACACACACATATATTAAATACATAACCATATTCATACAAATCTCGTTATATACATATGGTTATATGTTTATATCTATAATGTACCCTTTATTAAAATATATTTCTACACTTTATTATAAGATATAATATTTTACTTACTTTCTGATCCCTTTTTATGGTTTTGTGCAATTCCTACATATGTTTTTCTAATGCATAATTATTACAGCTACTAAAGAAGATGTTCCTGCCTTTCTTTAAGATAATACCCCAAAATGGGGGTATTTTAAGAGTACCCCAAAATGGTTTCACCTTGGATAGATCATGGAAGGCTAAGAACAAAGGTGGCCTCTGAGATCAACCTGGATAGGGCATTAGGAATTTTGAAGACAACCAAAATATACAGAAAGCATTTCAGGAGGGGGGGGAACAGTCTTAGTAATGGAAAAGAAGCTGGTAATTGGAACTTGAAAAGGAGAATTGTCACCAACAGCTTTGGCATGATTTTAGATGAGGAATTAAGAGTATAAGCACATACCCAAACTCCATACATGGGTAATTTAGATCAAGATGAATCCAATTCTCTATCTCCTTAAAACTTTTCCCTGGAGATTCTATTCTGGTTCCAATCTTCTGTAGAGGGTGTGAAAGGCAAGAAAGGACTACTATGTGGGAGATGTAGTTAATGACCAGTATGGGGAGGCACTAATTCTTTTTAATTTTATTGACAAATTAAGATGGCATATGGATGGGGATATAGCTCAGTTGCTAGAGTGCTTGCCTTGCATGCACAAAGCCCTAGGTTCAATCCCCAGCACCACACAAACAAACACACACACACACAAGTTGCTTATATTTATGGTGTACAAAATGATGTTTTGAAATATGTATACATTATAGAATGACTAAATGAAACTAATATATGCATTATTTCAATACTTAATTTTTGTGTAAGAACACCTAAAATCTACTCTTTTATCAATCTTCAAGTATATGATACGTTATTATAACCATAGTTACGACAATGTATAATAGCTCTCCTAAACTTATTTCTCCTGTCTGACTAAAATTTTATATCCTTTAACCTTTATCTCCCAATTGCCCCTTCTCCCACCTCCTATTAATCACTATTCTATTCTCTGCTTCCCTAAATTTAACTTTTTCAGATTCCACATATAAGTAAGTCATGCAGCAGTTGTCTTTCTATGCCTGGTTTTATTCTCTTAACATAGCATACTCCTCTTTTTTTAAGGCTGAATAGCAACCCTCTGTGTATAGGTACCAAATTTTGTTTATCCACTCATGGCAGGCATCAACTCTAAAGCAAAGGATTTGAGATTTTTAAATTGGGAGCTATCATTCCTCCAGAAACACAAATTCACTTAGAGAAATTGAATACTACAAAGAGAACATTACAGAACTGAATTTTGCATTATGTGTCCAATGAGAGATATAGACCATATACACTAAGAAAACTTAGAGGAGAACTGATTTAATTAGGGAAGACTTCAAGAAAAGATAGTAGCTGAGCTCTGAAATCAAGCCTGGGATGGCAGATACTTGGCCATGATTGAGCCCCAACATATTCTCAGCTCATGCTAGACGTTGTTAAGCACAGTAGGGCCTTTTATATGAACACAGATGGAGCCTCAAAATCCTCAACATACCACTAACCCAAACAATTAGCTAGATTTTTTTTGCAAGGTAAAATTCTTTGTTGTCCCTGACAAAAATAAGAAAAATGGAAAGTTGAATGCATTTCAGGAAGATGTAAGAAATATGAAACAGAGTGGAAGAAATAAAATTCACAGCATATTTTCAAGCAGGAAGGTAGAAATCACACAGAAGATGTATAGGAGAAAAAAATAGAATGATAGATATAGGGCAAATTGTTAAGGGTTATAATACTGTCTCAAAAATTTTTATACTGATTCCTGATTACTAGAGTGCAATTACCCAAGGCATATTTGTATAATGTTCTTATTTGCAATTTCATCTCTATTCCTAAACTACAATCGAGGTTGTGTATAAAACAAAATGCACTGTCCTCTTTTGCCTCTTATTTTTGCATTTCTCTCCCTACAATTGTGGCAGATCCCCATGCCATTTCTCCAGAAATCTTGGGGCTTCATGTATATCAGAAACTTCTCCAGCCAAAAGTAAAAGTAAATAAACTAAAAGGTAAATATCTCATTCTTTAAAGCATTGGCATTCCCTCGCATTGTTAGTAGAGAGCCAAAGTCTTAAGTTGACCAGAGTTTCTCAATCATGACACTATTACCTTTTGAACAGGTGAGTCTTTGGGGGCAGGAGGCCATCCTCTAAATTTTAGAATGTATAGCAACATCCCTGGCACTCCAGTCATTAGATTCCAAGAGAATTCCCCAGTCATAACTATCAAAAATGTTGCCAGGCATTGTTAGATATTCCCTGGGCAATTCAATTACCTCCAGTTGACAACCACTAAGCTAAAGTAACAGATCTCATAATATAAAATTTATTGTACTTGAATACTCCTGAAATCTCTTTACTAGGCAACTAGCAGAGTTGATCCAGACTATAGAGACCAACAAGTCATATTGGGTGTCAAACTGGCAACAGGCAAGGAAGCTTTAAAAACTCAGTAATTTCCTTTTGAAAGGGCTTCTTGGTATCAATTCAAATAGAAACAAACGTAAATTGACATTTGTACTGACATTCCATGCATTATCATTGGGTTAACGTCTGAGAAGACAAGTTTTGCAAAACACTGTGGTAAAAGATGCTTTGTGTAAATAAAGACAAATAGAGGGTTTCAGGCAAAACCTGAGAACTTTACTGGTATCTCCCATGACCGTAAATGATCTGACATTCTACTTTGACAAAGGAGAGCCTAAAATCGAATATATTTCAACATGTGTTTGGGAAGTATTTCCTATGCTTTTAAACTTCAGGCTATATATCCACCACTTTTCAAGAAGTGCTAATATATTTACTGAGGAAACTACTTTTTACCTTCTGCCATTCTCTTTTTATATTTTTAAGAGCTTGACACATATTCCCCATGGTTAATTAGTAGAATGAGACACATGTCAGAAGGAAATAACAATTTAATTTATAGTGCAAGAACTTCATGATGATGAAGATTAAACTTCTATTGCATCAGAAATCTCTAAGAAATAATAACCCAGATATGTCTAAAATAGATTCAGCCCCTTAACTATACTTAATACCTTAATTCAGTATTGTATTCTCTGGGTATCATAACAGAAATATTTAACTGCTCCACATGAACCATACAAGCGTTTGTATGAGTTAGTTTATATTACAAGTGTAACATAATATCTCTTGAGTAATTCTTCAAATCCTAAACTAAGGATTTGAGATCAAAAATTGGCATCCATTGTTCTTCTAGAAGTTTAAAATCTAGTTAGAGAGACTGTACCCTAAATATGACTATATTTGGGGGTAACTACCCAATGAGAGAGATATACCATAAGAGAATTCCAAATTTTATGGGTTAAATATTAGGAGCTAACATAAAACTTGACTATTACCCAAACTTAATCTAGATATAGTATTGTACTCCAAAAGCATTAATTGTGGGGTCAAAGAGCCTGGGATTGGCATCCTTGTTCCACCCTCACTGGCTCTGTGGCTTGAGGTACATCACTTAAACTCTATTGGGTCACCATTATCTTACCAGCACAGTGAAGGTAATACCAGAAACTCCATCATAATCTGGTTGATGTGAGGAGATTAAGATTAATTACTCTGAGCAACATCCTTAGAACAAAAACTAGCACATAAGTACAGCATAAGTGTTTGCTACAATCACTTAAAAGACAACCATGCTATGCACCTGAGAAGCAAACTAATAGAGAAGTTTAGTATGCCCACCCTGGAATCTGACCTGGGTCAGAACACAGGCTCCACCACTTACAGCTTTGGGTGAATCATATAACCTTACTGAACTACAGTTTCCTCATCTATCCAATGAAGATCATAACTTTACCTACTTCTTAGGGTTATGTGAGAAATAACAGTATTAACTCACATTGAGTACCTAGCAACATGTGTGTTGCAGAACTCAATAAATGTTGCTATTTATGTTTTCATGCCTGTTACAAACAGAAGAGGAGAAGGAGTAGAAAGAATTTGTCTTCTACAATCATTTCAGCAAATGCTCATTTAATGCCTCCTTTTTGCCAGGGAGTTGAAGACACAAAGATAAATAAGACATGGTTACTGTCAGATGGATGCTTCAACTCTAATGAGAGTTTCCCAAATGCCAATGAACTTCTCTAAAACTTGATGAAGGCAGTAGTCATCACAGGGCATATTCTGTGAATTTATAACACTCTATTAATAGTTTCTAATCTGTTTATGGTTCTCTACTTGGCTTCTTGAACTTCTAGTCCCTCATTGTCTGTATACGCCTGTGGCTGATATTTATTGAACATCTGCTCTGGGGTCTGGACTTTAATAGTTAGATTAGGTTATACAATAGTAACTAAGACATACATAGCCCTGCAACATCAGAAAATTAAAATCCAGTGGAATATGTGATTGAGTGACATGTATGGGCATATTAGAGGACTAGAGAAAAACAAGGAGAACATTACCAGTGGGAGTAAGCATTTGGTTAGTCACCAATTAACAATCATGCATTAAGTGAAGAGAGGATGATAGAATAGTAATTGCTCAAATGACATATTAAATTTGAGAATGTAACAAATTTCTAGAATAAGGTCAATTCTAGAACAAGTCATGATTCTGCTTTTGGAGTCAGAATGGCTTAATTCTGGTTCTTTGATAAGAAAACCAGAGTAGGAGATGGGATGCTTGAGTTGGAATCCTAAATCTAACATTAACTACCTTTAACCTGAGAAAAGCTTGGTCCTTGGAAATTATGACACTTGGGCTTTCTTCTGATAAAGGCCCAGGGGAGACAACACATACAACTACTTGAAAAAAAGTACAAATGAAAGGCACCAAGATATTTTTAATTAAAAAGATCATAATAGATAATTCACAACAAAAATACAAAGGTATTACTTGAAAAGAAATAATTTTTCAAAATCCAATCCAAAGTCATGAATTGGTTGCCCATGATCCAAATAATACTTTAATTGGTGAGTGTCCTGCATGCTGCACTGTCAAAAAAGCCGGCCTTGTGAAAAGGACACCTTCCACACCAGGTAGGGTGTGTGTTTTCTCTAACATAAAGGAGGCCGCGGTACCTTCCTCGGGTATGTGCCAGGCTGACTTCTATGGCGACCAGCAACATCAGCAATCTTTTTCTCTCTTCTCTTCTCTGAGAGCTGAGTGATCTGGGATGAAAAACTAACAAGCGCCTGTCAAATCTGAAGCTGGGGTTTTTCTGACAGAAGGTCCACTGGACTTTCTTATCAAGAGATCCTTTATAAGGAAACTGGAACTCTCTCTCTCTCAGAAAGGAAACAGAACTCGTCAGAATCTCTGGACCCTTGACTTGGAGGGCCTGCTGTCTCCGATGAAGGTCTTTTGATCACTGACCTTTTTTATTCAGATTTGACTTCACATTATGGCTAATCAATACCTCGCAACTGTCCAGGCCCCCAGTCAGTCGAGCATCTCTCCATCAGGCAGGGAGGCAGCCTAATTGAGGCAAAGTCAGAGACCTGGGTACCAAGCCCTCAGGCCATAGTCCAGCGCCCACTTTCTCTTTTCATAGCATTCTAGAGATGGTGGAAATAAAATTTAGAGACATGACAGGCACAGCCAAGGAGGATCAATTCCTGTCACTTGCCACCAGTGTTTACTGCTTCCCCAGGTCTTCAGAGGGTGTTTTCCTTTCATAGCTTAAGGGAACTTAACCTTTTAAAAATAGGAAGATGGTTTCTTCATGAATTTTAAATTATTTTTATCTCCTATGTCTAGTATTGTTGATTAGATTAAAATGATTATTTGCTTTCTCCCCCCCCCCCGCCCCCAAATACCAGATTCTGTTCAGTCATAGCTAGGGGAAAATGTGAATTATAGTAGCACTGGTATTTGTGGCTGCAGATGGAGGGAGACACATTTGTAACCACTTGTATAATGTACCTGAAGAAAATAGCATGTTTTCATGATCCCAGTGAGGAAGAAAGAAGAGTCAAAATTCTTTTCTCAAAGTTGTCACTGACTTTAACCAAGCTATTTCCCAACCAAGAGATGATTAAAGGAGGTCCAACGTCTTGGTAAAAATCTAAAATATGTGACTACTATTTCTAGTTATCTCTTCCTATCCAAATACTATACCTCGAAAATTTCTGTAGAAATAAGGATTTCTTTTTTTCATTTTCATGTAATTATTTGAGTATCTTTTGAACATGGCTTCATTTCTCTATAATTAAATCACAAGAGTGAATATAATTTTGAAATCATTTGAGACACATAAAAATTCCTAGTTCATCATGATTTATTGCATTTTTATGATCCGTCAACAAAGTTTTAAAATACTAATGTTCTTCTTGGTTAACGGACAGTTTCACAAATACACAAAAGTTTTGTCTTCTCCACCCGCACACTACTAGTCCCAAAGAATGAAAATTTTATCATTCAGCAGATCACCAGGTGGTATAAAATATTTTTTAGTTGTAGATAGATACAGTACCTATGGTGCTGAGGATCAAACCCAGTGCCTCACACTTGCTAGGCAAGCACTCTACCACTGAGCTGCAACCCCAGCCCTACCATGTGGTATGAATTAAACTGATTTAGCTACTTACCATTCGCACTATCATATAGTTACATACATGTAAAATTGACTAAATTTAGGGTGTTAGTAGGAACAGATGTCAACATTTTCTGACAAAAAGTGTTCCCAAAGCAACTTTCCAGCAATAATAAAAGAGAACAAAATTTATAGGAGGTCTCCATTCTTCATCACTACCTAAGAAGAAATTTTTACTCACAAGAAGACAGAATTTGGCAATTAATGAAATTACTCAGAATTCTTAAGAAAATAATATCTAGACTGTTGGTAGTGATTAAGCAGAGTTATCCTTCCCCCCAAGACTTTTAGACATGAAATCTTTCTAAATCTTACTACACATTCCTGCTTTGTTAGCACAGTAAGCTGAATGGAACCTATTGTTCTTTGATGAATCATAAAAGACTTCAAATTTCTTTGGGCCCAGGGATTATTCTTTTTAACCTCAGCTCTCCCTAAACATAAATGAAGATATAAAGTTCTGAAAAACTTAATATCATGGATATCAATCCTCAGACCATATCCTATAAGCTATTGAGAGAGAGAGAGAGAGAGAGAGAGAGAGAGAGAATTTTTTTTTTTAATATTTATTTTTTAGTTCTCGGCGGACACAACATCTTTGTTGGTATGTGGTGCTGAGGATCGAACCCGGGCCGCACGCATGCCAGGCGAGCGCGCTACCGCTGAGCCACATCTACAGCCCCTATAAGCTATTTTTTAAATTAAACTATTGTCCACTGAATTTCTTTCCATTCATCTCTTTCCCCTAGATTGGGTGCAAAAAAACAAACAACAACAATGACAAAAAAGCATCAAATGAGTGAGTAAACTTTCTGGCTTACTAGATACTCATCAGCCTAGACTTTTCTCTATATGTCTATGAGCTGGCATGAGCTGAGCAATTTTTATAAGTTGAAAAAATATATAGAACCAAACTAACTTCAAAGAAGCCTGACTGTTGAACAAAACACCTTCTGGGGAATGGAGTGTTCACTGGTATAAGACGGCTGACCTCGTGTACCTTGTTCCAATGATTCGTAGACCATATCTATACTTAATAGAACTCTTCTTGAAGTCCTGGAATAGGTCATCTACATCCTCTGGGTTTAGAAAAAGGTCTGTCTATTCTAGCACAAGTACCTATCCTCACTTTTTTATAGAAACTTCTATGTGTTCTTTAATTTTTGAAACTGTTGCATTGCTGAAAAAAAACAATAGAGAAAGCCCTTTGATAATGAAGCATTACCTCAATATGGTAACCCGCCCTCCTCCATAATGATTTTGATACTTGATATTCTCAGAATTTGGAAGATTGCATTGTATTCTGAGGCTCTCATTATATCTGTCTATCTTTTCAATAAGATTCCATTAATTACATTCCATTCTTTCCACTTTGATATCTCATTAAAATCTTATAAATGATCATGCAGTGACCTTGAAGTCTATGCATAATACATGAAAGTAAACCTGCAGTAAAATGTATTCTTTCACTCCTGACTGGCTACATCCCACGCTTCTTTTCCTCTCCCAAGTGACTCCAATCGGGAAAGCTTTGCTAACAGCCAAGGCATGCAGGGTTGTGCACATCTCTCAGCTCTAGTATCTTTCTTAGTCATGACAGCTGCAATATGTTAATGGCTTCTTTTTGGATGTGATGGCCTGGTTACTACTTAGGGCACTATGCTAATTAACATAGGATGGTGACAACAGGTGCAAGTGTCATTTTACATCAGCATCATGCACATGCAAAGATAGTTAGCAGCCCAGAAGCAAGCCAAGAAAATGTTAACTTGAGTCAGCAGCCTCGCAGTCTCTGAACAGATCATCTTTAATGCTTATGATGAAAGAATTCACAGGCTGCTGTTGCTTTTTTCTTCTTCTTCTCCCACAAGAATGGTATTTCTGAATATATGGGGATGTTTTCATAAGCTTTTTAAAGTTATGTTTCAACAAAATGCACTTCTATGGCAGATCAAGTAAAATGCACAAGGGCTGTATTTATGAAGGTTTCCTTATTGAATAAAAGTTCTGCTGAGCCACATTTATTGCACTGAGCACCTTCTGAAACGGACATGGTTTTGCACAGAGTGAAATCATATGGGTTGGCATGAGGTGATCCTCCTGGCAGATTTATTACATTTTATTTTATTTGTTTGTATGTTTACTTGGAGGTTATTTCTTTTTGTGTCATAGTTTTCTTGCCTTCTTAATGAAATTGAATAAAAGGGGAAACATAGAACTCCCTCTTATTTAAGCATTACTGCATATATTCAATTCCACAGTGAATTGGGCTCTTTAATTACCTCAGTAAAGGGGAAATTCACCTACTGACATCTTAGAGTAACGCATAATCATTCCTTCTCTAAAACATAATTTATACCAAATGATTTAGTGTACCCTTAATAAGAATCACTCACTTATTGTGCAAATCATACTCAAAGAGGACATTTGTTAGACCACTTTTAACAATTCTAGTTCTTAGACCCACATTTATTTTACAATCCAAGAAGATGGCAGATTACAAAAGAGAAGTCAGGAAACCCTGATGATGACATACAGATAACTTGTGGATTGAACTGGCTGCATTGGTTCATCTACCTGCTGTGAACTTTGACCACATTACTTTCTCTCTGAGCCTCAGTTTTCTTATCTGTACAATGGGATGTTAGAAATACTTCAGGTGCTATGGGGTTCTTCCTGCACATTCACTTATAGTCCTTCATAATACTTACAAGTCTGTGAAGCCATCCCCTTTCAAAAGAAGTTCAACACAAATATACAAGGAAAATATAAACACCAAGGAACATCATTTTTCACTGTCTTTTTTTTTTTGTAGTTGGACACAATACCTTTATTTCATTTATTTTTATATGGTGCTGAAGATCGAACCCAGGGCCTCACATATGCTAGGCGAGCGCTCTACCGCTGAGCCACAATCCCAGCCCTCACTGTGTCTTTTACGAAACATTAAAGAGAATTCCATTCATAATCACACAGCTAAACTCATTTCTTATTTTTCCTAGCCAGTTTCTTGCACTTCATATGCTTGTAAGCCTGCCAACCACCACTCACCTCCCGATTCTAATGTCTACCAGCCTCTGACTCTCTCTCCCCACTGCTTCAAAGCCACAGACTTTTCTTTTCTTCTAGAACTTTTCCCTTAACCTCTAAATTCTTAAATCTGTTCTCTCCCTGCCTGTGTTGTTTTGGTGTTCCAAACTCTAGGAACTACTCTGACCAAGCTCCTTGGAAGTAAGAGTAAGGCAGCAGAGAGGTAGGAGGGGTGGTGAGCAGAGGAGTGGAATTGGATCAAATGGGGAAGAAACAACCTGTGTTCCATGTCCCAACTCCAACAAGTATTGATTACATACCTCCTATATGTCCTCTGCCCTCTTGATGCTGGGACAAAACAGTTACTTAAGGAACTAAGCATAGTAGGAGACCAACTGAACACCTGAGAATGAATGCCATGAGCCTTCTCTGAAATTCTTGTAAATGCTTTTTTGATTTTTATTTTGCATGTTAAACATGGGAATATCAGAGGAGACCAACTGATAGAACGTATAGATAGCACACTGATAAATGCCGATCAAGCACACTTAGTAAAGGATGCAAACCCATTTAGCCCCAAACACAGAGCAAACTACTCTGCGCATTGCTCTTTTTAATGAGGCAGGGTCAAATTTTTTGAAATAGTTTTTAATGTATTTTTCATACACTGTCAATCCTGTCCCCTTGTGAGTGCTCATTCACCTCATCGATGGCATTTCCCACTTTAGAGATCAATGGCAGTCCAAAATAAAACAGTTCATGCTCAGTTTTGAGTTTCCAATTAGACATTTTTTTTCCTAAGTCTGTAGACTTAAAAGTCAGATTTTGTTGGGAGCATGGAAGTAGGAAAGATGGTGGAATGAGATGGACATCATTACCCTAGGTACATGTGTGACTGCACATGTGGTGTAACGCTACATCACGTACAACCAGAGAAATGAAAAGTTGTGCTGCAAATGTGTACAATGAATCCAAATGCATTCTGCTGCCATATAGACCTAATTTAAATAAATAAATAAATAAATAAAAGCAAAAAAGTCAGATTTCTTTTTTTTTTATTGGTTGTTCAAAACATTACAAAGCTCATGACATACCATCTTCCATACATTTGATTCAAGTGGGTTATGAACTCCCCTTTTTTACCCCAAATACAAGTTGCAGAATCACATCGGTTACACATCCACATTTTTACATAATACCATATTAATGACTATTTTATTTTGCTACCTTTCCTATCCCCTACTATCCCCCCTCCCCTTCCCTCTCATTTTCCCTCTCTACCCCATCTGCTGTTGTTTAATTCTCTCCCTTGTTTTTTTTTCCCCTTTCCCCTCTTATATGTAATTTTGTGTAACAATGAGGGTCTCCTTCCATTTCCATACAGTTTCCCTTCTCTCTCCCTTTCTTCCACCCCACTCATCTCTGTTTAATGTTAGTCTTTTCCTCATGCTCTTCTTCCGTGTTCTGATCTTAGTTGCTCTCTTTATATCAAAGAAGACATTTGGCATTTGTTTTTTAAGGATTGGCTAGCTTCACTTAGCATAATCTGCTCTAATGCCATCCATTTCCCTGCAAAATCCATGATTTTGTCATTTTTTAGTGCTGCGTAATACTCCATTGTGTATAAATGCCACAGTTTTTAATCCATTCATCTATTTAAGGGCATCTAGGTTGATTCCAAAGTCTAGCTATTGTGAATTGTGCTGCTATGATCATTGATGTAGCAGTGTCCCTATAGTATGCTCTTTTAAGGTCCTCAGGGAATAGACCGAGAAGGGCGATAGCTGGGTCAAATGATGGTTCCATTCCCAGCTTTCCTAGGAATCTCCATACTGCTTTCCATATTGGCAGCACCAATTTGCAATCCCACCAGCAATGTACAAGTGTACCTTTTCCCCCACATCCTCACCAGCACTTATTGTTACTTGACTTCATAATGGCTGCCAATCTTACTAGAGTGAGATGGTATCTTAGGGTGGTTTTGATTTGCATTTCTCTGACTGCTAGAGATGGTGAGCATTTTTTCATATACTCATTGATTGATTGTATGTCCTCCTCTGAGAAGTGTCTGTTCAGGTCCTTGGCCCATTTGTTGATAGGGTTGTTTGTTATCTTATTGTTTAATTTTTTGAGTTCTTTGTATATTCTGGATATTAGGGCTCTATCTGAAGTGTGAGGAGTAAAAATTTGTTCCCAGGATGTAGGTTCCCTGTTTACCTCTCTTATTGTTTCTCTTGCTGAGAAAAAACTTTTTAGTTTAAGTAAGTCCCATTTGTTTATTCTTGTATATAACTCTTGGGCTATGGGTGTCCTATTAAGGAATTTGGAGCCCAACCCCACGATATGTAGATCGGAGCCAACTTTTTCTTCTATCAGGCGCAGAGTCTCTAATTTGATATCTAGCTCCTTGATCCATTTTGAATTAACTTTTGTGCATGGCGAGAGAAAGGGGTTCAGCTTCATCTTGTTGCATATGGATTTCCAGTTTTCCCAGCACCGTTTGTTGAAGATACTATCCTTTCTCCATTGCATGCTTTTAGTGCCTTTATCAAATATAAGAAAGTTGTAATTTTGTGGATTGGTCTCTGTGTCCTCTATTCTGTACCATTGGTCCACCCACCTGTTTTGGTACCAATATCATGCTGTTTTTGTTACTATTGCTCTGTAATATAGTTTGAAATCTGGTATTGCTATACCGCCTGATTCACACTTCCTGCTTAGAATTGCTTTTACTATTCTGGGTCTTTTGTTTTTCCATATGAATTTCATGATAGTTTTGTCTAGTTCTAGAATAAATGCCATTGGGATTTTGATTGGCATTGCATTGAACCTGTAGAGAACTTTGGGTAATATTGCCATTTTGATGATGTTGGTTCTGCCTATCCATGAACAGGGTACATTTTAAATAAATAAATAGAAGCAAAAAAGTCAGATTTCTTGAAAAAAATATAGATTTTCTCAGTTCCAATAGCCTTAGCACATTACAAATCCAAACAAGCCCGGGCAACTAGAGCACAACCTAGTGAGGAGAAGTGACAAGGTAAAACTTCAACCCATCTCTCCCACAGGAGCAAAAGGAAATAAAAGTTTGGCCAAAGAGCAAAGTAAAGAAGAGGAATGGAGGGAGTGAAACACTCTTTAGATGTTGCCTGGCTTCTCAAGAAGAGAGCCAGTCCCGGTGCCACACAGCACCCAGCTTTCCATCCCTCTCCCAACATCCCTTCACTTCCCAGAGAGGTCCCAAAAGGCTATACTTCTCTGAGTTTCTGTTCCCTCATTTATTAAGTGAAAAAAAGAAAAGAGAGATGTTATTGTTTAGATGTGGTGCCCCCCAAGAGCTCACATGTGAGACAATGCAAGAAGGTTTGGAGGAGAAATGATTGGGTTATAGCCTTAGCTTAATCAGTGAGTTAAGGATTAACTAAAGTGGTAGGGTGTGGTTGGAGGAGGTGGGCATTGGGGGCGTGGCTTTTGTGTATATATTTTTATCTGGCAAGTGGAGACTTCTCTCTCTGCTTCCTGATCACCATGATGTGAGCTGTCTCCCTCTGCCATACTGCTCTGCCATGATGTTCTGTCTCACCTCCAGCCCTGAGGAATGGAGCCGACATTTTGTAGACTAATACCTCTGAAACTGTGAGCCCTTAAATAAATTTTTCATCCCTAACATCATTCTGGTCAGATCTTTTAGTTACAGCAGCAAAAACACTGACTAAAATAAGAGAGAAAGAGAAAAAAAAAGAGCATGACCTAATTCATAGTGTTGTTATGAGGAATGGGTTTAGGTAATGCATGTAAAATACTTAATCAGGGCCTGGCATGTGGTCATCACTTAACTGATGTTGGTTTTCTTTAGAAACAGTGTTATTTTTGTTGCTGTTATTATTTTCATTCACATTCTGTGGTGGTGTGTAACCAGGTCCACTGGCTTACTGAGACAGATGTAGGGACATAAATCATATGATGTTGGGAAGGGCAACTAGCAGTTCAGAGGACAATTCATTTACTAACTAAATATTGAGGATCTATTAGTACATTCCTGAAATGGGGTGCAAAATTAATGACCACAAAGAACCAGATGGATCCTGACAACATCCTTCTGCCTCTAACAGGAAAAAATGAACTGCAGAAGGCAGGTAGCAGATACCACCTTCTCCTTCCTGGCAGCAGCAGCAGCACCCACCACTGTCTGCTCGGCACTGAGGACCAATACAGACCATCTGATTGGCTCATTCTTCTCTTCCCTCCACCCTGCTACTAACTCACCCCCCTTTCCTATTGTCCCCTCTCACCACCTTATATGTAGAAATAAAATCCATCCTTTGAGAGTTCTGTTGCTGTGCGGGTGTGGGCACAGATGACCATGAGCCACACAATGCAGTGCCGGGTATTTGAAGAAAGAAATGAGATAAATTTTGAACCAATTTATAAAAGTTGGAGTTTTCTTTTTAAGTGAGAAGAGTTTAACATAGAAGTCATCCTAAACTGGTTCTTAAAGCTTCACTATTTTGAGGCAGAATTTCTAAAATAGGCAGTTGTTAAGGTCTGTAAATAAGTCAAAAATAACACCTGGTATTTTGCCAGAGAAATGTTAGAGTTCGTAAACAAGTCTGGATGGTGCCTGGCAAAATGTCAGAGGGAGTGGTTTGAGAAGTAACAAAAGTGAGCCATTAAGTGTGGAGATTCCTTATTGGTTGATTGATGTATCTAGTTTATGCTAATTAAGATGAGCTGTGCAAAATGTATAAATAGCTCTGTTGCCCTACAATAAACGGCTCCCATTCCTGCTGCATCAATCTACAGAAGTTATTCATCACCCCCCGGCTATTCTGCTGCAGCCGGACTGCGGCAGGCAGCTGGATCAGGACCTTTTCAAACCCTTTCCTGATTCTGTACCTGCACATTTCTTACGTCTATGTGCTCTAGTAGTTGCAATAAATCTTATTGCCATTCCCGTCTTGACCTGCTCACATAATCCCACTGAATCCATTCCTCCATTGACTATCACATAAATAAGGTACCTAGGATTGCAGAATCCTCCACATCTCCCTGTGGACACAGGATAATTATCAGAACAAAGGAATTATTGTCCAGAATTGTTTCCTTACTGTAATTTATTTCTTTATCTCACACTTCTGTTTTTCATTTTGTTGTTGTTTAGATGTGAGGACCCCCGCCCCTGAAAAGCTTATGTATGAGACAATGCAAGAAGGTTTAGAGAAGAAATGATTGGGTTGTGAGAGCCCTAACCCAATCAGTGGATTAATCACCTAATGGGATTAATTGAGTGGTAATTGAAGACAGGTGGGGTGTGGCTGGAGGAGGTGGAGCATTGGGTTATATATTTGTATTTGGCAAGCGGAGATCTCTCTCTCTTGTGAGCCACTTCCCTCCACCATTCTCTTCCATCATGTTTTTTCTGCCTCACCTTGAGCCCCAAGGAATGGAGCCTGCTGTCTATGGATTAAGACCTCTGAAACCATGTGCCCCCAAATAAACTCTTCCTCTTCTACAGTTGTTCTGGCTGGGTCTCTTAGTCACAGCAGTGAAAAAAACTAACACACACTCCAACCTATTTATTCCTTCTAGAATTTTTTATTTCCATTAAATATGTATATAATACACCAAAAACTTATTACTACCTTTTTCTGTTGGGCTTCTCCAGCCATGGATGTCTTTCATTATTATAATTGGAAAGTGTCATTTCCAACATATTAGGTAGGAGAATTTATTAGCCATTTCTTATCATAATTTACAAGGTAAAATGTTTATTTCCAAAATAACTTTTCCTATGATCAGATATATGCTTGATGAAGGGCTGTACATAAATCACATTTGCTTTATCATCCACCCCCATACCTCCCAACACCACCTAAGCACATCAGCCCATTTTGTAAGGGGGGATTGACTAGGAGGAGAGAAAAAGGTAACATAAATGAAAAGAAGAGTAAAAACACATGGGAACAATCCACCCTTACCCACATGTGCTAACAAAACATCTTTTAGCCAAGCTCAAAATATCTGTGTTTCAAGGCCACTCTGTAATTAATCTGCAGTCCTATGAGTTTACTAAAAATAGTCTTTTAAATATAGACTTTAAAGATGTAACTTATTTTTTAAATTGAGAATACTGACTTTACAATTAAGCAGTGAATTTCTCTCTGAAAAATTAACTAACTAGATTATTAGATACCTAGATTTTAGAAATAAGTGTTTTATCTTACATGGACTGTGCAATCAATATCTGAGATACTTCCTGCCATTTGGATTTGAATATTTTTATCTTAAGTCACTTGTTGATAGTTCTGGTCACTATTATTGATGTTATGGTTTGGGTCTGAAATGTTGAGTACTGAAGGCTTGGTATTCAATGCAGCAATATTCAGAGGTGGAGATTTGGGGAAGTGATTGGATCATGAAGACCTCATCCAGGGGTTAATCTATTAAAGGATTTGTAGCAGAATGGACTGTTGGGAGGTAGTTTCCACAAGAGGAGATGGGACTAGTTGGAAGGGGGTTCTTAGGGACATGCCGCTAGGGACTATATATTGGCCCCAACTCTTCCTAGTACTGTGTTTCCTAGCTGTCAGGAGGTGATTAGCAACCCTGTGCCACATCAATCTGCCATAATGTTCTGCCTCACCTCAAGCCCAAAGCAATGGATCCAACCAACCATGAACTAAAACCTCTGTAACTATGAACCAAGGTAAATCTTTCATCCTTCAAGTTGTTTCCATCAGATATTTTGGTCACGGTGATGAAGAGCTGACTAACACAGCTGCATAGCAAATTAACTTAAAGTTTAGCAGCAAAGGATGGCATTTTATTATGCTAAATTCTATGTGACAGTGATTCGAACAAAGCTCACTGGAAATAGCTTATCTCTGCTCTGTGATGTCTGGGTTCCCCACCAGATGACTCCAAGCCTGGGAGTACTCAGTAGCTGTGGGCTGATGTCACCTGGAGGCATCCTCACATGTCATTGCTGGCTGTTGCCTGGAGTCTCAGCTGGGGCTGTTAGCAGGAGAACCTGCACCTGGCTTGCCCTGTGCACAGGCTTCTTTATAGCATAGAAACCAAAGGTGATCAAACTTCGGCATGGTGGGTCAGGGTTCCAAATGTGAGTTGTGCCAACCCATGAGACAGAGCTTCACTATCTTCTAAGACTAAACTTTAGAAAGTCAATGTCACTTGCACCACATTCTACTCTTTCTTTTTTAGTCATATGTGATAGTAGAATCCATTTTTACATGATTATAAAGGCATGAAATATATCTTGTTCTAATTGAGTCCCCAATACCTTTCCTTCTCTTCCCCTCACCTCCCTCCACTCCCTACTCTCTTTCCTCTACTGATCTTTCTGCTATTTACCCATGGTTATTTTTTTAATTAATTTCTTGTGTATGTACTTCTCAAGCCAAAGCTAAAAGGTTTCTCACTAGAAGAAACCACTAGGTTTCTGAAGGTGTGATATGTGTTAAAGTTTAGCTATAAGATGTATTTATTAGAATGCTGAACTAGTAAAATATCAAAGAAAGTCCCTAAAACATTAAAATATTACATGTTCTCTCAGAAGAAGCGTGGTGGTGTGTAACTTGTAATCATTGCTAATTCTTGTGGGTTTTTTGTTTTGTTTTGTTTTGCTTTTGGGGTATTATTTGGCAATATAATCTTGCATAGTTAAATTCTTACTCTTATTTATCATAAATATATGACCTTGAAAGCAATAGTTTAGGAGAAATGTAAAAGCATTATACTTCAAATCCATAACATATTAGTAAATACTTCAGAACCAAAAGTTAACTTATACCATATCCTAGTAAAACATTTCCCTTTAAAACATTCACCAATTTCAATTCTTAAAAAAAAAAAACTCAAATTCTTCATGAAGAGACATTTAGTTAATGGAATTATAACTCCTTGCCTTGGCACATGAATTGTGCTTGCTAAGTGAAGCTTTCTCAGAAATCCATGCTGCATTTACAGGGCTTTTAACTCTAAAAAGCCAAACCCTGGGTGGGCCCACTAATACCAAGCACATTTTATTTTCATGTGCTTCCATTTGTGTGTGCAAATACCCATATTTGCTCATGGAAATTGCACAGGCAAGCAGATGTTAATTTAGAAAAAGGACAACCCTATTCAGCAAGCACCAATGCATGAAGAAACACATGCTTTCAGTGCACAGAGATTACCCAATCTGTGGGCAGTTCAAGAAGAGAAAAATTAATGTTCGTGTACACATGGCGTGTAAATTGACAAATAATGAAGATGCACTTAGAGGAGCCTGCTAAAAGTTAGCATTATTTCATGGTAATGCTATTCCAGCTTTGCTTACATAATTCACTATAATTTTTCAGCTTGGCTGAAAAAAAAACTGGGCTGAGGACAAAAATTAATTACTCTATTTCCTTCTCTTTAATATCCAGTGTCAGTTTTCATGGTTATTTTTGCTGTTTCTGCCTCCTGTGAATACATGTATGTGAATAACTCTCTGTTTTGCTCAGTTAAAATATACTTGGCAACGTGAAAACCAGCTTCTCCTGCTTCTGCTACCTTAATTACTTTTGTTAATTCTACTTTTTTTTTTCTTTATGCTTCACCACCCATCCTCTTCCTTATCAATTTGGCTACCTACTTTTTCTCTTTGACACTCATTACTCTGTCTTCTTAAAGAGTCAACTGAGTGGAAATGGGATTGGGGACTAAAATATCAGTGCATGGAGGTAGTATCATATGCTGCTTTGGTGAGGCTGACTTTCTTCAGGAGTCAGTCTGTAGCAACAATACAATACACATGTTAGCGCTTTCTCCCTCCTGTGATTCGGAGCTCTACAAAGTCCCTCACATCCACACATCCCAGAGTCTCCAGTGGACTCACTTCAGTGCATACCTCCCATGTCATGCCGACTGTCTTCACCATCACACAGTTTCATTCTTGCCACATGTCAGTGCCTTATAGCACCTACATCCTCTGCCAGACTCTGCCTGCCAAATACTGCCATGTTCTCCTGGTCCTTCCTACATTTGCCAACACACTTGATGCTGTAAAAGAGACAATATCATTGTTGCTTCTGTAAAGTGGATAAGAACATCTCTCTCTGTCCTCACGTTAGGAGACTCCAACCATAGGGTATCCTTGTGTCTCCAGTCTTATCTTTGCCAAAGAGGTCTTTCATTTCATGAGCAGATCCTGCTCTTGATTCCCTGTAAGATTCAGATATTAGATCAGTTGGTGGAGGAGGAGAATTTGCCAATGAACACTGCCACCTGAGAAGTACCCACAGTCTTCCTCCCCTTCCGGGGTCCTAAGTGTTCTCACTGAAACAAGCTTGTCGGGCATGGCAACCTCTCCACATAGGGTAAGTTGTCCACTAGTAAAATTCTCAGACCCTCTCACAGAGGCTTTGAGGAGTGGGGCACCACCACTAATCCAGCTGTCAGGCTCACACATCATCAGCACAGCTTGGCCTACAGTGAAGACCTCTGTCACACTTAGCCTTCATCTCTGTTGGTTCTTCTGTCACAACTAATCATTTAGCTCATTCGTCCTCAGTCCTCAGAGGGATGAAAACAATAATATCCTCAAAATTTTGGGGAGAGTTCTGTCTTTTATGAGTCATAAAGAATCACCTTTTTTTAGCTAAAAGAAAAAAATAAAATAAAAAAGGAAAGAGACAGAAAAGCAGAAAGAGAGAGAGAGAGTAAAACTAGAAACAGAATAATTGACTATTCAACCAACTGGCAGAATCAGTATTCGAAGCAAATACTTATGTACCCCTCTGTGTGGGGTCACCCTGGACCAGAGTCACAGGTTACTTCAGAAAGGGGCAAAAATATAATCCATCTAAATTTCCACCCCTTATGTTGGAATGGACTTAGGTGATCCTGTTGTTGAAAGGGTTATTTTATGTGCCGAATAATTTTCTAAAAACCTAATTAGATAAAATTAAATGGACATCTGCTTATTTAAAAGAAAATGAATGTGAGAGAAAGGAAAACATTCTAAAAGGAAAAAAAAAGGAGAAAGGGGGAAGGTAAGGTAAGAAGAGAGGTATTAATATTTTTTAAATAAGCTTTCCGCCTGAATAAATTTTATAGGTATATCAAAAATACTAGGAGGAAAAATGGTCATAATTTTGATTTGTCATGGAAGTACAAAAATTTGCCTTAAATATGGCAATCATTAGATTGGCCAAATTACTTCAGATTACAAGGAAAAATGAAAACAGAAGGTGAAGGGTATATATCTGAAAACCTAACCTGGCATGTTGCAAATATTTACTTTCTTTATGGAAGTAGCCCATTTCTATTATAAGAACATCTATAAATCCTGTGCTGCTTTGGTGAGGCTGACTTTCTTCAGGAGTTACTTTAAATTGATGACAAGTTCTCTTTATCTTTTCAAATTGAAATTTTATTTTAAAGCAAAGAGGAAATTAAAAATTACCTCTAAAATATGTTCCATTTGCTATTATTTTTTTGGTGTGGGGGTACTGGGGATTGAACTGAGGGGCACTCAACCACTGAGTCACTTCCCCAGCCCTATTTTGTATTTTATTACTCTCGATCCCTCTGCCTCAGCCTCTCAAGCCACTAGGATTACAGTCTGTGCCACTGTGCCTGGCTGTTCTATTTGCTATTCTTAACTAATAATTTCAAATGATAAAAGCAACTATCCATTTAAAAACTGTTGTATGGATATAGATAAATATCTAGAGATCAATAAATTTCAGACATATGCTAAGAGAAGCCATAGTCATTTTTGACTAAGCTTGATTTGTTGTAACATTGATGAAATACATATATATATGTGTGTATATATGTATATATATATACTGTGGGGGGGCACGCACACGCACATGTGGGGGGGGCAGTAGATTTTGCTGAAGTATGGAGCTAAGAGGTAGTGCCCATGCTTTGCAGGCACAAGGCCCTGAGATCTATCCCCAGCAACAAAGGAAAAAGGAAAAAGATTTTCTCTAAAGCAAGAAACACATGATTAATAAATATCCAGGAGCAATTGGAAAGCTAATTTCATATATAAGAATGTTTTCCAACAAGATATTCTTTTAAAAGATGCTAATAGAAAAACTATATCATTCCCCAATTTTGAAACATTAAATCCATTACATGATACAGCATTTTAAATATTTATTATAAAATTTCCACCTTACCATACAGCATAATTTTGAGTAATCACTTAAATATGACTGTTTCACTCCTAATAAAAAAATATAAGAAGTGAAACATATTTAACTATGTTTCAATGCATACATTGGAAAAAAACAGTGAATTACTATTTCCAAATTGCTCATGATTTAAAACTCAGTGTGTCTTCATTTTTCAGATTTATTTTGTTCGTTCTTTGTTAATTAAGAAAAAAATGTTTAAAACAATCAACCTCTGGTCGGATTCATTTTGTAGTTAATAGACGACTACCATTTAGCAGCTTAATGTCTAATTACTTCATATGTATGTTAGCTGGCCTATGTCCTATTAGTAAACATTTAAATTTTTAACAGGGTAAATTGTTCATATTACAATATAATTTTTACTGCTTTTTACCTGAAGCAAGTTCAGCTTGGGTCATAGGTTAATGAGAGTCTAGATGAACATCAATAGTGAGGTTAACTTCAGCTGAGCTGTAGAATCTGAGGTCTAGGAACATGTGCCATTTCCTACCTATGGAGTGAAGTTGCAGAGAATCATAATATCTAATTAATTATAAAATTGATTATGGTAAGGACCTGAGCCATCTTTAGTTTCCCTTTTGAGAGCCTGCAACACTCTAAATTAGCTGTACTTCAATCAGACAGTTTCTCTTACATTCACCATAGCTGTCAAGAGACTGTCTTCCTTAATATCTAACACTACAATAAGTAAATGCTAAATTAGCATTGAATGAATAAATGAATGGAAATATTCTGTTTCAAAGACAATTATTTCCTGATAATAATATTCATTCAACTAAATCCTTTCTCCTACATGATTATTGCTACATGAAATCATGTGTTTATATTGATTCTGAAAATAACATGTTATTGCTACCTGTATTATTATTATTATTATTATTATTTGGAAGGGGGTATCGAGGATTAAACTCAGGGGCACTTGACCAATGAGCCACTCCTGAGACCTGTTTTGTATTTCATTTAAAGACAGGGTCTCACTGAGTTACTTAGCACCTCACTTTTGCTGAGGCTGGCTGTAAATTCAAGATCCTTCTGCCTCAGTCTCCTGAACTTCTGGGACAATAGGCATGCACCACCTCACCCAGACTATTTTTTTGATAACTTTCTCAAGCATTTTTGCAAACATTTTATTCTCCTCATTATCATTTATCCAACAGCCCCCTTTCTTGAGGCTTGAGCTGAATGGTTCTCAGCACCAACCTTAACCAGGAGACAAATCACCATCCTATTTCCTCTCTCATGTAAAAAAATCTCTGCTCAAAAACCCACTTTCTACATTTCCATTTATCCCCCTAGTTTCATGTGTGTGACAATGTCATATCAGAAATATCAGTTAATACAAATTCTCTCTGAAGGGGGAAATATTAAAAATATGATTAAATCACTTTATTAATCTATTTAAGTACATTCTGATCCTTCTTTTTTAAATCAGAAAGATTACATGACAAAAATTCAAATTAAGAAATATTACATTTCATCCTCCTTATTCATCTAGAAGTGGCACCAATCAAAATAGTTAATATACACTATTTTTTAACACTTTGTAATGTAGGCTTGATTGTCTCTCTTTTAAAAGCAAATGTGAAAATGTCACACTTTCTTTTTTCAAGAAAATTCCAATAATCCTTACAAACCACAAAGAAGACTATGATTCTGAGTAGTATGGGTTTCCTTGCTGCCCATATCATCGCTTATCTTCTAGTTACCCCAAACTCCCATTTAATCAGCTTAATATTTATTTAGAGTCACGGCATCACACCTAGTTTGCTAGTCACATACAGTGAATCATTGTGACACATCTGTTCTAGCATGATTTATGCTGAATTATAGCAGGGAGTTAGATGAAAAAGATACAAACATCTAGTTTCCATAAGCATTAAGAACCTTCTTCTCCCCACCTCCCCTGAAATGCACATTCACACATGTATCCCAGACCTGCAGGCTCTGGGGTTTCACACTCTGAAGTTCATCTTGCACCATAGAGAGAAAAAATCCCTGCTTGAATCATAAAATTAAAAAAACACAAGACAACTGTGCAAAATTTGTGACAGGAGAACTAAATGGGGGAATAAGATGATTTCTAGACACTTGTGTTGTTTGAATGAATTCATTCTCTCAACAAAAACTTACTGAGCAGGACTGGGGTTGTGGCTCAGTGGCAGAGCGCTTGCCTAGCATGTGTGAAGCATTGGATTCAATTCTCAGCACCACATATAAATAAATAAAATAAAGATCCATTGACATTAAAAAATATTTTTTAAAAACTTACTGAGCCAATACTGTGGATAGGTGCAGGGATACAGTACTGAACTAAATAATCCATTGCTCTGATAGAGTTTACATTCTATATAGAAGAGATTAGGAATAAAGTACCTAAGAGTGAGAAGCACTAAAGGAATAAGAAAAACACAGCAGGCATGGTGGTGCATGCCTGTAATACCAGCAAATTGGGAGGCTGGGGCAGGATTGCAAGTTCAAAGCCAGCCTCAGCAACTTAATGAGGCCCTGGGTAACTTAGTGAGACATTGTCTCAAAATAATATATATATATATATAAATATTTGTATATAATAAAAATAAATAAATAATATATATTCATAAATAACATAATTATAATCTATATATTTTACTTTATTTATCAAATAAAACATATAAATAATATATATTAAGTAAAATATATAAACAATGAATAATATGTATATTTATATATATAATATATAATATAAATAATATATGTATAATTATAACATTTTTTCCTGTCTTTTTTAAATTTAATTGCTTTTATTTTTAAAATACATGACAGTGGAATCCATCGCAATTCTTTTTATACATATAGAACACAATTTTTCATAACATATATATATATATTTTTTTTTTTTTTTGAGACAGTGTCTTGCTAAGTTACCCAGGGCAGGGCCTCACTAAAATGCTGAGGTTGGCTTGGAATTTGCAATCCTTCTGCTTCAGTCTCCCAAGTCGCTGGGATTACAGGCATGCACCACAATGCCTGGCCTATTTTTCTTATTCTTTAAGTAAATGTGAAAATGTCACATTATCTTTTTTCTTATTTATATATAGAGATGGCTGAGGATGCGGCTCAGTTGCTCAGTGGTTAAGCACCCCTAGGTTCAATCTTCAATCCCTGGCACAAAAAATCAACAAATAAATAAGACGTGCAGGTGCTATGGTGGACAAAAAAACAGACCATGAGATTTGAAAGAGATTTGATTTTCCTGCTTTATGGTGCCCTTTCATGAAGGAGCTAAGGTTAATACATCCCTGGGGAGCACAGTCACAAACAGCACAGCACTGACATGTGCATGAGGGCTCAGGAGTTGCCTTCATCAGCAGTGGGACAGGAGGATACTAAGGAGCTTCTGCCTTTACCCAGCTTTCTCTCCAGAGGTTGGAAAAATGCCAAATTTACAGTCAGACTTAAATATCACCTCAAAAAATTGTTTAGGAAAGGAGGAAGAGGACTGAGATTGTGGCTCAGTGGTAGAGTGCTCACCTCGCAAGTACTAGGCCCTGGGATCAGTCCTCAGCACCACATAAAAATAAATAAATAAAATAAAGGTATTGTGTCCAATTACAACTAAAAAAATAAATATTTTTTTTAAAAGGAGGAAAAACAGGAGGGGCATGTTTTTTACCATGCAGGTATTAATGTTTTCCTCAAGGAAGAACAGTTTGATAATATGTATCAAAAGCTTTAAAATCCTAAATTCTAAGAATTCCTCAACACTCGTTTAGTACAAAAGCCATTTGTGCTGCTCTTGCTGTGTTTGTCTCAGTGAAGGAGAAACAACATCCTAGTTCCATCTAACCAATTATATCAAATTTTATGCATACATACTGTGCTTATGACCATGAAAAAATGTCTGTTGGATCTATGTGTTCTCAATTGGAAGAAGCTCCAAGATGCAGATTTTTAATTTTACAAAGTAAAGATTTAGAATAGTGTATATACTTTCACTTGTACAAAAAGGAAAGGCCATTTTATGTACATAGGGAATATTTCCAGGGAGTAACAAGAGAGATATACAACAGTGACTGTCTACAGTGAGAATCGGGAGTCTCAGATGGAAGAAGAATGCATTTTCATTATATATTATTAGAGATTTCATAATGGACATACGTTCCTTTTGATGCATATCTTTATCTTAGAGATTCTAGCTCTAAGAAGTTTTCTAAGACAATTATTGATGAAAAACAGATATGTACTTTGATTCCCTATTAATTTAATAGAGAAAAATGAGCAGCCATGCACATATCCAATAGTAAGAGACTATGTAAATAAATGATTGTTTATTTATAAAATGGTATACTTTTCAGGCACAAATAAAAATGTTATGGGAATGTATTTGCTGACATGAAGAACTTTAATTAATATTATTTAAGTGAAAAATGCAAGAAATAAACATGCAGTACAGATGTGTATGTTTGTGAGAAAGAATGGTAGAAAATATGTATGAATGTGTGTGTGCCTGCGCATGTGTAGGTTAATAGTGGTTTTTAGGTCAAGGAGTATAAATACCTTCTATTGTCTTATTCATGATTATCTGTTTTTCTGTGCTCTATAACAAGGTATTATTATGTACATTTTATTAACAAAAGAGAAAAGAGGCAGTGTAGTATAATAGATAGCACATCACATTATCAAAATTACGTCAATAAACACCCTTTGAACAGTTTAGTTCCGAGATCAACAGATGAGCATTGGATGATGAGGTTCAATCCCAAGGAAAAGGACTAAAGATAAACAATTGTGACTGAGCATTACTTAGGGACATGGGGACCTGTAGTGAGGGTCTTGCATCATAGGAGGCAGTGCAGTGTCACTGGTAGTGCTGGTGGGAGGAGAAAGAATTAGGTGTTATGGTCACCAAGAGAAAGAAGAAACCCAGAAGGGTTTTGATAATTCTTAGTGAGTTTTGCCTTGGCTATCAAATATTACCACATATTAGCAACTTGCGAAGAATCCAGGCTTAGTTTTTACAGAGGTTTGGCTGCTGACCTGGGAGTTGCTTTTTCTGAGTTTAGATCTGTCAACGAGTTGGCCACATTCAAGATATGAGTGGCATTTTTTCCTTTTTTCACCTGATATTTTCTAAGAGGAAAAAGCTAAGCTGCGAACTCAATTTTTTGACCTGAGAAAATGCAAAGGACTCTTTTCTTTTAAAGTTATCTTGCTTGGCAGGCACGTATATCTAAGCTCCAGCAAATCTACTTAAACCTGCTATTTGGAGATTCATAAAACTTGAATAAGTCAAATTTGTTCTGTGGGTGTTTTATCTCTCAATCAACCTTCAAGATTGTTTTATTTCTTCTCTTTTAATCTGTTTAAGAGATAGGGAAGAAATAAGATCCCTTAAGTGAACTATTTAGGTTCTTCTCCTCTCTGTTCTAAGAAACTCATAATTCAAAATAGAACTAAGCTTTTTTTGGATTTTTCCAAACTCATGCCCTCTTAGCAATATTTACAGAGGACTCAGATTGTGTATCCAGTGCAATCTTCCAGATACTATAAAGAGATATAGTAGAATTATCCTCTTCCACAAGGCACTTAGAAACAAAAACCCGCTCCACAGGTTTTATGCAAAATAAGCCTCTAAAATTTAAAACTAATTGCATTCTGTGTGTGGATTCAGATATTCATAGTTGAAGGCAGTAGATAGTTCCTTTCAGAGGACAAAATATGAGCCTAAGACAAAATCAAGGTATTAAGTGGCATTTATAATCTGGTTTCTAAAACAATTTCCATACAGGAAATGAACAAAGGAAAAAACAAAACAGAAACATCACATATATGTTGCCAAGAGCTAAACTGTAGCATACAATAAATCTCATAGCCCTTCCTTTTTTCTTGCTTCATCGAGGTCTGGCATGCATATAGTAAAATGTAGAAAGTGCACTAATGAACATACAGCTGAATAGAGTTTTACCCATCTGCACCTGTGTAACCAACACCCATGTCGACACCTATAAGATCCCAACACTCCAGGAGGCTCTCACTTGCTTCTTCCCTGTCTCTGCAAACTCCTCACCCAAAGTTCATCACTGCTCCACCTTCTTTTAGACAAAGAAGATTGAAGCAAAATCTTCATGCCCAGAAAGAACCAAAAGAACAGAATGCCAGGGATACTTGAAGATACAAAGAAGAGCTGGTAAAACCATGGCACACAGGCTCGATGGGGCATACTCTCTTCTCCCAGCCTAGACACCATCCCCACCACCAACACTGGGCAATTCCCACTCCCTCCAGCACCAGCTCAGAGATTCTCCTTAGAAAGCTTTTTCTCCTCTTCCTGTGCAAGGCACTGCATCTACCACCTATTCCAAAGTTCTCTGCATTTAGCAATGTCAAAATTATGATCCTACCATCATGTTCATAATTATTTTGTCTGCTTTGCATCAAAACTGTTATTTAAAGGATGGAATTCTTTTTAATTTTTTTTATCTTCCAACCCCTGGCAGTCACATGTAAACTGATACGTACATGTGTGTCATATATTACAATTTATAACCGAGTTTGTTGAGGGAAGAGTCAGAAAATAGTGATTAAATAACTTGGTCCTTCCTGGTTCTTCTTCTTTACCACCTCCTGGAACACATTCTTTTTCTGTTTCCTATTTTACTATTCTCATTGCTACAAATTAAATTTGATGATATGGGTGAGTGATGTTCTTCCAGGACCTGGACCACTTCCTGGCATTTAACTAGCTCTTCATAGATATTTTCTGAATGACTGAAGAGAATGAATGAATGAAAACTTCCTCTTACATAGATATCAAAAGATTGTGACTCCTGGTTTGTTCAAGGTTTGCTTAAAGTATAAGGAGGTATAACTATCCAGCTACTTGTTAAATAATACATTAAATTTGAAGTCAAACATAATGGAAGAGTCCTACATATTACTTATTTTTGAAGAGAGGGTACAAGTGTTATCATACATTGCTGTCATTACTGCCATTATTATACTTCTCCACCTTTGTATTTCCAAGCCTTGTGGGTGAGTGACACTCTGGATAAGTCTCATGGGGCCATGTCATGCATCCATACCTCCTTTCAGCTTTGGGAAGAATACAGATTAAGGGAAACATTCACTTTTTTTCTTTTGACCCTAGATTTAGCACATTTTCTTTCTCACTAGCCTCATCTTGCTCATTGCAATTTTGTTTCTGTAAACCATTTCATGACACAATGCTAGTCCTTTCTTCATGAGAATGGTCAATTGTGTTGTAACCAGACCCAGTGTTTCCCTTCCATCCTGTCCCCATACAGCTAAATAATGCTAAATGTGAAGGTTCCCATCCAGGCTTCTTGAAACCTCTACTTCTTTGGGGAAAAGACCTTAATCTCACACAGTAGCTTCCAGTAACATCTTTAGTTTGATGGAAACTTCCCCTCCTGACACACTTTACTCTAGTTCCCAGAATTCTGAGTCTGGAAGCAGACGATAGCTTAGCCTGCTGACTTGGAATGTTGTACTTCCCTTTTCTAGTTCCACAGTGCCAGGCTGGATCCCAGGGTCCATGCACTGCCTTGTCTCCATTCTTGCTCACCTCCCATCTGCCCTCTACTTTGCTGCTATAGTGACCACAGTCTAACTTCTGGTATGGATGACACAATGCTCACACACTGATGTGTTAATTCCATTCCAAATACAGAGAAGTAATATAGGAGGATATATGTATATGCATGCATGCGTGCACACACACACACACACACACACACAGCAATAAACAGAGTAGGACTATGGCAGAGCACGACTATGGCAGAGCACATGGACCCAGTGGCAGTAAATGTTAAGAAACCATTGAAGTTCCTGGAGGCAGTGATGTGGAATTTCATAAGAACATACTAGGTGAAGAGAAAAAAATCCTATGGAGGTTGTGAAGACTGTGATGCCATGTACATCAAGTTGATATCTTCTGACAGTCATAAATTTATTATAAAAAGAGAATATGCCCTAACATCAGGAACAATAACAGCCATGTTGAGTGAACCAGTTCAGTTGTGGAAAATGAAGCCATCAGAATCAATTTTAGAACAATCGCTTCACATGTGCTATTAAATGTACTTATTTCATCCACAAGGTTTGCTAAACTAACAGCTCCACTGAGAATGCCAAATTCCCAACTGCACCTGAAATTACTGTGGAATTGCTGATGACTGTGAACTTCTTAGAATCTTAAATAAAATAAAATCTAACAAAATGCCATGTTTAAGCATTTAATTCCCACAGTTAGAAATTCTTTTGCATTTCCCATTGTCCTCATGCAGTTGAAAAATCTAAAGTTCATTGAAGAGCAGATTGTCGTCAGAGTTGAAATTTGTTCCCCACATAAACAAGCTAAAGACATTTTCACAAACTGAAAAAATAAAACAATATACAAATTTTAGGTAGTTATGGTTTATCCTTTGAATGAGACTTTTAAATCAGAGCAGTACTCATAACATAAATACTGAGAAATAAATTTAAATGCCAAGTACCATAGGTGAACACTGTAACTACCTATTGACATGTTTTTAGTGTTTTTTTTTTTAAATCTTTTTTAGAATTTATTATAGCTCTGACTTGCATTGCTCAAGTTATATCAATATTTTCTATAAACATATTTTGGCTTAGTTAAGACATTGATTTTTATGATATTCATAAGGATTGGCCTTCTAAAGCGTCATTCAGTGAAATCTAAAAGGTTTGGTCAAGCTTACACATATATATGGTAAGAATGCTGTTATTATTTCTTTTCAACATTTCTTTGAACATCCCAAGTAACATGGAGAGTACATGAGTAAATAAACCATTTTTTAAAATAAAAAACAAAACTGTCATCATTTATAGATAATGTGATAGTATATATGGAAAATTCAAAAAAAAAATTATTAGGATTAAAAGTGAATTTAGAAAACTCGAAAAAAGTATTACCATTGTTGAATCTTGGTAATAGGCACATGAAGGTTTATTACAAAATTCTACTTCCACATGTTTGATATTTTCCATAATGAAATTTTGGGGAAAATGAACTTACCAAAGTTCTTAGGTAAAGGGCAATATACAATGGTCAATTAAATTTATAGATATCAGAGACACAAGGAATAAAATTTTTATAGTAGTCTTTACAATAATACCAAAACATATCAAAGGAGAAACTATAAAATAACATTGAAATAAATCTAAAAATTTAAATGCTTGTAGCATAATCCATGCTAGAGTTTGAAGAATTGATATATATATATATATATATATATATATATATATATATATATCAGTTGTTCAATTTCAATCTCCCAACAGTTTGTGTGTGTTGTTGTGGTTTAGATATGAGGTGTTCCAAAAAAGCCCACATGTGAGACAATGCAAGCATTTTCAGAGGTGAAACAACAAGATTATGAGAGCTATAACCTCATCAGTGGATTAATCCACTGATCTAGATTAACTGTGTGGTAGCTGTATGCAGGTAGGGTGTGATTGGAGGAAGTAGGTCATTGAGGACATGCCTTTGGGATTTCTATTTTGTCCCTAAGTGAATAGAGCTCAATACCCACCTCCCTTCCTTATTGTCATGCCCTAAGCAGCCTTCTTCCATCATATCGTTCCACCACGATGTTCTGCCTCACCTCAAGCCCAGAGCTGTCGAGTCAGCCAACCATGGACTGACCCCTTGAAAACATGAGCCCAAATAAACTTTTTCTCCTCTAAGTTGTTCTTGTCAGGTTTTCTAGTCACAAGTAACAAGAAGCTGACTAAAACAGTGTGTATAACTTGAGAACTTGATTCTAACAGTAAAATATTAGGTACACATTTGGATATGCAGCACACCAAGAATAACCAACCTAACCCCAAGGAGGAAAAAGATGAGGCATCTTGCTCACTCAGATATCAGTGATTATTATAAAGCTATGATAATTGAGACAGTGTAATGATAGTATATTATAGACCAATGGAATAAAATAGAGAACACAGAAGTTTGAAAACCAATGGCTCGGGTGCCAAACCTAACCCACAGCATTTTTCATTATTCCTGAGCAGTGTTTGTAAAATTAAAGCATCTCACTGCAGGTCTGGATTTCTGCTTTCTGAACATTGAAAACTCAAGCAACAGCAAGCTGACATTTGAGTCTGGCAGAGGTTGGCCCAGGCTGAGTGCACTTGCCCCTGTAGATAAAGCACATACTCACTGGTCCCATGACTCCACTTTGCTTCACACCCACCTGCTCCACTCACTGACATGACTGGCTGAATCCTGCAGACATTCCTGGCTTGAACTCTGTACATTCCCCCAAGCAAAGTATGTCATCTCTCTGAGTCTTATTGCCACACACTTATGAAATGGAAATATCAAGATCTACCTTGCAATGTTTTCAACAATGTACATAAAGTGACAGATAAATGTTAGACATTTAATAAATAGTGGCAGTTATTATTTTATTAATAAAAGCATGAAAACTAAATTTTCCTACCAAGGAATCAACTTCAGATATCTTGCAGAGACTATTATTTATACTACTGCTACCAATTAATTTTGTTGAGAACTTGCTGAACTTCAAAATAAGCATTAAAATTTTCTACTATGACAAAACTAAAAAAAATGAAAATATCTGCATTTCTCTTATGTTCTATGCAGTTTGTGATACAGTCAATATTCCCAAAGATGGTGTTAGGTTGTGTGCTGTTTCTGGGGATCAAACCCAGGGCCTTGGCTAGAGACAGTGGTGCATCCCTATAATCCCAGCAGCCCAGAGGCTGAGGTAGCAGGATTGCATGGTCAGAGCCAGCCTCAGCAATTTAGCAAGGGCCTAAGCATCTTAGCAAGAACTTGTCTCAAAAAAATTAAAAAAAAAAGTTCTAGGAATGTGGCTCAGTGATTAAGCACCCCTAAGTTCAATTCCTGGTACCAAAAAAAAAAAAATCCAGGTTTTTTGCACATGTTAAATATACACATTACCACTGAGCTTCACCCACAGCCCTCCCAAGGAGGTTTTACACTAGGACTTAGAAGCAGACAAATAAGCAGCTAATTCTAGAAAATCAACTACAGAATTGCAGAAAGTACATGCTACTGAAGTATTTATTTATATATAACATTTTTCCAAAAAGTATGTACATCAAGGTCATAATACTAAAATTATTAATTAGAAAATCAGAGTGCAGAGAATTAAACTAAAATTGGATAAATATTGGTTCTGCCTGTGATGAGGAGCCACTTCAGAAACCACTCTAAGTCCAAACTCAAATCAAAGAGAGCTTTATTAACCTGGCCAGGGACTGTCACCCACCAGAAGAGACTGAAGCTCTGTGGGAGAACAGCCATTTCCTGGCCTGTGTGTTGGGAATTTAAGGACCAAAACCGCAAGCCTTGGGAAGTCCCTAGCATGCAAGCTAGCGAATCACAGATGCTAAAACAGCAGCAGTTAGTGGAACTTAAGAGCCCCTAAGCAGAACTAAAGACCCCCTAAGGTGGGTGTACAGCTTGGGTTTTAGTACATTGCAGGGTACAAAGTACAGAAACACAACTCTTTGGGGGAAGACAGCTCAGACACTGATTTCCCAGAAATGGCTCTTGCCTACAGGAATAGCCATGCTTACTTATGTTGGCCTACAACAATTTTTCAGTTAATATGACTGTGTCTTAATTATTTCTATCTTATAACTTAACCTATATCATCTCAACATTTGCCTATGGGCCCATACACACACACATACTTATAACTGTTATTATCTATACCTTTTCATTAACATCTTTAAGTCTTATGTCTAAGTACTATAAAGGCTATATATTTATTCTACTGTATTGTTATTTCTATCTTAAAGCTTAAAACATATCTAAGTATCTTATCATTAACTTTTATTTTTATTATTTTCTATTTATTGATTTATGTCTATTAGTCCATAGCCTATGACTCATCCATATGACTTATTAGTAATCTGTGACTTATCTCTGATAAAACTATATTGCTTATTTTAGACCATAATCTCCCTACAGAGTGCTGGCTCGGGCTGTCCTGGTAGTCATACCAAAGGGGAAGCACAAGCCATTGTAAGATTCACAGTGCCCACAGGATGACAAATTCACCAGTGGCTCAGGAAGGAGAAGAGTTTTCCTGGTACTAAGATCTGAGAGAAATACATTCTCAAAATCAGACTTTTGAAAAGAAATAAATAAATAGTGAGGCATTTGCATTTATGGTTTCTGGCAGAACTCTGGATTGCTGTCAAGAGTTGGCACACTCCTGGGAAGGACCAGAAAGTGAATATTTGAGTTGTGGTGGGCCACAGGGTTGCTCTTACAAGTACTCAACTCTGCTGTTATAAACCGAAAGCAGTCATGGATGAGATGTCAACCATTGACATGGTTGTACTCCAATAATCTTCATTTAGAAAAA
This sequence comes from Urocitellus parryii, assembly GCF_045843805.1. Lineage (NCBI taxonomy): Eukaryota > Metazoa > Chordata > Mammalia > Rodentia > Sciuridae > Urocitellus > Urocitellus parryii. The sequence continues at coordinate 70,399,700 of NC_135532.1, forward strand.
CAAGCAGCAGGATGGATTTGGCCTATAGTCTATGGTTTCCAGTAAAAGGAGAGTTGTCAGTTTCAAAAGATACTTTTTTGACAGCTGTATTAGTGAAAACCCAAAGCTCTTTTGCAGATTAATGATTATTTTATAGAGCTGACCACCTACTACTCATCATTGCTGGGAGCAGAGTGCAAGAAGTGGATCAAAATTCCTATAGCATTCAATAGTGGTTCATCCTGTGTTTCATAGTTGTGCTGGCTCTTACCTTCCACTTTACAAAAAGGAGTGACTGCCACTGAGAAGGCCATGCAGAATGAAAGCAGGTGGCATCTGTACCCTGCTGACCCCTGAGGACTCTAGAGCTCACAACACCTGTAATCAAATGATGCACCTTCCAAAGAGACCTGCAAGATGGACTCTGTGTCCAGCGTGGCAGAGCATCAGTGGAACAGCTTCCTAAAAATTCTAAGGAATCAGAGACTTTAAATAACAAGTATATTTTTTCATAATCAGCAATTTTAAAATGCCCCCTTGTTTTAGTCAGCTTTTTCATTGCCGTCACCAAAAGACCTGACAAGAACAATTAGAGGATGAAAAGTTTCTTTGGGAGCTTATAGTTTTAGAGGTGTCAGTCCATAGATGACATGACTAACTCTGTTGCTCTGGGCCCCAGGAGAGGCAGAACATCATGGCGGAAAAGTGTGGTGTAGGGAAGCAGCAACTCAGGACATGAAACCAGAAAGCAGAAAGAGGGAGCTTCACTCACCAAGAACAAAATCTATACTCCAAAGGCACAATTCCCAATGACCCATCTCCTCCAGCCACACCACACCAGTTGCCACCCAGTTAATCCTTTTTAGTGGATTGATGCACTGATTAGGTTTAACCTCTCATAACCCACTCATTTTACCTGTAAACTTTCTTACGTTGTCTCATCTATGAGCTCTTGGTAACACCTCGTATCTCAACGATAACAACCCTTATCTCTATAGTCATCCTCTCTTCTCAAGGATCACTAGCTCAGTAATTTCAGAATGCACTAACAGTCCAATTCAATCCAAAGGAATCATCTCCTCTAGTTTTTTTGTCAAATAAAAATTAAATACTGCTTTACATAAAAATGATCATTCCAATGTTAGACCCTTGGTAATTGCTCAGAAAAAAAAAATTGTTGAATTTGAATCTCTATCTTCAGAATTCAATTCAGCTCAGCAACATTACAAAGGCATTGAGTTTGATGGGTTCAGGGAAGGCTTCACAGAGGCAGTTTCATCTGAACTGGGACTTTAATAGATTTAGATATTTGCTACACCGGCAAAGAATAAGGAAACCATGAGGGACAAGGGCATGGTATCATCGGGGCCAAAGGCATGTGGCAGGAAGGACCATAGAAATCACAGAATGGAAAGCACTTTGTTTTGTCAAATGCATGACCTGAGTCAGGCTTAGGAGTGAAGCTGGAGAGGGAAGTGGGATACCACCATGTTGAGAGATAATAAGACCAACAGGGGAAGCCTCCATCAATGAGCTAAGAATCCTGTGGTAGACTCATCCTGGGGAAATAAGTCAGAAACTGACCTGTGAGCCCTTAACCAGAGAAACAAAGAGAATGGATCGGCAGCTGGGGTCTACACATCACCTTGTAGCACCCATCCCACCAGTGGCCCTGCTCTGAGAAGGATAAAGTTGCCTAATCACATAAATAAGCCCTGCAAAGGAAAGAGGAAAACATGTCAATGCTCTCCTGGCACTAAAGATCTTAGACACAGTAGCTTTCAAGAAGCCACTCAGGTGTACGTCCTCAGGCTCCCTGTCCTCTTGAACCCTCACCAGGTTGTGGAGTGAATTGTAGAAAATGGAACTTTTTTTCTTTGCCCAGAATGAAAGAGGAGAAGGATGAAAAAAAAAAAAAAGTCTCTTTGTTTCTTTTACTTCCCTACCAGGTTCTCGATTCATTAGGAATCAGTTACAGATGCTGGGGCCTCCCTGGAGCTGGCTGCCATGGCTTTTGCTGCTGGCTTCCATTGTAACACAAGCAGCCTGCAGCCCCACTCTGCACTTGGCTTTTATGCACGCTAGGAAGAAGCCCTTCCAGCCTTTGGAAAATTCACACCACTGCCTGATCCAAATGAGAAGAGCTGACTTTTAAATAATGCTGGCTTTCAGACAGTAATCAGTCTAGCACTTGAAAACATAACACTCGTGTTTCATTGTGATCTCTTCATTGGACCCTAGACCTCACTCACCCCAGAGAATGTAAAACTTCACATGTTATCCCCGAAAAATAGATACATCCCTGGAAGCTCTGATTTAACTTTAAAAAAAAGGGAGGGGGGGTGTTAGGAAAAAAGAAAAGACATATTCATGTGCTAGGCAGCTCCCTTTCAGTGACACAAACGAAAAAGTTTAATCTATAAGTTAGTCTGAAAAAAAAGGGAGAACATTTTACATTATCTACTTGCCTTCTTCCCAGTTTTTTTCAAGGAGATTTAGAATGATTTTTGCCTTTTCCGTTTTTTTTATTATATAACTTATCAACAGGCAGAGTAGTCATAAAATAGTGGGGAGTACAATAAAAGCATCCCGGGCTGTGTGGTGCAATGGGAAGAGTCAGTAGGTGATGAAAGTAGATAGAGAGGAGCTTGAAACTTGCCACTAGTTAGCTGCGTGACCCAAGTGAGTACTCTAAACTACCCGAGACTCCCTTTCCTATCATCATAAATAGATCATGAGATTGGCAAGGCTAAATTAGATTAACATGTTTATTTAGCACATCCAAGAAGCCAGCATCCAGAGAGTTCTCTAGGGGAGACACCTGGGAAGTAGAATATGAGGAGCAGAAGGTGGATGGAAGAGCAGTCAGGTGGCAATGACTCCTGGCCCCTGTGAAGGACAAAGGGAAGAAAGACGGGTTGAGTGGAAGTGTCTTGATTGTAGGTCTAAGAAAACCAGACAAGGACCATGGGGACTATTCAAGTTTAAGTCGCTTGTCAGAGAATTCTCCAACTCCCACAAACAGAACTGCGTTAGCATCCCTGCCATGATCTGTCCTTCATTAGAAGCATGCCCTCTATACAAACCTGATGATGCACTTCAGAGCACAACAGTAGTGGCCAGACAATTGTGCCCTCTGCTGAGGTAGAGCTGAGAGATGCATTGTTGTGCCACCACCAATAACATACAAAAAGCACTTGGCACAGTAATTGGCATATAAAAATCATTCAATGTCAGGCATATGTTGAATTATAAGCATGCAAGTAATGGCTTAAGTAAACTTTGAAATGTAAGTCAACCTGTGTCAAAATAAATAATAGAGATTTTCAAAAGATTAAGTTTATGGGGGAATAGCATAGCAATGGGAGTCTGTGTGCCATAGTAAATTGTACCTATTCAAAGAAATTAAAGCTATGGTAAGGTCATGTGTGTGTGTGTGTGTGTGTGTGTGTGTGTGTGTGTGTAGCAAAACATGAGAAATTCATGCAAACAGCTTAGATACAAAGTTCATTAATCTTGGAGACCTACAGCAGGAGTTAGCATCAGCTCATTGGTGACCATCACTCTGTGGAGAGCATCTTTTCTGAATTGCTGCAGTCTTAAAGGATGTTAAAATAAATTTTGTTACAGAAATACATGCATATGTACAAGGCCTGCAGATGTAAGGTGAATGTAGAACATGAAGGAATTTATTGTGTAATTTATTGATACAGTACTTAGACTGGCAGGCAGGAGCTCTCCTTCATTATTTCCTGGCTCTAATTTTGTCTGCATCTAACCAAAATGATTTCATCTTAGAATCATCAAATTTCATACCTTCAATTTATGGAATGCAGTATACAGATTGATAACATCTTCTTCAAATGTTGAAGAAATTGATGTTTTTCATCATAAATGTCAAAGGAAAGAGGAGGAAAGGTTAGCCTTCTTTGAGCAAGTTAAGTTGTCAGTACCTGCTCACCCTCAAGAATGAGTTCCCACGGCAGTGCTGTCCAGGATTTATAGGTCTGGGGGTAAATTTTCCCATTCAGTTTACACACAGGCTTATATAATGCTTTATAGGCTTAAATTCCTATTCTTATAGGTTCCACGTGTTGCTCAAATGTTTCATTCCTTGGAAATCACCTGCTGCTTTAGGTCTTCATCCTCTGAGCTACTATAGCTTCCAGCTCAGGAGACCTTCAGCTTCTACCTACTATTCTCATTGATCAAGATTCTTCTATGACAACAGAAGTCTACATGTTTTCCTCTACGTGCCTTTCTAATCTTCAAACATCTATCTATAGTCACGTTCAGGTGGTGTTTACGTGAATAGATTTAGTTCCAGGTATCCAGGAGTCCAGTGCTAGGTTCTTACTAACCTTTTATCCTTGAGACATGACTTTGCCTCTGTGAATCTCAGGTTGTTTACACACAAATTTGGAATAATGATATGTTACCTCGAAAAGCCATCATGTGGTTCTGAGGTAACACACAACACCTAATATAGACCCTAAAACATAATATGTGCTTAATCAAATGTAACAAATAACATCTTTCCTAGTCTCTTAAGTATAGAAAACTACACAGGAAATGTGTCTTTATAGCACTGTAAAATGTCTAACAACTTACCAAAAAAAAAAAAAAAAAGAAACAATAAACTCCTGTAATAGTGCCATTATGGATGTTTAGTAAGTATATGATTGATTGTGGGTTGAGATCTAGCTGAAAACAGTAAACATAAAATATAAAAATAATATTAAATAAATCCCATAAAGCTAGATGTCGGGTTGTGCTGTGTCATAGATTATGACCCATGAGGCACACTGACTGAATTGTATATATAAAATGAAAAGGTAAATTTTACCAAATGTTTGCTACCAGTTGCTTCACAACATCTTCCAGATCAAAACACTGCTCATCTTTACAAACCAGGAGTGGATAATCAGCATAGATATTTTCCTATATCTTCTTTAATATTTTCTTCGTTTATTGCATACTTTGATTTTGCGTGCCTGAGTCCAAGTAGATATTCCTTTTCAACCAATTGACTTGCTCTTTCCCCCTAGGAAATAGGGCCTTCTCTGAAATGTATGGATCCTCTCCTGCTAAGAAGAGAAAAGTCATGCTATCTTAATCGGGTCAAGGCCCCTCCTTGCTAGGTCCAGAGGTTGCTCAGCAGTAGCCGGTACAGAGAATGATTCCTGCTCTGCAACTGTCTGTTACCATGGAGACATGCTAATTAGTGGATGATGAGAAAGCAGAGGAGTTCGGGGGTCTATAAAACCATGAGAAAGAAAGGGAAATGAATGGAAGAATATGGACAAAGAGAAATGAGAGGATGTTGTGGGGCAAATTGTAGGGAAAGATGTCCTGGAATGGATAGGATCACAATGAAGAAGTGGAAGAGGGTTACCAGCAGACCATGTCAGCCACAATGATACATACATCATGAGTTTGATGAAGTGAAGGGCGGAGACTGTAGCCTGAGACAAGAAATGGAAAACTCCAGTTGTTCCTAGTACAAATTCAGAGAGTCATAGAACGTTAAATCTTTACAAACCAGGAGTTTGAATTTTCAAGGCATTGAATGGTTATTTTTTTTTCTAAAGGGAAATGTAATAGTCAGAATCATAAAACAAGACTGCAGATCTCTGCAGACATTTCTCTGCTGTAACTTGAATTCATATTTGCCAGCCTATCATAATTTGCTGAGTGGAGTGTCATGGGCCATGGTGTGGAATTCCAATCTAATTTTCTGAGCCAAATGTACCCTTGGATTTCTATATTCAAATCTCCAATGAATAACAACATGGAAAAGGGGGTAAGGCTAACAATTTCAGGAGCAATGCTTTAAAATATAAAATAGAGATTAAAGTACCATGCTCAAGGGCAAATGTACCTCAGGCATTTCGAAAGCTTGACTCTATGATAACATCGTTCTTTAGAGGAGATCATTTCATATTATATCAATATAAATGTTTTCTGTTTAGTTTATAATACAATACATATTTATTTTAATTTTGCTGTGTTATATTGAGCTGTTAACACATTTTATAATAAATATTTTATGAAAATGTCAAGAGATATTGTGGATATACTAATAAGCAAAATAAGCAAGCTATTGGTGAAAGCCTGTGTTGTCCTAGGTATAAAGGAAGAGAACTGGACTACTGTGGTTATTTGAGGAGAATTATGGCATTAGATAAGACTCATGTGCAAAGTTTTCACCTACCAATGCAGATGAATGAATTCACAGCATTTCACAACTTGGAAAATTCCCCCACCCTTGGATTTCCCTCTTTCTGTCTACCCAGACTATTTTCTACCTTACAAATTTTTCCCCATCCTTCAAATCTAGCCCAGGTGTCATCTCCTGAACCTCCTCAGCTAGTAAACTTCTTAGTGCTTCTGAAGCCTCTCATATCTGTCTTTCATACATATGTGTGTATTGTAAGTTAAGCCTTCCAAGTCAATGAATTTTCCCCGTGAGCTGATGTATGCCAGAAGTGAATGTTCTAGAAATACAGGATATTTCCACCAAAATGTAGGATCCAGTCAATTGGTTGGGCTACTAGTCTAGATCCAAGTCCAGGTTCTAATATCGGGGAAAACAGCTTCAGGGGCCAGCCAAGTGGAGCCCACTGGACTGGATGATGAGGAAACAAGAACATTGACTCTCTCCAGTGTGTTGCCTTCATTTTCTATTTCTAGGCTTTCTCTGAATTCTTTTTATCATGGTATTAAAGATCACCATGTCAATGAATGTTACCTTGAAAATGTTTTTTTTTAAAACCTCCATTTTGAGGAAAGAAGTGACATCTGCAATGGAAAAATCAACAGCTTTTCTGACTTTACTGCCCATCATACCTCTCAGCTAGCCAAACATGTAAAAGCAAGTACTTGGATGTACAGACTCAACATACCTAAATGCAAATCACTTTCTTACCCTATAATCTCTCTCCCACCCACCCGGCAAGAGTATCTGAAACTCAAAATATTAATCATTGCAGGTGAACAAGATGATGGCTCACATTTTTATAAAACTTATTAGCTCCCACCATCTCATAACACTGAGCATGGGAATCAGAGCAGCCTCATTTGGATGGAGAAGGGGGAAAGATCTAGGGAATGAGGAAAGATCCAAGTGGTGAGGTTTTAGTGGAAGACTCTAAGTAACCAGAACACATCTGGAGAACACTAAGTAACTGAGGAACGCTAGGGTTGGGTAGATGAAAGGAAGGGATTCCAGAAAGAAACCAGAGCTAAATATAAATTCACTTTTCACACAGCTTTGACTCAAGACAACTATGGTGAAAATCAAGATTAGGTCATCATGCTCTAGCCTGTTACACACACAACATGGCATGGTCCTTTGAATAAGTATTATTGCAATAAAATAAATTTCCTGCTAACAGGATAGATGGCAATAATATAATTGTAAGTGTGATGTAGGTATACACTTTCAATGAACCTTCTCAGTTAGTAAAGTTGGGAATCTTCATAATTTCAAAGAAAATGCAAATCACAAAGTCTTCTAATAAAAATTTTAATTAAAAATTATAAAAATTTCTAAATTTCATTCTAATATGTTTAGTTTGTTTCACATCTACACCTGTTCCAGTAACTTTGGCCTGACATTTTGGAGGTTTATTTGGTCCAAATGCACTCTCTCAAGCAACAGAACATAAGCGCTCAGGGTAAATCTATTACCTCCACCATAAAACTTTGCATACTCAAGATCACAATGGTATCTATTTCTATAAATATCAGGAAGCACATTTAGTATTGAGCAAGGAAGCAATATATTTATGAAAACACCAATGTATGACTAGTAAATATAATATCACAAATTTTCCAGACTCCTCAGACTGATAAAGCATTTCTATTTAAAAGGTAACATATCTCTTTCCAGACAAATTAGAGAAATGTCACTAATATCATTTCATCCTAATATTGCAAGTAGATCCAATTAGTGGAAATATTCTATACAGGCCTATGTCTGGGACATAAGTTATAATTTACTTAGTAATCACAGAAATCATAATGCGGGAAGTATCAAAAAGTACAGAGAAATGATTGGAACAGTGAGTAACACATGGCACCCAGTAAGTTTATCTCCCTTACAGCTATCTGTCAAAGGCATTCACAATCCCAGATTTCTTCATCACAATTAGACCCTGCTTCTCCATACATGTGCACTGCCCATTCAGTCTACAACTCTGGTCTGATGTTGCTATCTGTGGGACTGGTTTCATCTCACCATTCTAAGTGCCTCTCACTGGTGTCTGGAACTCCAGATTTTTTGCTGTTGTTGTTCCTGTATTGTGTTTTTGGACTACAGAAAGATTACATGGAAAGAAGGGAGGGAGGGAGGGAAGGAGGGTAAAAAAAACAAAAGAAGAAAATTCTGCCTACCTACCAAGTCTGTCCATCCCATTAATAGCCTCCCCCCTTTTCATGACCTTATTAAGAGAAGAAGGGGTGATTCAGACCTAAGGAAACATCTTCTGTCTTGGAGTACTATTGAATAATGGATTCTGACAATGAATTAGACTAAGGATTAACTTTTGAAGTTCTTTAAAATAGTTTATCATGTCTGCAGGAAAGGAATGGGAAAGATGGTTTCTCTAATTTCTCTAGTTTGGTCCGTTCTTTATTATCTGTGATTCTGTATTGATCTGTTAACTATTCAAACAATTTGGAAGGAAAACAAATTCTTTTCCTGTAGAGCTGATATTGAAACATCAGATACCTCATACCATGTCTTAGTCTTGCTTCAGAGGCTCTTCAATTGAAAAACAACACAATATCAAAATGATATTCTCAGTAATTTTTAGATGAACTTCTAATTTGTTAGACCTGGTAAGAACTTAAAGTTTGAACTAAACTAGGAAAATGCATACTTGTCTAAGAAAACCAGGCAAAGCCAAGGCGTTCCGGTTCCAATGATTTGTCTCACTCTACCCATCCCACCTGAGCTACTATAAACCAGAGAAGTGGGGCGATTTCATAAATGGCACCAACAAAACATGACTGAAAAAAAAGTAAAACAATTTTAAGTCATGACAGAGCCTTTCCTTTAGAATTGTTAAACCTTTTGTTTTTCTTATCGACAAGGTCAAAGGACCTCAAAGAGATGTTCTCCTTTTCCCTTGTAATTCCCTCCCCAACATCTAACAAACATTTCTACAAGGAGATTATTTTTTCTTCAAAAGAGGTAAAACAGAATTTATATAGTTCATCAAAATTTTTCCAAAAGAGACTATATTTTTTTCCTTTCCTTTTCAAAGTGAAAGCAAATTAATTTTTGATGTTCTGGAATTCTTTAAACTTAATATTTTTTAACAAGATTAGAATGTGAAAATAGGCTTCTTTAGAAAAAAAAATCTGATTCTACAAAGATAAACTTTTGTTCCTGGAAGATGGAAACCAGATTACATTTAGAACTACAGTAAAATCATATGCAAGGGCAGGAGATATAACTCAGTGATAGAGCACTTGCCTAGCATGCATAAGTCCTGGGTTCAATGCCCAGCACCAAAAAAAAAAAAAAAAAAAAAAAAAAACAAAAAAAGAAACAAAAAAAAAAAAACACATTTTCAAGAGCTCCAAATATAAACACCATAAGATGAGAGCAAAATAAAATTTTAAACACTATTACAAACAATGGGCTTGGTAATCTTTTTCCATTTGCTTAACTAATCAGGAAATACACTTAATATCTTTTGCAATTTTTATGTTTTTTAATGTTTTTATTAGTGCATTATAGTTATACATAATAGTGGGGTGAATTTTAACATACTCATACCTACACATAATTTACATGAAAATAGGAGAACTTGGATAAAGATTGAGATTTTGTAGTGATTCCTTATTAAATGTGTGTTAATCAGTTTTTCATCATTGTGCCCAAAATATACAACAAGAAAAACTTAGAGGAGAAAAGTTTATAATGGCTCACAGTTCCAGAGATTTAGGCCATGGTGAGCTCACTCTGTTGCTCTGCGTCTAAGGTGAGACAGAACATCATGGCCAGGCAAAGGAAAGTTGCTCCATTGATGCCAGCAAGGAAACAGAGAGAGGGAAAAGAGGGAGAAGGAAGGGGCTTCAGGCAAGATATACCCTTCTAGGGCATGCCCCTGGTGACCTACCTCCTTTAGCAGGGTCCTACATGACTACAGTCAGCCCATTCAAACTAGGACAGACTGATTAGATAACAGGTTTTGTAATCCAATCATGTCATCTATGAATATTTCTGCATTAACCCAGCAGCTTTGGGGGGACACCTCATATTCAATCTATAACAAAATGTTACTCTTGAAAAATGTTTCCCAAAACGCGAATCCTTGTGACTTGGGAGGTGGAGGCAGAAGGATTACAATTACAACTCAGCAATTTAGTGAGAATCTCAGCAACTTAATGAGATCCTGTCTTAAGAAATAAAAATGACTGGGGATATAGCTCAGTGGTAAAGCACCCCTAGGTTCAATTCCCAGTGCTTCTCTCAAAATATCTGGCTGTTAAACATTCTCTAGAGTTAAGTATCTTACATCCCTCTTAGTATTTAAGATTTATTCTCATAATGTCAAGTAAAAGTTTACTTTTTTATCAATGCTAATATAGTAAACATACCAAGTAACTGATATTTTTTATGCTTATGTATCTCAGCTTATAAATACTAAAATTCAAGTAAATTTATAACATCAATGAGAAACTATTTTCACAATCAAAATGAGTAATTAACTATTTTCCTAAGTAAAAATTATTTATTCATTGCTGTGTCTATTGAGACAAAACAACACAGTATAAGATGCCATTTAATTAAATTATACTAGCTACTAAATTATTATTGCTTCTATTTTTTCTTAAGTGGGTTATTGTATGCTTTTATAAGTTTAGCCTAGCATCTTGTATGTGGTTTAGTATTCAATAAATATCAGCAGTTCTTGGAAAGAAGGATGTGTTCTTAATTTATATGATTCTTCCACTTTTCATTGTTTACTAAATTCGTATGGGATTTAAAAAGCAAAACTTTTTGGCCACACACTGTGGTACATGCCTTTAATCCCAGTGGCTCAGGAGGCTGAAGCAGGAGGATTTCAAATTCAAAGCAGGATTCAGCAAAAGTGAGACACTAGGCAACTCAGTGAGACCCTATCACTAAATAAAATACAAAATAGGACTGGGAATGTGGCTCATGGTTGAGTGCCCCAGAATGCTTTCAAAATGGTAATATAAACCCCAGACTAGGAAAAATCTTTTACAAAATGTGTATCTGACAAAGGTCTTCCATCCAAAATAAAAAATCCTTACAACTCAATAAGAAGAAATTATACTTCCCGTGTTTTTTGAGGGGGGAAAAAAAAGACTTTAACAATTTACAAAACAAGATTTACGAATGGTAAATAAATACATGAAAATATGCTCACCATCACTAGTAAATTAAAGACACAGGGAAAGTCAGGGGTGGTGGTGCATGCCTATATTCTCAGCAGCTCTGGAGGTGGAGGCAGGAAGATCATGAGTTCAAAGCCAGCTTCAGCAAAAGCGAGGCACTAAGCAACTCATTGTGACCCTATCTATAAATAAAATACAAAATAGGGCTAGGAGCATGGCTCAGTGGTTGAGTGCCCCTGAGCTCAATCCCTGGTAACCTCCTCCCCAAAAAAGAGCCACAATAAAATACCACTGTATCCTGACCAAAATTACAGACATTTTAAACTGACAACACCAAGTATTGACAAAGATACAGAGAAACTAGAACTCCCAATCACTGCTGCTGAAATGTGAAATGTTCCAGTTACTTCCAAAAGTAGTTTGGCAGTCTTCTAAAGTTAAACTTACATTTTCCACTTGACTAATCAATTCCATTTCCAGGTATTTTGCCCACAAGAAATGGAAAAAAAATAGGCAAATTTTTATAGGAGTCTTATTCATAATTGTTAAAAACTGAAAATAGGGCTGGGGATGTGGCTCTAGCAGTAGCGCGCTCGCCTGGCATGCAGGCGGCCCAGGTTCGATCCTCAGCACCACATACCAACAAAGATGTTGTGTCCGCCGAAAACTAAAAAATAAATATTAAAACTTCTCTCTCTCTCTCTCTCTCTCTCTCTCTCTCTCTCTCTCTCTCTCTCTCTCCTCTCTCTCTCTCTCTCTCTCTCTCTCTCTCTCTCTCTCTCTCTCTCTCTCTCTCTCTCTCTCCTCTCTCACTCTCTCTTAAAAAAAAAAACTGGAAATAATCCAAATGTTCATGCATTAGTGACTGGACAGACAGACTGTGATAAAACCAAACAATGGAATATTACTCAGGAAATGAAAACAAACAATTAATATATGCAACCATATGGATGGATTTTTAAGTCAACATGCCAAATGAAAGAAGTCAGGCACAGAAAAGTCACATAGGATTCTTTCATGTGACATAGCATTTTGCAAAAGGCAAAATAATAGGGACAGAAAACAGGTGTTTATGAGAGGCTGAGAAAGAGGAGGAATTGACTACTTGGAGGCATGAAAAAATCTTTATGAGTAAATAAATTATTCTGTATCTAAATTGGGATGAAACCTACATGACTATAATTTTTTTTAACTTAAACAATTATAAATCAAAAGTAGGTAATTTTTACTTTGCCAATAGAGCCGACTCTTACTGGTAAGGCATATGTGTGTGATTGGGTGTATTCCCTACATGCATGCACACACACACACACACACACACACACACACACAATGGTGGAGGTGAGCAGCTTGACTTCTGAGTGAAGGGAACTGGAAGGAAGGATTAGGTCGTGTGCCACAGGGACACTCCCTTTCGCTCCGTGACTCTAGCCATTAGGGCATTTTAAAAAGAACCACCACCACCCACAGTACAGTCATCATGAATCAGCACTGCCCCCACCACCAACCAGAGAACCCATATTTTCGTATTATTTTGTCTGTCTTTTGCTTAATTTTTTTCTTTTAAGTGTCACATTAGCTACTTGGAGGTCCAACTACCCACCTGTCCTAACACATTTCACATGCCCTTTACAGGATCTTAAACTTAACCAGAATCATTTTCTAAGGGGCAGTAATGGAAATGTTCTGGGCTGATTGCAGTGCCCGGTGCATGGTAAAGCTTTTACTTAAATGGACCCTATCCACAAGAGTAGGAACCCTCACGTCACTGAAGCAGACCCACGGCAGTGATGGCTGCGGGAAAAAAAAAATCATTATCATGAGGATTCATTTCCACCTTGCTTTAGATCTTTTGCTGTAATTCCTTATATAAAAATCTCTTTTTTTCCCTTGACCATTAATACTGATAATTATATCTGTATTTCTTAAGAATATTATGAGTTGCCATTTCTGCATAGTAGCAGATTGAATTTATTCACCTTACGGATATATTATTATCACAGATAATAACTGCAGCATGATAATTATCATTAATTATTCATTTGGATTAAGAGGCAAATAGGCTTGTGTTCAAGGGTCTTCCAGAGCACCGTTCATTGTTCCTGAGCCCTGTGTGCCAGTGTGACTAATTCGTACTCTTTTTCTGAGCCACTGTTGACATCTGACGGGTCCCATATGTATTTATTTGAAAATATAATAAAAGAAATGAGTGCACCATCTCAGAATGGAGTCACTAAAATAGACATATGGTTTCTTCTTTGCCCTTTAAGTGAGGGTATGCAACTGTCTGTTAAAGTGAGGCTGCTGTGGGGGAGACTTCGGTAGATGCGTATAAATTCCCTTTCTTTACTTTCTTCACTCACACTGTTTAAGCTCAGATAAACCTCTCTATTTACATAATAGCTTTTTGCAAAAATAATAATGCGGTGAGTGATATACTTTATCCCTCATCGAACAAAGTGGTTTTTGTGCTTCCATTTGAAAATGATTTCAATTTAATATGCAAAAAAAGAGCCTCTGCAAAGTTTAGAAAATCTGTAGAGAAATTGAGAAAAGAAGGGAAATGGAAAAAGAAAAGATGATGTCTCTTATAAACATGAGTGGGTTTGTGATGGTTTTTTAGCTAACATACACCAAAATGAATATGTATACATTCACAGAGTCTCTTTTGTTTTTTTCTCTTGTTTTCATTTATTTTTATAATTTATTATGCATATTTATAATGTAAATATAAAATGGCAGTTTGAAATTTATGCTGTTGAAGCCAATATTGAAGATAACATTCTATTCTTCAGTGTCTTTAACATAGTTAGAACTGCATTTTTAAATAACTACTGGTCTTTTTTTTTCCTCTTTTCCCCCCTTTTGGTGTTGGGAGGAAAAAACAAAAAAAAAAAAAACAAACAAAAAAAAAAACAATTCCCTGTGAGAAATGTGGTAAACGTGACTTTTAAAGAGTTTTGTGCTTACATTTGTCCATGTATTTTCATGACATCATATTTTTACCTCATAACATTCCGTGGAAGTCCTATAGGGAATTATAGATGGGAAATTGAGTTAACAGAAAACTATGCCATATTTAACAAGGAACACAAAGTACTGGAACTAAATCAGGGCCCAGATCTCCTGACTCTCAGCTCCTCTTTCTGCGCTTCTCTGAGCAAAGCCGTGAATAATCTGACATGGATTATGACGAAACATAGGGCAGAACTTTGAAAACTCTGTCATACGGAACTGCACAAATTTCAGAGCAAGAACCCTTAAGGGTGGTGGCTCTGAGGTTCTGCTGGTATCACTTCATGCAGCTTTTTAAAAACATCTTTACAGTGGTAAGAATATTTGACATAATATCTACCTTCTTAACAGATTTTTTAAGTGCACTGTACAGTACTATCATCTATAGGTACCATGTGTCTCCAAAACGTGTTCACCTTGCATAACTGAAATCCTATATTCAATGGTTAGCAACAGGCTCCAGCTATTCAGCCCCCACCTGTTTTTCACACTATTAACAACTGGAGCATGCTCATTCAAATCTGATAAGAGATGATAAGCAGAGACATCTTTGAGAGCAGTATACTTCTACTGTTATAATGCAGACTTCATTTTTTAATAGTTTTATTTTTAAGCTATCATACTTACAATAATAATAATTATTACTTAACGAATGCTTATATGCAAAAAAGAGCCTCTACATGCCAGTAACTGCACTAAGCAAATTACATCATCTGCAGAAAAAAAAAAAAATGGGCACCCAAGGAGCCTTCCCTTACCAAGGAATTTTTTTAAGAAATCTCAATCTATGAGAAAACAGTTTATTTGAAATTCAACAAAGATGGAGATTGTCTTTAAAAGATTTCTTCTTAGGGATTTGGACTCTAAATTTATTATCCATTTACTCATTTACTGAATGTTTGCTATAGTCCCAGACTTTGTTCTAGGAACCAGACATGTAACTGAATCACACAGAAGCTCTGCGTTTGAATAGTGAACATTTTAGTGGAGAAGATGAATGATGCTCAAATATGTCATAGTAGTGGAAAATGCTATGTAGGAAAATAAAGCAGAGTGCACCAGTGAGGAGAGGTGTTAATTGGAGGCAACTCCTTAGGATGAGTGGTCAGGAAGTCCCTGTGAGCAGATGTGAAGAGAGAAAAGATGTAAAGAAAGGGGAAAAGCAGGATGGGAGGAGGCTGAGGTGCATCCCAGGCAGCAGGCCAGAAAAGGCGAGATATTCATATGAGCGCATGTTTAAAAAAAAAAAAAAGAAGAAGAAGAATCAGAACCCACAAAGCATCTCACACCGATAAAAATGTTCTTGCTGACTATATTTAATTTGTTGTCAGCCTCTTTAATTTTCCTCTGAACATTTTTTTCTCTCTTGCTCTGAATATGATTCTCTTCTGGCTGAGTCTCTTTGATCTGATTGTTTATGTATTTCTTTTTTGGCCATGTTATGTTGACATTTCTGTCAACCCCCTAAAATCAGATTCTAAAAATGGAATATTCTTCTAATAGTCATGATCACCTGAATATAAAATAACCCGGCACCATGAAAAAAAAAAAAAACAGAGCATTGAATTACAGTTGCTTTACAATTGAATTACAATAAGTTTTGATGGATGGAAGGAAGAGTCCAAATTATAGGAATTGTCTCTCTTGTGATGGTTTTCCTTTTTCTGAAAGGAAAACTGACTTTAAAGCAATCATACCTAATTTTTAAAAACAGCTAATAGTTAGCATGTCTTGAAAGCCCGTGTTGTACAAAGGACTCCCTGGAGCACGTCACATGTCATGTCCATCCCTCATGGCAGAAGTACGATTACACTGACCGTCACAGAGGAAGCCAAGGCTCAGATAGAGTATCCTGTGTGGAGCACGTCCCTCTTCTCCGCAGCTTGTGCTCTTAATCCTCATCACCTATTTATAGAGCCAGGAGATAGCGAAGGCTTTTAAACACGGAGGTGATATAGTCCAACTTTCTGTTTAAAATAGAGAATTCTGGTAGCAGTGTAAAAGATGTATTGAGCAGGGATGAGACTGGAGTTGAGAAAAGTGAAAGATAATTTCAGTTCAAGGAAAAAGGAGGGTTAAGACCTTAAACTCACAGTGCCATCAATAGTGGTGACAGTAACAGGCAGCCACTCTCTGGAGGATGCCTGTGGAATCTTCTGTCTAAAGTCAGGGGCCTATAGGTAGCAATGCCTATTCAGATGAGCCATAATATAATAACTTTGCCGTGTTTTATGCAATCTTCCTATAGCAGAAGAATACTGCCCTCTATTGCTTTTTGTCTCCTGGATCCTTATGGTCCAAATAATCAAAGGAAAGGAGGTGCTCTCTGTGCATGGGCACAGCTATTGAGAGACTGAAATGTGCCAGTGGATGACGAATAAGGGGTCCCCACTAAAACATCGGTTTACCACCAGCACTCAGAAATCTCAGCCATTCTCCTCAAGTGAACACAGGCTTCAGATCCCTGCACTGAGTCTCTGAAATATTTGTACAACCGTGCAGTGTTCAAGCATCACTGGAAATATTAGTAACTGTAATTTAGTTCCCTAATCTAAATCTCCACACACAACACGCATGAGTACTTATTTTGCCTTGCTTTTGAAAAGATGGAATAATTATGAATATGTATGTCTTCTGTTTCCTGCATGGAAAAAAAAAGGCATTAGATACCTATAAGTCAAATAGAGTATGAGAGAGAAATAGATGCAGTGTAATAATGATAAGAAACTGTAATATCGATGTGGAAACAGATACAAAATTGCCACTCATTATTCCAACGTGAAGGAAGTTAGTAGGCAATTAGCAACAGCAAATGCCAAGTGGAAGCATAATTTGCAAGACAACAATAAACGTGGTCTCTGCCCAATGAAACAGAAAGAAAGAGCAATGAGAAATGTCAATAAAACAAGCAGAGCAGCCACAGGAAAGACTGCATTGACACAATGAGGAAATAAAGTGAATCTCTCCCATTCTTCATCCCAACTCCAGCATTCTCCATTTTCGGCTTGTTCTAGACTAGCCGTTGCAATAGCCACGTTTAGAAAATTACAGTGGCACTAAGGCAGGGAAGTGAAAAGGCTGGCTTCCAGCAAACGGAACGTTCCCAGTACCTGCACGCTAGGCATGGCGACCCTTCTGAAAACAGGAGCTTTAAAATAGAAAGCAATGGTTTAGTCCTTGAAAATCAAAGAGCAAATAATTACGCAGTTGCGAGGAAGGACCTAAGGGAGGTAAATCAATCTGCTCAGCTACATTCATAAACACAAGAAGTAATTACAGAGGAGGGTTTTTAAAATAAAGACACACAACGGTTGGAAGAACATCTAATATATCAAACAGTGTTCAGTATTTATCTGATGCAAAGCATCCTAGATCAACTAAAAAGTCTTAATTTCAATAAGTGTAACAGAGATTTTATTATGTCCCTCAATAATCGATCTATTCAAAATGCAGGGAAGATTTTTATACAAGCATAGCTATAACTGTTTTTTGTTTGTTTTGTTTTTGTTGTATTTTGTTTGAGGGGGTTTTGGTTTTGTTTTTGTTTTTTATTTTGTTTTGGTTTTTGGTACCATGGATGGGAGCCAGGGGGGTACTTCACTATTGAGCTACACGCCCAACCCCCTTATTTATTTATTTATTTTTTATTTTGAGACAGGACCTCGCTAAATTGCTGAGGCTGGCTTTGAATTTGTGATCCTCCTGCCTCAGCCTCCCAAGTCACTGGGATTATAGCCACCACACCCTGTGCTATCACTGTTTATCTGTGTCATATACATGATGCATTTAGACTGCAAATAATATTTATTCAGTAATTTAAGAAACTCTTCAATATGTTCATATCTCATACACATTTCTCATTTAATCCTCATAGTTCCATAAGATGAATATTGTTATTATTGTTATTTTATATCTTATAGATATGAGAAGCTGGGTGCTACAACTTGGCCTTGCTCAAAGCAAAGCTGGAATTTAAATCCAGACCCATCAGATTGCTAAGCCAGAGTTTTTAACAATGGAGAAGAAGGACATAAATTATAATTTAGAAGAGTATTCCAGAAAATAATGGGGACTCAGTGTCAGGCAGGCTAAGTTTGAATCCTGTTTATGTTCATGCCCCTCTCCTAGTTAAAATCATTCAACATCTTAATTCATATATCTTCACAACAGCCCCAAGAGGGAAAGACGGTGATGTGGTGGTAGATGATGGTGAAGGTGAGAAGAGGAGGAGGAAGAGAATGATAATGGCGGTGATGATGAACACGTTTGTTTCACAGATCGGGGGAAAGGAAGCTCAGAGTCATGGGCTAAAGCAGAAGCCAAGTTACTCTGCCTACAAGTCCTGTGATTTTAGCTACTCTGCCTGGCACACTCCTTCCCCTCCCTATCTAAATGCTGTTGTTTACAGCTGAGCTCTGTCCGCTGCCTATTGCTGTATATGAATGCCCACAAGCGTAGTTGTCTGAAATGTACACTTAGGCTCACAGCTTTCTTTCCTTTTTATGGGTTCTTCTCATTTAAACACGACAACAGAATCCTTTCTGATAGAATTATACACCATAGAATATATCATATTCTAATTAGGACCCCATTCTTGTGGGTGGGCATGATAGTGGGTTCACCTAGGTATTTTCACAGGTGTACACAAGAAAATTATGTTTATTCTACTGTCTTTCCTATTCCTATCCCCTCTTCCTTTCATTCTCCTTTGTCTAATCTACTGAGCTTCTCTTCATACCCTCCCCCCCCCATTTATTGTCCTTTAACTTCCACATACCAGCGAAAATATTGGATCTTTTGAATGCCCACAGTGTTCTTAGGTCAGCAGTCTGAGTACAGCCCAGCTGGGTCCTCTGGTCAGTGTCTCTCAAGGTTGCAATCTAGGTATTGACTGGTGTCCAATTTTTTTCCAGGGCTCAAGGTCCTCTTCTAAGTTCACTTGGTTAGCAAAACTTAATTTCCTGTGGATATAGGACTGAGGTTTCTACTTTCTTGCTGGATATCAGCCAAGAAAGTCTGTTTTTTTTTTTTTTTTTTTTCAGAATTTGTACATTTATTTATTTATTTATTTATTTATTTTTATTGTTGGTCGTTCAAAACATTACATAGTTCCTCATACATCATATTTCACAGTTTGATTCAAATGAGTTATGAACTCCCAATTTTATCCCGTATACAGATTGCTGCATCACATCAGTTACCCTTCCATTGATTGACATATTGCCTTTCTAGTGTCTGATGTATTCTGCTGTCTATATAGAAAGTCTGTTTTTGAGAGTTATCCCAATCCATTGCCATGTGGCCTCTTCACAGACCATTTCACAACATGGCCACTTACTTCACTTGAAGCCAGGAGTCAAATCTCTCTGATTTCTAGTGTGTTTCAAAAAGCTTACCTGATTAGGTCAGACCCACCCAAGACAATCTGTCATGTGGTTATCCAAAGTAAACCATTAAGAAGCCTTAATTATACGTGTAAAAATTCCATGGCTTGGGCTGGGGATGTGGCTCAAGTGGTAGCGCGCTGGCCTCGCATGCGTGCGGCCCGGGTTCGATCCTCAGCACCACATACCAACAAAGATGTTGTGTCCGCCGAGAACTAAAAAAAAAAAAAATATTAAAAATTCTCTCTCTCTCTCTCTCTCTCTCTCTCTCTCTCCTCTCTCACTCTCTTTAAAAAAAAAAATTCCATGGCTTTTCTATATAATGTAATACAACCACAGAAGTGATATCACATTCCCTTTTCCATATGTTATAGATAGAAACAAGTTACAGGTCCTACCCACACTCAAGGGAGGGCACTCTACACCATGATTCATTGGAGATCATTTTAGAATTATGTATAGCACATTCTAGGAGTTGTTTCCTAAACCCTGTGAATGAATGCTCTCTACTGCCATGTACTCTCCTGTGCTTACCCATTTTGGATTTATCCCACAGCATTGTGATGTCTTATTCCCCACTAGATGTGAAGCTCTTCCAGCCAGAGATTTTATCTTATTTACTAGAGTATCCCCAGATCTCCTTCAGTCCCTGCCATGAGATAAATTGGAGCAATTGTTATCCAAATAATTTTTCCTCAGAAATATTAGTGCCTATCAATAAGAAGTAGGTTTAAATGTCATATTATCTTCTTGGATTTGTACCCAGTTCTCACATTCCAATAATATTTCTTGGGGCATAGTTATTATGTCTCCTAAAAGCTCCTGTATTGATGCAGAAATATTCAAAGGTGAGATGATTAGATTATAAGAACTAGGATCTAATCCGTCCATCTTAGTTTGAAGGGACTGACTGAATGGTAATTATAGGCAGGTGGGGCATGGCTGGAGGAGGTGGGTCTCTAGGGCCATGCCTTTGGGGATTGTGTCTTGTCCCCCTGGATCCTTCCTCACCCCCTGATCTCTCTGCTTCCTGACTGCCATGAGTGGAGGATCAGTGCTCCTCTGCCATACCCTTTTGCCATGGTATTCTGTCCCACTCATACCCTGAGCAATAGAGTCAGCTGCCATTGACTGAACCTAAACATGAGCCAAAATAAACTTTATCTCCATTAAGTTGCTCTTGTTGGGTATTTTTGTCATAGCTATGAAAAGCTGACTAACACAAACCCATATGTCTACATTACATTAACAAATAATATTTCTCATCAAATGCATTCTCATAAATGCAAAATTTATGACTCATATGTTTTCATTTTCTTTCTTTCTTGTTTTTTTTTTTTTTTTTTTTGGTGCTGGAGATTGAACCCAGAGGCATTTTACCTCTAAGCTATAACCAAAGCCTTTATCCTTCTTACTTTGAGTCAGGATCTCCCTAAGTTGCTTAGGGCCTCACCTAGGTGCTGAGGCTGGCCTTGAACCTGTGATCCTCCTGTCTCAGCATCCCAAGTCACTGGGATTACAAGCTTGCACCACCACACCCAGCTTATATTTTATTTTCTGATAGAGATACTCTCACACCATGTGAATTCATCTTGTAGTTTCACAATGCATTATTAAGAAACAAGAAATTCAAGTTAAATCCTTTGGCATTACAGAAATGGATAAAAAAAAATAGATTTATCTAATTAAAGACTGAAAAACTGGTCCTAAAATTCAGAGTTGAAATGAAAAAACGTGCAAACCACAGAAAGATGATATTAGCACAATGTTTTAAAATACCCACAGGCAAAAAAGTCTATGAGAAAAACAAAATAGAATATTTTGTAACAGAGCGGAAGGCAACATTGAGGCAACAGAAAATAGATCCATAGGGGATAAAATGTTTTGAAGTCCCAAGCCATAATTTCACAATGGCTTTCTCTTTTTAGACAAGCAATTCAGCACTAGACTAGAGATTGTATATTGACATGGATTGTACCCTTAAAAACCCACAATGCTGTGTCTCTGCATTCCCAGGTAATTCAAATTCAGTCATATTCACCTTGAAAACATATATCTGAAATATATTTTAACTTTTTTTGCAAATGGAGGCACAGGATCACTCGGGTATTTTTTTCAGGTTACAGCTGAAATTTTTGATAGTTTGAACTATTTTATCCTGTATGCATATAAAGAACCCAAATGTGGATAGCATTTTAAGAATCTTTTGCTCTGCTTCTTTGTGAGTCTATCACTATAATATTCACCAAAAAAAGAAAGAAAGAAAGAAAGAAAGAAAGAAAGAAAGAAAGAAAGAAAGAAAATATGCCAGTTCTGTAATTATTAAAGACTGAAAAAAGACATGATTGGAATTTGGATGACATTCAAGCAGTTGCCTACAGCAGTCTTTTTTAAAAGTACTGAGGAGGTCCCTTAACCAGTTTATTGCACCATTAAATGAAGGTATACCTCTTCCTGACATGACTTCAAGATTCTCTATTAGTGAAGGACCTAGCTTCAAAATTCCCAAAGAAAAGGCTTGTAAATCATGCATGAAAATAAATGTAAGTCCAAAGGCTCTGGGATGCTCAGACTAGGAGGGAACAAGGGATGGATAAGAAATGTTTGGTCTTTGAAAAAGTCAGGCGATAAAGAAATGAATACAAGAAACTGGGCCTAAAAGGACAGCGTTTATTTCTTACTTTCTGCTCTATCATCTGTGTTTGAAGATAGACCCAGGCTCTGCTCTCGTTCAGCCAACTGACCTGTTGTCTCAGGAAGAAGACCAAGAAGTAAGGGCCAACAAAGCTTTTGTGGGCTGAAGAGAAACTGGAAGCAGAATGATATCTTGAATCTATATTTGTCAGGCTCTTACGGTAAACTGTGCTTTCTACTGTCTATGAATAGTTGGCGCTTCTGCAAATCTGTAGTTCAAATATAGCCAATGGCCATAATGAGGACCCGAGGGCAGCAGGAGCTTCCTGCCGCCTCATGAGAGGTCCTAAGCCCTTTGCACCCTGAGCCCGAGCCATCCAGGCTTGTGCTATCGTGCAACACATACTAGGAGGACCCCCGTGCCTTTCTTACCAGAGTGGGGGGGGCTCCATAAATACCATTGAATTAATGACAGGAAGTCAATGCTATAGCAATTTTTCCCCCTTAAGCTTTTATTAACTCCTCAGGCAACACTGAAAAAGGCTGCTTTCTCGTGCATATTGGTGATTTTCCTCAAAAGCTTATAAACCTGAACTTTTTCTGTATACCTTAGACGGGTCTCTGTCCTGTGTTCAAAGGCCTCTCATTATTTCTTTCACCAAATCCTTCCCTTGCACTCTCCGTGCCTACCACAGTGGCTGGCTTTGAAGATAGTGTCTTCTGGGAGTGGCTTTGGGAGCTCCTCACTGAATCTTCAACTTAAATACTTGTGCTTTACGTGGCTTTGGTCATTGTTTCTCAGACTTGCTCAGATTCTCTCCTGCTGGCCCTTGCTTCCTGAATGTCCTCTACACTTGAGTCCATCCATGGACATTCTTTTATTCTCAAAGGCCCACCTCGTCCAAACTCCCTCCAGGAAGCCTTCCTAGAAATCCTGGTTGTCTATGGCCTTGCTTCCTCCAAACTCCAATATCACTGAGACCAATCCTCTTATTTCACTCATAATCTTCACAAAGAAGCCTTAAAATTAACTCTACTCCATACAAATGTTGTTCTAGTAATTCTAGTGTTTTATCTTCAATATAAACATTACTTTAGATTTCATAGTTCAAATTTGGGATATTTGGAGCAAGACTGCTTACCTCTAATACAAGCAGGCAGATGAAAAAGTGGGGATATTAACTTTACCCAAAGATCTGTTATTTACCTTAAGAGCAGACCATGACCGAAAATCATTTTAATTTGGAAAGAAGAAAGAAGAAAAGAAGGGAGGAGAGAGAAAAGAAGGAAGGAAGGGGGGGGGAGGAGGTTCTAACCGTTGTAAAAATTTGAGGACATTTGTGAATTGACTGATTTTAATTTGAAATAGTTTTTCCCAATGTTAAACAGACTAAGACCTGAGCTTTGGGTTTCTGCACCACACTCCTTATTTTTAAAATCATCCAATCGATTTGATTAGTGAAGGTTTCTTACAAGGTTTTGTAAAAGGCATGTGCAACAAGGGTTGTTTTTTTCCCCCAAGATAACCCAGTTAGACTTGACAGCTTGTTTACAATAGGACCCCAAAGACACATTCTACGGTGCTCAACTATATAAATATACATTTGAGATACAAACTCTGGCTCATAACATTTGTTAAACAACTAAAATGTGAAGTCAATCCGGTCTGAGTGTCTTTGTACCTCTTTAGAGAGTGTGAAGGGAGTGAGTCTATAGACCTTAAAAGTGTATCTATAAAATCCTACTTCAACTGGTGGGTACCACTGTAGAAGTCAAAAAAATAATTCAGAGACCTCAACATGGGGGCTCCAAAGAGAGATTATGAAAGTATATAGCAAGCAGAGATGGTACCCCAGTTCAAGAGCACAAGAAAATGATACTCTAGCTAAGCACCCCTTGCTGGGTCTAAATTTCTACCATTAAAAATTCATCCCTTTGGAGCAAAACATCTCATAGGAATTACCTGGAATATTAATGCAGATCAGCTAGCAGCCTCACAGGCTGATCAGGGTCAAGCCCATGAAGAATGGATATATATGACTGAAGAATTATAACAACAGAGACAAAATAGAATCTATGTGGCTCTCATCACACTAATTCCTTAAAAGCTCCCAGTCCCTTCAAATTCCTTTGAGATATCTCTGGAAATTCCCAAAGGAGGCTTTTATTTGCATTCCAAGAAATCCTCCTCCTGATTGCCAAAGTGTCCCTGCAATTTCTAGTTGCAGATCGTCATGGTATTTATAGCCCTGGTTCTATGAGGCCACCAGGGGTTCCATGATGAAGAGTTCTGTCACCCAAAGGTGCCCATACTGCTGCCAGTGCCTTCAAGGCTGTGGTTGTTGACCGGATTGTGAAAGAATTCATGTCTTTTCTAGGGGGCCATGTTCCCTTTCAGCCAAAGTTCCAGTCAGACCATGCTTCCTATGACTTGGGTCTCATGTGTTGCCATTTTACAAGTTTTCACACTACTGATTGCAAGCCCTGTGTGCCAGGACTCAGGCTTGAGTTCTTTGAGGTGCATTGTGTGGACAAGCTTAGTAAGAACCAAGTGGAAACCCACACTATCCCCTTCCTCTGACACTGGTCCCTTTCATCAGGGAACCACCTCGTTCCCCCATATGAAAAGACAAATAGAGGATTTCAGGTAAAAATCGTGCATTAAATATATATCTTTAATCTTCATCGCTCCTAAACACAAACTCAAACTACAGAAAATCAAGTCCTTGTCTCCTGGCTTCCAGTGTTGCCATTGAGAAACCAGAAACTCTTTTATTCTTGATCCTTTGTATGTGACCAGGTGTTTTTGTTTTGTTTTGCTTTCTCTCCAAAAGAAGATTGTTTTTCATCTTGTAAGATACAGCCATGCCATCATGAAGAAAAGCAGTTTTAAACATGGAATGTCTCTAAAAATTCATCTCTCAGATGTTTTCTCAGGCAACTGTTAGAACATTGGCTACACTGAATCAAAGCAGTCATTGGAAAGATAAAAATGAGAATCAGGAGCAGGAGATCCAACTCAGAGAGGTGTAGGAAACCCTGAGGTTGAAGAAATGTTTGCAAGGGTCAAGGGGAGCCAGTCCTAGCTGATGTGGTGCCAGAAGTTCTGGGAAAGAATTCTCCAGGGAAACAGAATTGTTGGCTCAGTGATGTGAATGAAAATATCAATAAGTCAGGAGTGAATCTGTGAGAAAAACAGAAAACTCAGGAAACAAACACATAATTCTATTTGCCAGAAATAATTTTTTTAAGTTGTACAGGAAAAGTAAGGTAATCACTGTTTATCCCATGGCTTTGCACTGAACGTCACAGAATCAAAATGATGCCTTTGCTGAATATAGATGTGATAAAAATTTCAAATAATTTTACTGAAAGGAGGGGTATAAAAAGTGAGCATTTGTGTATATGGAGACGGGAAAGGAAAAAGTGCTAGGTGCTGATCTTCCACAAGGCAAATGCCTAAAACTAGAAAAATCAAGAAACAGTCATATGAGCATGTTATCTAGAAATATGGTAAATACCCACAGAATTGGTTTCAAATGTTAAAAGTGGTTACCTCTGAAGGAAGGAAAGTTGGGGGGGGGTAGGGAAAATGCTTAATGAAAGCTGATTATCAACAAAACTGATTAACCTGAGTGACATTTTACAGTACATGCATAGATAAAATAAAACTTCAAACTTTTTAAGAGAGCCAACCATCAAGACAGTCAGCCCTACAAAAGCACCTAAATCTCAGGTGTCCCCAGAACTGGTGCAAGGATGCTGTCATGAGGAGTGTTCCACATGTATTCCAGCTCATGGACTTCTGACAACTGTCCTGTGGGGGTAAATATTTGTGTTACTGTTTCACAGATAAGAAAACTGAGGCTCAGTGAGATTAAGAGACTCCCTTGCGGTCACAATTCACGCACTCAGTTATTTATGAAACAGATTTTTATGGATCATCTCATTTATACCAACAAGGCTAGAATTTGTCCACAGAGTTTTCAGGCCTAGGGTTTATGGTCTTTTCATTCTCCATGTTCTTTTCCCATTTCCCTCTTTTCCCCATGAAAACAGATTCCCCAAACTAAAGAGGTCTCAAGATAGATTCTTAAAAAGAATATGATTCTAAAGGGAATGGAAGCCTTTAAAAATATATAATTCTGGCTACGCAAGTGAGGCTAATTTAAGTGAGAAGGAAATGAGATTGAAGGTCAAAGTTCCCAAAATAGATATGAAATTATCTCCCTCATGATCTCAGATTTTTTAATGTACCAAGTGAGCCAGAAGGAGTTTATAATCAAGAAAAAGTACAGAAACTAGGCACAGATCTGTAATGTTCAATTCAGAAAGTTTGTTAATGAAAGCAAGATAGTTTTATAAATATTCAAGATCACCAAAAAAAAAAAAAAAGGCTAGAAAGAATGTGAAAAGGAAAGCTATATGTCTGTTACTCAAAGATGTTATGATGTTAGCAGACATCAAAGAAAGAGCCAAGCTACTATTCCTTGTTTCAATTGTTTCTTTTTTCCCCATCAAGCAAAATGAATTCTAAACGGAAAAGAGTAGAATAAATATTGCTAAGAGTCGGTTAAAGACCGAAGCATGAAAAGAGATAATGAGTTAATGATTGAAGAACATAATATGATTTAAATAAGTTTCCTTCCCCCAAACCCCAAAGAATTATATGTGAGTTTGTTGAAGGTTTTTGTATCTTTAATCATGGTTTCATCTATAAAAACACATGAGACTTCTGAAGAAACAAATATTGTCAAAATGGAAGAAAAAGATGGATTTTAGAAAATAAAGATGTCACAAGGCGGAATAGGTTCTAGATCAAATTATTTATCTTTTTAAGTTTGTAGAAAGGTAAAGTCAATCAAAGGGAAGGGGGAGCTTTGGCTGTGGATTAAAGTCATGTGCATATTCTTCAACTACGATGACCACACTTCTCAAACCCTGGACCTTCCCCAGCTATTAAAAACCACCCTTTCTCCTCCTTTTCCCTCACCCCCCACATCTGATCATTAAGCAGGATATACTTCCAAACTCTATTTTAAATAAGTCTTAGCACCTGTACTTCCAACAGCTGATCCAAGCCTTTTCTTGTCTCATGTAGATTTTGCCAGAGTTCTATAACTGGTCTTCCCTCTTCTGCTTTCTTCCATCTCCAATCCATTCCCAATACAGCAAAGAGTTCTTTAAAAAAAAAAAAAAAAACACACACACACACACATACAAACTAAACCATGTTGCTTTGCTATTCAATGGCTTCCCAGTGTACTTCATGGAAAGGCCATATTTTTAACTTGTGTTCATAGAAAGCCTTGCCCAGTTGGACTTATCATGTGTTGTGACTTTTAAAATTTTGGACGTATAAGTTGTCTCATCTCTCAAAACCCTCCAGGCTGACAACATAATTCCCAACATATTACGGCCAGATGTGAGCACCCTGATTGACAGGAAGGTCATGGGACCACATTCTTCATTCTTCAAGCTTCCACTATGACCTCGTTGGCCTTGGGCACAGTCTGCTCCAGCCCCCCTGGTCTTTTGTTAGTATGTATCACACTGATCCCATTCTGACTGCAGGGCCCTAACTCTTCCTTCTGCTTGGAAGGCTCTTCCTGGATTGTCTTCATGGCTGCGACTCTCATCTCCCAGACTTTGTCATTCAGTGGTTGCTCAGGGACCCCTTCCTTGGCTGCTCTGCATAGAGTAGTTTCCTTCCATCTGGAGGTAACCTATCTCACCATCCTGATTTTTTTCCTTCTGTTATAGTTTGGATATAAGGTGTCCCCCCCAAGCTCCTGATAATGCAGGAATGAAAGGAGACATCTTCCTTGCTACTCCTTCACACTCCCTCACTCTGATTCCTGACCACACCATAAAGGGAACAGCCTTTCTCCTCTGGGCTCTTCCCCCATGATATGCTTCCTCACCTGGGGCTCAGAGCAATGGAGTTCACCATCTATGAACTGAGAACTCCAAAACCGTGAGCTCCAAATAAACATTTCCTCCTCTATCCTGTTCTTATTGGGTATTTTGGTCACAGACACCAAAAGCTAACTAAAACCCCTACCTAGCACCAGTCTCAAATGTCATTAGTTTACTTGTTTATTTTGTTCTTCACAATGTCAATTTCCATGAGAACACGGGGCTTCTCCATTTTGGTCTTTTGTTTTCCCAGCACTTAATATAGTGCATGATGGTTGAAAGAGATTTTTCAACTGGCGTCTTTAAAAAAAGAAATATAATTAAGCATATTTATTTAAGAAGGACATAACAAGCTGCATGTGGTTTCCATGTAGACATGATGGCTGTGGTGATACAAATAGTCAAATCAAAATCAGAGTGAAGAGGAAGGTAGACTACAGGATTGATACGGATGCTGTAAGAATCCACCCTATTCAATGCCTTTGACAGTAAATTTCATGAGGAGTAGAAACCATGGTTTTTAAGTCCACCCATGGCATAGGACCAGGAGAATCAGCTGGAGTTCTAGAGGACAAAAAGAACTTAAATAACCTCAGGAGGCTGGAGTGACATCATAGTAGAAGCTGGAAAGACACTGTTTAAAATGAGAAGGGCAGATAGAAATCTAGTAAGGTTCAGGGAATCATCTCACTACAAACAGCAGGAAAAGTGCTGACTTACCATGCTTATAGAGTATGGTTGTGGTTAGAGAGAGCCCCTACAAACTCATTTACCACTCTGCTTTAATAGACCAATTGCTGTCTATAAGGAATTCATAGCCTTAGTTTTCAACACTAATAGTTGGAGAATAGGTCCCAAAGTACCCTGTGGTCCCATGACCTTCATGTCAATAAGGGTGCTCACATGTGGCCGTAGTATGTTGGGAAATATTGCTGAGGGCCATTTCCAAGTAGGAATGACGCATTGCTGATGGTGTCACCAGTGATGCAATTTTTCCAAAGGAGCCATCAATTGGCTTGGTGTCGTGGCATTTCTGTATCCTCCTCCCTTCAACTAGTGATGGTCTAAAATTTGGGGGCCAACAGAGGTGAGGCAAGAACCTCACCCCCCCCCCCACTGGTGCATAGGCCTATCCACTAGTATGGCTGTATGCTGGACCGGTAGTCAGTGACAGGTATGATCCAATTGCAGTGGTATCAACCTAAGACATGTAAGAACCATATGTTGAATTGGACAACCTACCAGGCACGGTCCTTAAGCCACATTGCTTGTTGTTTAATTAATCAGAAGGGGGGAGATGCTGAGGGCCATTGCCAAGTAGGAATGACGCATTGCTGATGGTGTCACCAGTGATGCAATTTTTCCAAAGGAGCCATCAATTGGCTTGGTGTCGTGGCATTTCTGTATCCTCCTCCCTTCAACTAGTGATGGTCTAAAATTTGGGGGCCAACAGAGGTGAGGCAAGAACCTCACCCCCCCCCCACTGGTGCATAGGCCTATCCACTAGTATGGCTGTATGCTGGACCGGTAGTCAGTGACAGGTATGATCCAATTGCAGTGGTATCAACCTAAGACATGTAAGAACCATATGTTGAATTGGACAACCTACCAGGCACGGTCCTTAAGCCACATTGCTTGTTGTTTAATTAATCAGAAGGGGGGAGATGCTGAGGGCCATTGCCAAGTAGGAATGACGCATCGAAATTTCCTTGCTAGTGTACCCCATGTTGCTTAGAGGAAGGACTCGTGGAAATGGACTTGCCTTGGACATTCGCTGTGACATTGCATGTATGTTTGAGAAAGGTGACCCTGCTCAAGGACCAGGGTGGATCCGGGTTTAGGGAGGATCCTACTGGATTAGGGCAGATCCAGGTTTTGGGTGTATCCTGCAGGTTTTAGGGAGTATCCCTGCTCCTTGGGTTTAGGGCGTTCCCAGTTTAGGACAATCTGGGTTTAGGGCGGTTCCAGGTTTAAGGTTATTCCTGCTGGGAATAGGGCGTATCCTGCTGCCTGAGTTCCCGTTGAGTTCTCGTGGAATTCAGAAAGGTTTGGGGATTAAAAGCCTGGTGGAGTATGTGAATTGTGTGGGCAGAACGTGAATTTCCCCAGAACGTGTTTGTAGAGGGCCGGTGTGAGTTTGGGAATAAAAAATTGCTGTTTGAATCTACAAAGCTGTGAGTGGCTCGTGATCTTGTGCCCAGCCAGACTGTGGCAAAATATATTGTCAGTTTTGAGAGATGAGACAACTTAGATGTCCAAAATTTCAAAAGTCACAACACATGATAAGGAATAGGTAAGGGACCTGGAGCTGGTTTGCCCAGGAAGATGGACTATTTGAGAGTCAAGAAACATTCTTCAAATATTTTGAAAGTGCTATGTAATAATTGTCATAGTTACTTCAGAACTCTTTTTGAGCAACAGGACTGGGATGCATAAGGAGGTGAGGGAGGGAGATTCCCACTCAAGGTAAGACATGATCTAACAAGTATCTACTGCTTCTCTGTGGTCCAATTTGGAAAAAAAAAAAAATGGGTTCCCTAAGTAAAGAGGTGAGCTACTGTTACTGGGATACACAAACATATCTAGTGCAATCTTTTGCAGTACAGAGCAAGAACACATGTGCAATGGGAGTTTGGTGCCCCCAAAGTCCCTTCCAACTGTAAGTGCAGTGATGTTAAGCCAGGGGAGAACCCCCAGAGAGTATATGGCTGTATTTAAAGTCAGTTAGAGCATGAGTTAAGCTGCCTTCACGTTTACACTAAGATTTACTTCTGTGCCCTTATTCTCTATGGGAACTGTGGAGTCGGTGAGTGAAACGTTTCTCATAAAGCTTTCCTATTATCATTGATCAGGCTACCTGGCTGGTGATCATAAATGAATAAACAGATATAAATTCCCAAATGAGCAGAAACTCTGTTCTGTTTTTATATACACTAAATGCAATTTCTCTCTGCTATATCCTGTGATAGCAGAGGAGGCTTTAGATGATTAAATAATACAAATGATTAAATTGGGAAACTTTTTCTCAATGAAAGGCAATTAGGATTATGTGTTTTCCTAGCAGCATTTAGTCCTTCTCACAGCCAACCCCTCTCCCTTCAACCTACACACACACACACACACACACACACACACACACACATGAGTTCTCTTGTAGAAGTCAATTGAAAATATATATATAAACTGATATCTTAATCCCAGCACTCACTCTAAACTTGCTCTGGTAAAAATGTTTTTATTAATAATCTAAAAATTTAATGAAAGCCCTATCTTTAAATATATATATATATATATATATATATATATATATATATATATATATACATATATATATATATATATATCTCCTCTGCTCCTTTACACTAAATTTATAATGAGCCTTTGGGAAATTTCTGAAGTTCTTACACACGTATTAATTCCCATTAATTAACATAAAGGCTAAAATGCAAATAAAAGTAGTTTTGGTCTTTAGAAAGGGCAGGACTCAGAGTAGGAGTGGAATCCCTGACTCAGGACATTTCCATGCTTCAGTGAGCTGCTGTGTGACTCTTGATTCTAGCACCTTCTAAGACCAACACTGGACTACAGCAGGGCAGACGAAGTGTCCCAAGAGGTGGGGGCTGCATCTTCATAGTAACACATCTGAGCTGCATGAAGTGAAAGAAAGGTCACACATAGGTTAAGTTCAAATCCTGCCGTGCTTCATATGACCTCATAGAGCTTACTTATTTCAATGTGAAAATCAAAAGCTGCACCACAAAGCAATGTAAATCAGCAGTTCACAAGGGCTGACAACATTCTTTCCTGATTCTGCCTTCTGCTACCTTCAGGAAAATCGAGGGGATCCCCCAGCTTCATTTAGGAATTGGCAAAACTGACATTTTCTTCCTTTTTAAACTGAAGAAAATTCAGGAAGAAATTCAAAGGATTTCTCCCCAAACATGAAGTTCTGGAAAGCACGGCACATTGTTTCAGGAAAAATCAAAACAAAATGTCCATGGTGCAAGAGGAATGAAGATGTTTCCCTGAGGCCCCAGATCATTTGAAACAGGGCTGTAGCAATGTTCCTGCTCAGCAACATGTCCCTCCCTAAATGCACAGTCACACAGGCGTTACTCAGACATTACGTGAGGACAAATGGCCAAGACAGAATTTGAACCTGGCATTTTAAAGCGGTTGCTCAGCTGTTCAACCTCTCCTCCAGGATAATAGCCTCATAGAAAGAGGGTGCTGGCAGGCATTCTTTATCATCTGGCTTCTAAACACGGCTGCAGCCTGATTGTCCTACAGGAAGCTCTGCCACACAAGGGGAAGTAATTATGTGCCCAAGGAAGGCAGAGAATGTGCCCGATATGCTTGCGGACTGTGAAGGGATTACAAGGAATATCGCTGTGTTAGAACAAGTCCCTGGCAATCTGCTCTGTCATGATGTGGTGTCCCAACACAGCCCAGCAGGGTGCAGCAAGGAGGCAAAGGGCTTTCCCTGCTTTGGGCCCAGAAAGAAAACAGAAGAGAAAAAGGAGGAAGAGGAAACCAAAGTTTTGTGGATTTTTTTTGTTTTTTGGGGTTTTTTTGTTTTTAATGGAATGTAGCTACAAGTTAAAAGAGTGCTTCAGAAACACAAGGGAAAAGAAAGACATATACAAGCGTAATTAATAGAATTCAGATGAAAGAAGGGTGAGCAATTAAATATTCATTATAGATCCCATAAAACTATGATGGAAAACAAACTCTCAATTGGAAAATTCATTAGAGAAACAAAAACTTTAAAAATTAAGAATACGGAGGAAACAAGAAAAATGATGAGCAGATTGTTCAACTTACAAGGTCAGTGTATATATGTGACAAATTGCTCCATGGACCTCATGTTTATTTGAATGATTTCTGAGTGGTAAGGCAAAAATTTATGGAAGGAAACAACATGAGTCACAGCAGATACTGCAGATTAAAAACTAGACAAGAGGATGTGTGTGTGTGTGTGTGTGTGTGTGTGTGTGAGTGTGTTCAACTCAATTCAATTTACTCCTTGATGAACCAAATTCAGAAAATTCTGGAATGAAAGAAAAAATAAAACAGATCTGGAAAATAAAAATAAAGATGATAATAATGATTACTAAAATAGCCAGTATTGAGCTGGGGCAGAGGGCTTGCCTAGCATGTGTGAGGCAGTGGGTTGAGCACCACATAAAAAATAAATAAATAAAATAAAGGCATTCTGTCCATCTACAACTACAAAATAATATTTTTAAAATAGCCAATATTTGTTTAAATGTTCTCAGATGCCTGATAGCATGCCAGACATTTTAGAATTCTCATCTTATTTATTCCTAATAATACTATGATAAATGGTTCCCTTATTGCACAATTTTACAGGTAAGGGAGATTCAGAGATAAACTTACTTAAGGGCACAAAATCATTATATGAGTTAGAGACAATATTTTCATCCAATATCTGCTTAACTTTAGTATTTGAGCTAATAAAATGTATATAAAATTTCAAAAGTTGTATATCTTATATTGAAAGCTTCTCCTGAAAAGCTCTCTTGGTACATGTAAATTTGAAATTATAGGTGTTTTTTTTATCAAGAGCTATCCTCCTAAAATAATAGGTAGATTGAAAATTAAAAACTTACCATCACACTTACAAGGGGAAGTGGAGGTGGGGGCACCTAAAAGATGGGCTGGGAAACTGAGTTATGAATTTATATTTTAAAAGATTAAGAAAGTTTTTCTTTGATTTGCATTTTTATCTAAGCTAATTGATGCTTTGGAAAACTCGGAGTATTTCAAAGAACCAGGCTTTTTAAGTCCAGGCAAAGCCTCTCATGTTTCTTCCCTGATCATTCAATCATATATCTCTAGCTCTCGCAAGACATTAATATGTAATCTCCACCAGGCAGAGGATCCGGCCATACAGTGAGTCACAGCACCATAGTAACACAACCAACGGATTATTGGGAAGAAGGATTGATCCCCCTCCTCCCACCTTCCCCATAGTTGCACTTTGGGACTTGCTATTTCTACAAATCAAAGTATATGTGAGTCATGTGGTGTTCCCTGTGTGCATTTGATTCTAAGAAGAAACACTCTCCCCTCCCATGATAATAATCGATAATCTCAGACCACAGAGAGCAGGATCTACAGCAGACTGACATCCACAAGGAAAAGAAGAATGCGTCAGCCCCAGGGATCCAGACCAGGCTGGCAAAGAAGCTTAATAGAAAGCTAGAGTAACAACCTCACTGTGATCCCAGAGACACTCCATCCTGCCTCATCATCTATCTAGCCCTTATGGTTGGGAGGATGGAACAGAATCACCCCATCTTGTCTAGAAAAGAAAGATGTCACCAAATTAGCAAAGTCACTAGGGGCAGATCAGCCCTGCAAGCTTTAATATGGTAATCCAGTCATGGAAAGCTCATGAGATTATAAATGAGAGAAGAGTTTGAAATCCAGATTGTGGATTTAAAAAATCCAATAACATAGTAACCATCACATGTTATAAACTCCATGCTAAGTATCTTGCTCACACTCCTCTCTCCAACTCCTAATCGAAGACCTAAACTGCCATCAGCCATTGATCCAGCACCTCTATCCCAACGTGGGTTACTTCTGCAAAGAATCCTGCTTATTCAGCAAAATTCCCCAAGTCCAAGTAGATGAACTACACACTGGAATTAGTGCATCAATGGACTGAATTAAACTTACTATCGGGTGATGACAGTGTGTTCATCAGCTTCAATGAACCAAGGATATCGTCTTTTAATTTGTACATTTCTCATCCCTCGGCTCTTGGCATGCTTTCCCCAGGAATCCATTCCACCGTACTTCCCTGGTGAGGCCCCTGTTTACTGGAATACCACTCTCTCCACCACCATCTTCTTTGCAAAGATGTATTTTTCCATAAATAGCCACAGAAAAGGGAGCCATACAATTTAACAATCAGTTGCTCCCTCAAAGATTCTTTTACCAGTCTTCATGTTCTCCAGGAACCAAAAAATAAATGAGTACATTAACATTTTTTTAATTAAATTAAGCAATAAAATGTACTGATGCCACCCTACTTCTGGCCAGCTCATGTGTTTTTCGGAAGCATTTGCTTATAGTTTACTTTTGGATCTTCAGAAGCACGTATAAAACAATTTAAAAAGAAAAACTATGAAAAGAAACAGCTATAAGAGAATATTTTTCCTGAGATTCAGAAATTCTAAGTTTGACCTCTTTGATGTTCCACCCACAATGTTGAGTCATTCATCACAACCCCTTCTTTTCCTTATTATATATAGTTTTAATACCCTGAGAAATAAAAGTGCTGAACTCTATCTGATATTTTACTGAACTCCTGAACTATTCTGAGTTAAGTATGACAGATGCCCTAATGCTTGAGCTAGGGAAGTTGTTCTTTTAGCTCAGGCATGGAACATTTCCATTAAAAACCAGAGACCTCAGAACTAACCTCAGCAAAGCCTTCGCCTCAAGATTAATTATTTTATGTGCAGTGTAGTCCATTAGGGAAGTGTCAGGGTGCCTTAAGACACAGATGCCTTTACATGGACCATTCTGCCTACTTTGTTCTCCCCTCTCTCTTTATCCAGCAAATAAAGAATGGCATTCCCTGTACTTTAATTTCAGATATTTTTTTAAAGTTTAAAATACTTTTAAAAGTGTGGATAGTGACCAAAATAAAAATTGGGATTGTCTTTGGCACCACTCTCTTAGAATTCTGTTGATGTCACTGAATTTGTTTAAAAATAAAAAAGTTAAAATAGAAAAACACAGTAGTGGAATTCTGGGATAATCATTTGGAAATATTTGAGAAAGGAGCTAAGTCGCATCTAGTCTTTTCTCATCTGAGAATCATCATGACTTCTTCACTTACATAAAGATAGCTTGATCTGTTTATATTCTCCTGGTTCATTATACTATACTCTGCAGAACTTTTGCCTATTTGGTTCCAAAGGTTTTTATTAACCCTGAAGAAGTATATCATTGAGATAAACTTCAGGGGAAGAGACATTTGGTAATCTCTTTGCATATAACTATATGAAAGCAAAAAAAAAAACAGTTGTCTGTTAGCTTCGTAGGATATTTTAAAAAGAGGATATTAATTAAAGATACTTAAGTAAGGTAATTAATATTAAGATATTTTATTATTAAATTAATGAACAAAATCAATGCATTTCCTAATCGAGTTCTCCTTCCGGAAGACAAAAAACTACATCTCTAGCAAGCAGGAAAACATATAAAAATACTTTCCACTTTTTTGATTTTTATCTTGCTTCTTGAAATTCCAGGTGATAACGCTCAATTTGCTCTTCTAGCCACAACTGTGTACAAGGTAAAAAAATCTACAGGCAGTTGTACCATCCTCCTTGAATTTTTGTCAATATCTGTCATTGCAAAGGTATTTTAAATGCTTATTTTTTAATTAAGTTTTTGAGTTGTTAGATGAATTGTGGCTCCTACTTACTGTGAAAGGAAAAAAAAAGGGGGAAAGAAGGAAATAGAAGAGCAAGCAACACATCATCATTTTTTGAAAGTGACTGTGTTGTTCACTGTGCTGAGTGCTTTCCATAGTTGATCTCTCATGCTCCCAGCAACCCTGTCATTTATCTCATTTTGCATTAAAGGAAACAATGACACAGGCAAGTTAACGAATATGTCAAAAGCCACACAGTTGCTAGGTGGCGGAATTGAAATGATCTCTCTAAATGTTCCAGGTCAATCCTGCCTAGAGGATTTTAGCAGCTCTTGCTACAGCAGCTGACAGAGGTCACTTCAGAACTTCACAGGAGCCTCCCAATCCTACATTCAGAAAAAGGCATCAGCCACTCATTGCTTAAGCAATTAATATCAGAACATAATTAATCTGGCTTAAGGCTTTGACAGGAATCCAAACTCCTATATCCTGAGATTCTACAAAGAGTGGGCATGAACACTCTGTGCAGTCCCGTGGTGAGCCAGGTACAAGACGTCAGCTCTCATTTCACATTCACACAGCCAACCCAGGAGCAGTTGAGCCTTCTACCACGTCCTACTCTCATGGTGTGTGTGTGAACATTCTGAGACAGACTTTGATATGGAAAGGGTGGAAAATATTGAATAACAATGAAAACTGATATTTACATAATAGTTGCTGATAATTTGTATAAGAGCACTTGGAGGAAAGAATTAAAACTTTAAAAACAAAATTGCACAGGTTAAACACTACCCAAGTTGTTAAAAAGTTAAGCTCTTTATTCTCTGTATTCCCTCTCAAATGCTTTCTGTGAACATATATATAAACATGTATTACAGGATATGTAAAAAGCATAATGAAAATATAATGCTATATCCCTCATTCATTTAACCACCCCCAAGGACAGGTATTTAAAAGTTTCAATTCAAAGTTCTCTATGTGTCTCAACAAGTTGAGCTTGGTGTGAAAAGTTTTGTAGAACAGGTAAAAATGCTTAAGACACATTGGTAATACATGAATGCAAGTGATAGACGACATTGACTGAAAAGGTGGTAATGGAGAAGAAATAAGATAGCAAAATCTAGGTGGAGATTAAAATAAGTGCAAAATAAAGCAGGTCTCACTTTGAACTGTTGGTGATGTTTATAAACTTCTCTTCAATGTTTCTCGTGATTTAATTCATTTGATCCATATCATATGTATCAAAAGCCAAACTGCAGCTTCTAAAAAATAATGTGAATTATGATCTGTAATTTAGAAAAAATGAGAAAAATCAATGGAACCGAAGAGATTCATTTGCAAGCCACTTTATGCCTCAACTTAACCCTCAAAACTACACTAGTTGTTGTAACATATATTACACAAATGAGAAAACTAAGGTTAAGAAAAAAATAACCTCACCAGATTAGACAGGAGAATGGAGGGAAGGGAGGGGAATGGAAATGGGAAAGACAGTAGAATGACTTGGACATAACTTTCCTATATTCATATGTGAATACACCACCAGTGCAGCTCCACATCTTTATACAACCACAAGAATGGAAAGTTATAATCCATGCATGTATAACATGTCAATATAAATCCTACTGTAATGTATAATTAAAAAGAACAAATGAAAAATTTAAAAAATAAAATAATATTTTCTAAATTAAAAAAAATAAAAGAACAACCTGTCCCACATTATAAGTAAAGAGAGAGGACATCTAATTAAGACTCTGACTCAAAATCTCATTTACATATCCCAGGCCTTTAAAAAATGTTGTCCTGCTATTATAAGGGCATCAAGGGTAAAGGAAAATAATATGAATAGTTTTTTTATTTGAAATTTCCAACTCACCCTATAACATTATTTTACTACTTATACCATATTCAGAAAATTGTAATCAAGTTAAAGTGATCAGAAATCATGAGCACTTTCATTTCAAAAGACCCAAAACTTAAGCTATTTATCAGAGATAAGTACCATTGCAAAGTTAAAATTTCTCTAGATCTGATTCTGATGGTTTGGAGGCATCATCTCTGAAAGCCATGTTATGTTAAGAACAACAACAAAAAAAAAACAGTTCAAAATTACTGGAGTTTCACAGGCAATAGAAGCAAAAAACAAGTGGGACTACATCAAACTCAAAAGCTTCTGTTCAGCAATGAAATGAATTGACAAAATGGAAGGGTGACCTAAGGAGTGGGATAAAATATTTGGAAATCATATATCTAGGAGGGGGCTAGTATTCAGAATTTTTAAGAAAATTCTACAACTCAAAAGCAAAAACAAATAACTCCATTCAAAAAATGGGCCAAGGACCTAAAAAGAGACTTTTCAAAGAAGACATGCATACGACATGCATGCATGTAGTCAACAGGATATGAAAAGGGTTCATCATTGATAGTGATCTGGGAAATGCAGACAACAACACTGAGATGTCATCTCACACCTGTTAGGATGGTTGGACAAAAGAACAAAAGATAGCAAAAGTTGTTGAGGATGTGGTCACTGTAAATATTGCACACTATAACTGAAAACATACATCAATCCAGCCATTATGGAAAACCACATGAAGGGGCCTTAAAGAAACCAAAACTAGAACTACTATGTGATCCAGAAATTCACCTTTTGCATATATATGCAAAGGAGTTGAAAACAGTATTCAAAGAGATATCTGCACTCCCATGATCATTGAAATATTATTCACAATAATTAAGATATGGAAACAACCTAAGTATTTGTTGAACAGTTGAACAAATAAAGTGTAGTTTGTATGCACATGTGTGCATGTGTGTGAGAACATATATACACAGAAGTTTGGATGGAATATTATTCAGCACTTAAAACAGAATGAAATCCTGTCATTTGTGACATGAATGAACCTGAAGGACATTGTGACTGAAATAAGCCAGGCACAGAATGAAATTCTGCAAGATCTCACTTACAGGTAGAATCTGAAGAAGTTCAATGCAAAAACAATGAGTGGGAAGGTGGTTGCCAAAGACTTGGGGGTAGGATGAACAATGAAGGAATCTGGGTCAAAGGGTACAAAATATCACTTTCATCTCACTCTAGTCAGACTGGCAGTTATCGAGAATACAAGTAACAATAAATGCTGGTGAGGATGTGGAGGAAAAGGTACACTCATACATTGCAGGTGGGACTGAAATTGGTGCAACGACTATGGAAATTCCTCAGAAAACTTAGGATAGAACTGCCATTTGACCAGTTATCCCACTCCTCAGTATATACCCAACAGACTTAAAATCAGCATGCTACAGTGACACAGCCACATCAATGTTTATAGCAGCTCGATTCACAGTAGCTAAACTATGAAACCAACCTAGGTGCCCTTCAACAGATGATGGATAAAGGAAATATGGCATATATACACACAATGGAATACTACTCAGATATAAAATAGAATGAAATTGTGGCATTTGCAGGTAAACGGATGAAACTGGAGAATATCATGCTAACTGGAATAAGCCAATCCCCAAAACCCAAGAGCCAAATGTTTCCTCTGATAGGCAGATGCTAACCCACAAGAAGGAGCAGGAGTGGGAGGGAAGAATAGAATTAGCTTGGATTAGACAAAGGGTAATGAAGGGGAGGGAGGGGAAAAGGAAAGATAGTAGAATGAATTAGACATTACTGTCCTATGTGCTGTGCATATATGATTTCACAACCAATGTAATTCTACATCATGTGCACCCAGAAGAATGAGAAGTTATATTCCATATATGCATAACATGTCAAAATACATTCTACTATCATGTTTAACTAATAAGGACAAATTTTTAAAATTTTAAAAATCAATTATAAGAATTAAGTTCTAGAGATTTAATGCACAATGTGGTAACTATAGTTAATAATAATGTATAATATACTTGAAACTTCTAAGAGAGTAGATCTTAAATATTCTCACTACACACCCAAAAAGTAACTGTAGGAGGTGATGTTAAAGGTAGTAATATCTTCACATTGTATGCATATATTAAAGCCTAGTATTATACCGACATACATTTATGCAATTTTGATGTGTTGAAAATAAGGGGCTAGGAAGTTAGTTCAGTGGTAGAGCATTTGCCTAGCATGCGTAAGGCTCTAGTCAATCCCCACCACCCCAGAAATTACCAAAATCAACATAAAATGTTTTATTAAGTAGGGGAGGGATATGATCACTTTTCATCCTCTGGTGGTAATAGAGGATGAACTGGTGTGAGTGTCACCAGCAGAAAAGACCACTTGGGAAGCTGAGGTAAAAATCCTGGCTCATGTTGGTTCAAATCTCAGCCACAGCAGCCTGGAAGGGGACAACAACTAAGGAGAGAGTCAGGAGGATTTTTAAAAATAGATTAGAGATGAACTGAGACAGTGAAAGGAATAGAGATTGGGAACTCAGGAGAAGGACAAGGTTTGAGAAGATAGACAATGAATTCTGTGTGTGTTTGATTTGGCTCAAGGATGTGATGGCTCAGGAGGTGATCCAGTAGGCAACTAGGACTAAAAATCTGTAGCTCAAAAAAATTTGTTTTGAATAACTAACTTGGCCCACCTGGCTCTGAAAAAGAATCACAGCTATTCATAGACCTTGTGAAAAAGGAAGCTGATTCTTCCCCTCTTCAATTATCCTCTGTTCACATCTTTTCCAGACAGTGGTTCACTCCATAAGTTAGCACATAACTGATGTAGTTAGAACCTTTTCAAGAACATTATGCTGTAGCTATAGACTAAGGATTATAACCATCTCTGTAATTTAAATATTTCACCTGTAAGATGAGTATTTTTGAAATGACTATATTGAATTATGATTATACTTCAATACTCTATGTGTAAATTGCTCAATTTATTTAAAAGATATGTTTCTGAATGCCTATTATGTGCAAGGCATTGTCTTAGCCACTGAAAATATAATAATCAAAAATAAGTATAACCAGATCCAGGATATTTTCAGTCAGTGGAAAGAGACAGTTTGCATTCAAATCACCATATGGGAGACAGGGTGCCTTCAGAAGAACACAGATAGCTGTTCCACAAGCATACAGAAGGAAAGAAACTGCCCCAGAGAAGGCTTTCCCAAGAAAATAATGTTATAACCAAATCCTAGGGTACAAATAGGGAAAGGTTGAAAAGCAGAGCATAAAAAAATCCTGTGCTAAGAGAAAACATACCATTTGAAGAGCTGAAATAAGGCCTGCATGGCTATGCACAGACGTGGCAGGGCAGTGGGGGTAAGGGGCACACTGTGAGATAATGTTAGACTGAAAGTAATGGGAAGCTACTGAAGGGTTTGAGCAATGAGAAATCTTAACAATGCAAAGCACAAATTGGCTCCCTATTTATTGAGGCTAAAATATTACCTTATGCTACTCTTCTTCCAGATTTATTTTCTCTTGTTTTCATCTTTGCAGAAGGCTTAGGACTAGGGTTGGATCAATTTAGGGCAGACTTTGTGTCAGGGCTTGGATGTGAGGTGTCCCCAAAAAGCTTACATGTGAGACAATGCAAGAATGTTTAGAGGAAAAATGAGTCTCAACCCAATTAGTGAATGAATCTCCTGATGGGATTAACTGAGTGATACCTGAAGGCAATTGGGGTGTGGCTGAAGGAGGTTAGCATGGGGGACGTGCCTTTGGGGTATATATTTGCATTTGGAAAGTGGCAATCTCTGTCTGCTTCTAATCATCCTGTGAACTGCCTCCTTCTACCATACTCTTCCACCATGGTGGAATGAAGCCAGCTGTTTATGGATTGAGCCCTCTGAAACCAGGAACCCCCAAATAAATTTTTCCTCCTCTACAATTGTTCTGGTCTGGTCTTTTGGTAATGGCAGCAAAAAAAAGCTGTCTAAAACCACTTTGGAATGACTTTTGCATGTCCATGTAAGATTCATTTTGCTGTTCCCCTGGTATTTGAGACAGCTTTTGTGAAAGTTGTCCAAGTGACAATGGCGGAAATGTTGACCATTTGGAAATATTTATCTGTTACAGAATGCACAATGAGAAAAGTGAAGTTGTCTAGGCCCGAGTTCCTGTGCAGCCACTTCCTACATATAAAACCATGGGAAATATCATTTAAAATCTTCCCTCTGCAGATGCCTCCTCTTTAGTATGAAGACAGAACAATGGCCAGCCTACTTCCTGCCCTCCTGATTCTGTTTAACAAATAATGAAGGCAGGCAATTCTTATTTCATACCACTAT
Source organism: Urocitellus parryii (assembly GCF_045843805.1). Lineage (NCBI taxonomy): Eukaryota > Metazoa > Chordata > Mammalia > Rodentia > Sciuridae > Urocitellus > Urocitellus parryii. The sequence goes on from NC_135532.1 coordinate 70,442,656, forward strand.
ATGTTTCCACAGGCAAAGAAATATATGTTGACACAATAATGTGCATGCCTCTAGATTCTACATTAGAGCAAACAGACATAAACTCTAAAACCTAATGCATCTGACTTTTATTATTAACCTAATATTTAAAATTGAACTTTATAAGCGGAACTAAACATGCAGACATATTTCCTTCCCTTATTTATTAGCTAGTATAAATACTTTTAAATTTGAGGATGGAGGCACTTAAGTAGACTGTTTCCTTTCCATGTAAACCAGGTATACAAATGATTAACAGACAGAATTTTTGGTATTTTTTTTAATTTTTCCCATCTCAAATCTGTAAGGAATATGTAGCTAATTTAAGCTTCATTGTATTAAACTATGGAATAGGCCATAAAATACTGATACTACAACTTGCATCTAACAAGTAAACATTTGTTATGGGGACAGTAAAATTTACTTTTCACAAAAGGAGCCTACAGTAATAATGCATTCAATTCTATTTCCCAGAATGCTTCTTAAGTATGTTAATAAAGTCTTTATTGTGTCTGCTTATAAAAGTCGCCACCATTTCCCATTAGAAAGTCTCTGTTTATTCATCAAACATTTACTGACAGTGACTGCTGGGAGCAGCCTCAGATTTCCACTCCATTACACGTTTGTGGCATAAAGCACATTAATTATAGATATATTACAATATTCAACTCATTGAGGAAAAATTAGATGATCAAGGCTCATTTTCCTTGACAATAAGCAAGTTAATGAAAATACTAATTACCTGATGATGAAGTGGAGCCTTCAGGATTGAATGCTTAGCATCTGTAAAAGAGTTCTGTGAATCTAGCACAGAATATTAAAGCCAGAAGCATCGGGAGCCTATGAAGTGGCCCTTGCAATTGTCCAGTGCCCTTCAATCAGAGGAAAAAGGGTAGTTGGCGGAGAGGCAGAGTTCTATCAATCATCTGGGGGAATTCATTGAAAAGTCATACTCTTTACCTGAATTCTTTTTAGTGCATTATAGTTACACATATAGTGAGAATCATTTTCATATATTCATAACCCACTTAACATAGCTATCCATTTTCATCCTCACTACTTCCACTTTTCCTCCTGTGTTCCCTCCCACTCACCCCCGCTTCCTCTACTTCATTGGTTTTCCTTCTATTTATGCATTATTGATTGGTGCATTATAGTCATACATAAAATTTAAAAGTACTGTGATATATCCATATATGCACATGGCATAATTTAGAAGTATCATTCTTTAGTTCTTCCCCTTTTTTAATTAAAATTTTTTTTGGTTGTAGTTGGACACAATACCTTTATTTTATTTATTTATTTTTATGTGGTGCTGAGGATAGAACCCAGTGTCTCACACATGCTAGGCAAGTGCTCTACCACTGAGCCACAACTGCAGCCTCTTACCTAAATTTTTAAAATCAATATTATCTGGAACATAAATCAACTTCATTGAAAATATTTATACAAAGAATAGATTCTTTATCAGTAAGCACATTGGCATCTCCTCATTATGCACTTTGTAATAATGTCAGAACAATTTCAGTTATTTTAAAATTAGAAGGGAGAAAGCATCCATTAAAAATTCCATTCTCTCAGGGCTGGGGCTGTAGCTCAGTGATCAAGTGCTTGCCTCGTGTGAAGCACTGGGTTTGATCCCCAGCACCACATAAAAAATAAATAAAAATACTCTGTGTTCATCTAAAACTAAATAAATATTTTTTTTAAAAATTTCATTCTCTCAATTTCTACAAGTTTGGACTGAATAGTAATAAACTCTTGGCGCAAGAAACCCAGTTTACATCAGATGAGATTATGTGGACTCTTAAAAATATGCTCTTTCTAAATAAAAATATAAAAGATGATCAACATTATTCATTATTGGGAAAATGTGAATTAAAATTACAATGAGATACCACTACATACCTTTTGGAATTACTAAAACAAAAATTGACAATACCAATTGCTAACTAGGATGTGATACAACAGGAATTCTCATTCGTTGTTGGTGGGAGTACAAAGTCTACAGCCACTCTGGAAGAAAACCTAACAAATATGTTACAAAATTAAACATAGTCTTAATAAACAATCCAGCAATCAAACTTGTTGGTGTTTCCTTAACTGATCATTCTACTGTCATAATATAACTAATTAGAACAAATTTTAAAAATACAAATTACTTCAGGATAAACCAGAAAAGAAAACATATTTACATAAAAACCTACACACAGACAGGCACAGTGGTGCATGCCTGTAATCCCAGTAGCTCTGGAGACTGAGACAGGAGGATCATGAGTTCAAAGCTAGCCTCAGCAAGAGAGAGGCACTAAGCAACTCAGTGAGACCCTTTCTCTAAATAAAATACAAAATAAGGCTGGGGATATGACTCAGTATTCGAGTGCCCCTAAGTTCAATAGTTCAAATCCCCGGTACAAAAAAGAAGAAAAAATACACAAATACTTATATCGACTTTTTCACAATCACCCACCCAAAACTGGAAGCAACCAAGGTGTGTGTGTGTGTCTGTGTGTTTTCTTTTATTTGGGGGTGGGGGCAGCTCAAACCCATGGCCTCATGCATGCTAGGAAAGCACTCTACCACTGAGCCACATTTCCAGCCCCAAGATGTCTTTCAATAGATGAACAAGTAAACAAGCTGTGGTATTCATTAGTAATAAAAATAATATGCTATCAAGCCACAGAAAGATCTGACCAAAGTTAAATGATATTGCTAACTAAAACAAGCCAGACTGAAAAGGCTACATGCTACATGATCACAGTTATATGACAGTCTGGAAAAGAGGAAAGTGTAGAGATGGTGAAGTGGCCACTGGGTGCCAGGAGTTGGGGACAAATGAGGATTGACTAGGTGAAGCTGTTCAATTATTAGGGCTGTAAAACTATTCTGTATGATACTGTAATTATGAATCAATGAGACTGTGCACTTCTCAAAACCCAAAGAACTTTACAGCACTAAGAATGGACTTTAATTATTCAACACTTTCAAAAGTCATATAGGAGGTTGTGGGGTGCCAGGATGAAATGCAGAATGTGACTAAAGAATCAGAGAGTAAACATGGGAATCCACCTAACTGAAGGGATTGACAGGCAAAAGAGCTGCTAATCTAAGTCATTTTGGAAATGACTAGAGTCTGTGAGACTAAAGTCAAAACACACTATGTGTTAGCACCATGCCTTAACTGATTGAGTTGCTTCCCAGGAGAATATGGACTTAAAACCCTGAAATCACAATGGAATTTAAAATGTAAATGATAAGTGATGAAAGACAAATTCTCATCTTTGAAATAAAAGTTTAGAGATAGGCCAGAAGAGGAGTTTGGAATGACCTGTATGGCAAGATAGTTAGATTCATCATTAGATTCATCATATATCTTTTGCTTAAATAAATATTCAGAGAGTCCATGCATTAATAAATATATATAACATACAAAATTGTGTTATGTGCATGATATTATGCTTATAAAAACAGAAACACAATGATGAGGGTATGTTATAGGGGAACGGGAGCCAATGAAGAACTCCCAAGGGCCAAGACTGGAATAATTTGAGTAAAAAAAAAAATACAGCAGTATTAGATCATAGCCTAATATATAAAATAATTTTGTATAAGTCCATACTGAAATAATTAGTAAGTGAATAAATAAGGGAGAAAAGGAAAATCTCCCATGCAGAAGAATTCCACTTTTTTACAGGAGATGGAATTTCACTCCCTTCTACTTAACTGGGGGTACATGTAAAAACATCCTTCCGAAGAGCATAGTATGGAAAGAGGGAGAAAAGAATGACTACCGTAAAGAGAAACCTGACAAGCATCCCCTCAGCCAGATGATTAAGGTCAACATCAACAGTTAAGTCATATGGACCACATTATCTTTGATATATGATGAGAGAACTCTGCTTCTACAGTCTTTCTTTCAAAAACATGTGATTCCAATCTAGTCATTAAAAATCCCAATCAAAGGACATTCCACAAAATACGTGACAGCAATCTTCAAAATGTCAAGGTTATAGAAAAAAAAAAAGAAACAATAGGAAAATCTGAGACACTGTCCCATCCAAGAGGAAGCCAAGAAGACATGACAACTAAATGTAATGTGATGCCCTGGAGGGGAAAAAGAAAATGACATTAGGCAAAAACTAAAAAAAAAAAAAGTATGCATTAGTTAATAATCATGGGTTGCTATTATCTCACTAATTGTGACAAACGACGTACCATATCAATGTAGGATAATAATGGGGAGGTCAGTGAGAGGTAAAGAGGTAAAGGGGAACTCTACTTAGCATCTTTGTAATATTTCTGTGGATCAAAAAGTTTTTTTTAAATGTAGACCCTTTCCACCCTTGAATTATTTCTCCTATTTCTCAAACTGGTAGTCTAAATCAGAGTAAGCAAACTGCTGAATATATTTTTCTGGTTTAGTTCCAGCATCAATATATATTTTCCATGTTCTTTTGATTCAGCTAACAGTTCTGCACAGCCTCTCCCTTTTCCTGTGCATTATCCGTTGAAAGAGTTCCAAGTCACTCTGCTGTGGAGTGGCCAAAGATCCCATTTGATGGATGGCCACTTCACACACCTGTTTGGGGGTCTTTGATTGATGTGCTAGCATACATCCATATAACTTCTTCTAATAAGGAAGTGAGGAAAACATACATTTGTGCAAGCTGCAGTCCCGTTTGCTGCTCATCCAAAAGGCTCAATTTAGAAATAGTTTCTTAATAATTCAACATGGACAATTCCTTGATTCCCATTGACTTTCAATTTAATCAGCAAAGCTGCCTCTTGGATTTTCCATTATTATGAAGACTGATGTATTTTATAAGAGCAAACAGCTGTTCTGGAAGATTAATGTTCCTTCTCGTCACCCTGCAGTGGAAACTTACGTGAAATTCTTCTCTTATGAAAAGCAGTTTGGATCCAAATAATTCCATCAGACACCCATCCATGAATTTAACAGGCTCCTCTGCCCCTGGACCAGTTCCTACAGCCCTTGCCTAACAAAGTTCATCAAGAGCTGTGGAGGGATGGCTTCTCCTAAGTTCAACATCACATGTAAGAAATATGCGAGTACTTGGAGTCAAGAGAACTGGGCTCTCTCTTTTCCTACTTTCATTTGCTCTGGACAAGTTACCTAAGTTCTAAAGGCTTTACTCTCCTTCCCCAATAACACTTGCCTTGCCTGATTAATAGACCTATAGGAATCTCATACATTCATTCAACAAATATGTCTTGAGGATCTACTATGTTGTGGGCAATGTGGAAGACTGATCTTAAGGAACTTGCATCCTAATACAAAGAAACAGAATAAAATATGTGGTACTTTGACGGTTATGAGTACAAGTTTTAAAAAATAAGCACAAGGATAGGGTCTCTCAGGGAGGAGGAAAAAAATTTTAGGTATGATCAAAATAGACCTCACTGAGGAGTGACATTTGAGCAAAGGAACTGAGCAGCCAGTTATGAGGAGAGTTGAAGAAAGAGCCCTTCAGGAAAGGGAAACAGAGAGTTTTAAGGCTGATGCTGAACTAGGCTGGAATAGCCAAGAACACCTGGAAGGTTAGTGTGGCTGGAGCAGAGGAGGGGTTCATGTGAAGCATGGAAGAAAAGAAGTTAGATAAGTAATGGAGAGGACAGCCTGACCTTGTCAACTCTTTGTGCCATTGCCTGGACTTTCACTGATACTCTGTGTGAGATGGGGAGCCATTCTGAACAGGGTGCTAACATATTTGTTTTGTGCTTTAGCAGGATCACCATAGGTAGAGAATAGATGAGGAGCAAAGGCAGAAGCAAGATCAGAGAGATGACTCTAACCTAAAGAAGAGATCATGGAGATTTGAACTAGAGACTTGGCAGAGATGTTAATGAAAAGCAACCACATTCTAGATATGTTTTTAAGGCATCACCAATAGAATATTTCTGAGAGATTGGATATGAGGCATGAGAGAGAAAGAGGGAGAGAGAGAGAGAGAGAGAGAGAGAGAGAGAGAGACAGAGAGACAGAGAGAGAACTCTTTTCAAAGAGTTCTTTGTTCTTCTTGAACAAAATTGCCATTAATTGACACAGGGAATACAGTGTGAATAATTTGGGGGCTGGGAAAGAGCAGAAGCTCAGTTACAGAAATGTTATGCTTAACTTGCCTATTAAATATCCAAATAAAGACTAAGAGTAGACAACTGAGCATTTGAGTCCACTGTTTGCAGGACAAATCAAAACTAGAGTTAGAAAATATGTAAATCAGCTAGGCATAGTGGTGCACACCTGTAATCTCAACTAGTCCAGAGGCTGAGGCACGATCACCAGTTTGAAGTCAACCTGGGTAACTTAGTGAGACCCTGTCTCAAACCAAAAAATTTGAAAGACATGGGAATTTAACTCAATGGCAGAGCTGCATTACCCAGCTTGCATAAAGCCCTGGGTTCAATCCTCCTGTGCTATAACAATAACAACAACAACAACAAAGGTGGAAGTCATCAGTGTATAGATGGTATTTAAAGTAATGAAAGTTTATTGGTCACCCAGTCAAATCAGGTAGGAAAAAAAAAACAGTACCTCCTAGGATTCAGCTCTGGAGGACTCCAACATTAAGAGGTTAAAAGGTTAAAAAAGAAGCAGCAGAGAGCATTGGGAAGTTGCATTGACTACAAATGAAGCAAAAGCAGGGTGTGGTATTGAAGACCCAAAATCCAAGGGAAGAAATTGTGCTAAGGGTAGGGGAATTGTCAGCCAGGTAAAATGCTGTTGATAGGTCAAATAAGGTCAGAAAATTGACCTTTCGATTTAGTGATGTGGAGACCATTGTGACCTTATTTGGAAGCAAGAAAAAGAATAACCGCTGCAGTTCAAGAGTAAATGGGAGTTCTCGGTTTTGATCATTGCACTATGGTTGCGTAAAATATTAACATTAGAAGCAGATAAGTGAAGGACGTACAGGAATTCTCCATACTATCTTTGCAATTTTTCTGTAAATCTAAAATTGTTTCACCATAAAAAGTTAGAAAAAGTACATAGGAAGAAGTTTTCTTGAAAAGGTAAGAAAAAAATGGACAGAAGCAGGAGGAAATGGGGTCAGGAAAGGTTTTTGCTTGTTTGGCTTGGTTTTATGTTTGTTTCAAGCTAGAAGAAGCAACACTGAGTCTACACGCCAAAGGGAATCATCAGGTAGAAAGATAAAAACTGGTGATGCAGGAAAGAGACTGAAACAATGTCCTTGAGAAGGAAAGAAGGGTGTGACCTACTGCCCCGTGGAAGGCACAGGCCACAGCCAAGAAGGGTGGGTGCTGGATACAGGTAGATTCGCAAATCCTGTCTGACTCTTCATGTTTCCCACCAAAAGGGGAAGAAGTGGAGGGTGAATGTAGCTAAAGTTCAAGAATGTTGAAATTTTAGAGAAGGAAAAGGAGCAAAACTGTCTTCTCCAGAGAGTGAAAACGAGATTCAGTGACAGCATTTGAGATGCTTGAAAGTGATTAGCATTGGGGCTGAGGATATGGCTCAAGCGGTAACGTGCTCGCTTGGCATGTGCGGGGCACTGGGTTCGATCCTCAGCACCACATAAAAATAAAGATGTTGTGTCCACTGAAAAATAAATATTAAAAAAACTCTCTCTCTTAAAAAAAAGTGATTAGCATGCAGGTAAACAAGAAAGACAGAACTTGGGAATGCAAAGGTGAAGTGGATGAGGATCCCCTCTTCTCCTATCTGATGATTGACAACAGTGGGAACTTGAATGGAGACACGCCATGCCAAGGACATTCCTGAGGCAATGACAAAACCCACCTCCACAGTCTCACTGTCACTTTCCTTTTACCTGCTATGAGGCAGATGTCAGATTATGCTGCACATTCCCCTACAGGAACTGACCAAGGTACCTCACAGATAAATACATTTAATTCTGATATAAATTTTCGAAGCAGTGGGTTTCCTCATGAATAAAAATCTAAGAGGAGAGCCTAAAATAAGTGAAAAAGTTCCACCTTTGGCAGATCGAGCGCTGCCCTGTGACATTAAGGGCCCCTGCTAATTTCAGAGGAAGGGCATATTTCCCCCAGTTACCAGGTCTCACCTCACAAGTAGGGTTGGGAAAGAGAGGTGTCCCAGGAGGATCATGTCTGCACTGAGAAGTCCAGGGGAGGATCCTAATTGAGTGACATTTCAACCAAGAGTCAAAGAGATTGTTACCACCTACCGAATAAATAAAGCTCCTCGTGCTTCAAGCTGGTTCCTGATCCTGGGTGGGGTCCTGGAGGGGGGGTAGTGTTTGTCTCAAGTTCCTTGTGCTAGTGGTTAAATTTGTCTCCTATGGAAGTGAACAGAGGCTAAAACCTAACAGACAGGATGAGATGGAGAAGGCAAACAATTTTTCTTTTTTTAATAATTTGGACTAAATGCACCTTTAATGAAGAAAAAAAGAGAAGTAGGAGTTCTATGGAGCTCCGGAAGGAAAATCAGATTTCCAGATAATTAAAAAATTGCCCATCCCACTGCCATTGAAATAACTCTGAATAGATCCCTCTCTCCTCAGAAATCCAAATTAAATTGGGAGTCATTTTACCCTAGAGATTCCTCACACATCTCCCACCTGCTCTGGCAGCTAACAGTCTACAGGAGCCTGGTTTCTTTCTGTCCACAGTACAAAGTCAGTGTGTTTCTCACAAATGTAATCACAAGAAAGACACTGTTTTTCTCAGTTGTTTCATTTCTAACTCCTATCAGACCCTATCAGGTCCAATGCCTGGCCCTAGATCTTTGTTAGTATCTTGCTTTTGACCTGAGCACTTTTCTATAATTTTACCCCTCCAGCCTGGCATGTTGCAGTTAAGTTAAAAAAGACCATGGGACTATTAGAAGGAAATTACGGAGCTGGAATCTCAAGTACAATTCCAACAGTTATCAAGAACAAGCTGGCCAGGAAGCCCTAATGCCTCCATTAATAAAGCTATTAATTTTGAAAAGCTTTGACAGCTATAACATCTTTTAAAAAAAAAAAAAAAACACTTTTCCTTTATCTCCAAAACGCCTTCTTCTTTGTATGTAGCAGCTGCCTCAAGCTCCCTTCCACTGCCTGTTTTAATTTGTCTTTAATATCAGATGTGCCTTATCGATTTCTTCTATGTATATTTTCATTCTGAATAATTCAGAGGCACGAATTTTTTTTTCCCCATTATGGTCAATAGCAGGAGCAAATTTTGAGGATAATCAATTGAGCCCTGACTGACGATTCCTGCTGTTGATATCCCCAGAAGTGAAGGAGGGGGAACAGCAGGGGATAATACGACCCAACAGTCAATCACAGCTATCAGCAAACGAGCCAACACGGGTTTGTGTGAGGGATGGAGATCCATACGGCAGGCCCAAAAGGCCGGCTAATAGTTCGCTCTTTTTACTTTTCATCATGCAGCATTCCAGCTGTGCCGGGGAGAGTTATGGTCGGTTTTCATATACATTTTCCTCTCCACTAATGTTTTTTAAAAATCATGTTTTAAAGGCGTCATATTTTATATGAATATGTACACCATCCATGCATCAATTCTTAATGATTTCTTCATATTTTAGCCAACCTTTTTCCAAAAAATAGGATAGGAAAATTGGAATGCTTCCAGGGAACCAGTCCAGGGAATAAATAATTGTCACATTTTAATTCAGATAATATGGCAGAAATTAATTATCATAGAGATGACAGAAACAATACAAGTTTGTCTAGTCTCCTCTCACCTGCAGTAAGAACACGTTTTCTGTGCCTGTTTTGACGCTGGCGCTCATCCAAGTCTTTGACACACTCAATTTACTACAAAATTGGCAGCCCTCTGTCTCATAAAGGACTCCAAGTGTAACGATAAATATTGGTCCCTATGCTCAATAAGACTAATGTAAGTCAGAGTAGACCTAATAAGTATCAGATCATTGGGTTCAATGATTACAGTACTTTCTATTTTCCTTCTCTTTAAAATATTTTTATAAGATCCTGAATTAACGGGATGTGCTAGAGGCAGGCAGACTTTTGCACTCTCTTAGTCATGTTGAGATCAGAACTAAGCGAGGAAAAGAGGCTGAGGTTAACACAAGCAGTTCAATTTCAATTACGTGGAGTAAATGGTGTTTTTCAGGTCTGATGATTTCTGAAAACTATTTGAAGGTCTTGTGTCATTTACATACAGTTTGCCTTTATCTGTAAAAATAAGGGCTTTCACACTACTCGATTCAAGAATTTGAATGTAATTATTATATGTCTGCTTGTCATAAACAAAAATTCCTAAAGTAATATTTAGCAACAGACCAAGAAATTCCTCACAAATTATTGGTTATAAAATAAAGGCTACAGAATTAGTATCTTCTGCAACAGATATCTGGATTTGTGTATCTCCAGAGGAGACTCATAAAATTTAGAAAACATCTGTAGTTAATTGCTAAATAGCTTATAGTTAAATAAAAGTCCAATGTATGCAAAGTGAAAGAGGAAATTAGAAGTCTTGGTTTAGTTTACCATAGATAACTTATTTATAAATCCCTGTAATTTATTATTAATATCCTTATACAATAATCACTCATGCATATAAACACAGTTAACCTTAAAATTTCATTCTGATTCCTGTTTCTTTACAAAAGAGGCATTTTGGCTTTAGAGCTCATTAGTCTTAAAGGTTTTTGAAAATATTAAAGAAGTATGTTACCAATATGGTTTAACGGGGAAAATAATGGTACTTTTCATGATCATATTTTAATTTCATCAAGAAAATATTACTCTCAGTAAAAACTTGATTTTCTTGGAATTATTTTTAGGATTAAATCTTGTATCTCAAAAAAATGGAAATAATAACTTATTTGTAATTTAGGATTTATTTTATAAACACCATCAGTGCTTTCCAAATGCAAATTACAACAGCACTCATATGCTCCAAAGGTTTCTTCAGAACAGGTGATTTTCTGTCTTTTTCTTATTCTCAAAGTGAAGAATACAATTTTGGGTTGACAAACTCTTAATGAGTCAAATTTTATATAAAGCTAACATGTTGCATGAAAATGGACATGGTAATATATCTGGCAACAGACATTTGCTAAAGTTGATTGAACATTGATATAAAGTTGAGATATGTAATTGATGGCAAAATGGCAATCAGAGACTATTATAAAGCAAAAACAGGAAAAATTTAACAAAACAAAAATAATGCTTTCAGCTTGTTTTTCCTGGTCAGTTCTTAATATTATATAGATTAATATTAAAAGTCTATATATCCATTTTAAAACTGAGACATCAAAAGTCTTTAATTCTTTTTAAATTATTTATTCTAATTGGTTATATATGACAGCAGATGCATTACAATTCATATTACACATATAGAGCCCAATTTTTCATATCTCTGGTTGTATACAAAGTGTATTCATATCATTCGTGTCTTCATAATGTACTTATGGTATTGATGTCCATCTCATTCCACCATCTTTTTTACCCCCTTGCTCCCTCCTTCCCCTTTGCCCTATCTAGAGTTCATCTAATCTTCCAGTGCTTTCCCTCCCAAAGCCACTATGAATCAGCCTCCTTATAACAAAGAATACATTCAGCATTTGTTTGTTTTTTGTTTTGTTTGTGATTGTCTAACTTCAGTTAGCATTGTATTCTCCAACTCCATCAATTTACCTGCAAATGCCATAATTTTATTCCCTTTTATTGCTGAGTAATATTCCATTGTGTACATATACCACATTTTCTTTATCCATTCATCTACTGAAGGACATCTAGCTTGCTTCCACAGTTTAGCTATTGTGAACTGTGCTGCAAAACCTGATGTGGCTGTGTCCCTGTAGTATGCTGTTTTCAGGTCCTTTGGGTATAGACCGAGGAGTGGGATAGCTGGGTTTAAAAGAACTATACAAAGCTAAATACAAAAAAAAAAAAAAAATAACCCAATCAGTAAATGGGCCAAAGAACTGAACAGACACTTCTCAAAATGTGATATATAATCAATCAACAAATGTATGAGAAGATGTTCAACATCTCTGGCAATTAGAGAAATGCATAAGATTTCATCTCACTCCAGTCAGAATGGCAGCTATTAAGAATACAAACAACAATAAGTGTTGTGGAGGATGTGGTCGAAAAGGCACACTCATACATTGCTGGTGGGACTGCAAATGTTTCAGCCAATATGGAAAGCAGGATGGAGATTCTTTGGGAAAGTCTTTATATTCTAATATGATCTTGTCAGCAAAACTATAAACTAAAAAATATTGCTCATATAATTCTAAACTAGAAAGACGCCATTTGTAATTGAAAAAAAAAAGAAGTCAATATCAAAAATATGGATGTTTTGGGGTGAAATAAGCAGGAAAGAGAAGTGGACTGAGTCATAAGACCTTATTTCTAACACCAGTCTTAGAAATACTGTGAACTCATTGTTAGGTTTTAGTTGGACCAGTAAATAATAACAATAAGAGGCATAATTAGTCAGAAATTTTCTTTGAGCCATAGATAATTTCAGCTAATCCTCGTAAGAACTATGTGAGATAGGTACCATCATAATAATTCCTATTTTGCAGATGAGGAATTAGGGCACATGGAGGTAAATAATTTGTCTGAAATTGCACATTTAAGTAGTAAAATCCAGAGGACTAAGTCTCAGGTACAAATGTTGAGAGTGAAGCAAATGGTTGACTTCTACTGCTAGAATCTTCATTGTTCATTTCTACATGCATTCCCAAGCAGAGAATTTCCTGACTTCCTTTTTTTTTCCTCCTTCTTTTTTTTTTTTTAATTTTAAAGTAGGAGCTACTTTTTTGTTGTTGTTGTTTGTTTCTAGATTCTTCCAGTTACTATGGGGAGGGTGTGGATGAGCCCTCATAAGAAAGTCATTGAAAGAAATATGGAATGGTCACCATGGCCAGCTCAAAGCCCTCCCTTTAGGAAAGTTTGAAAGATACAGAAAAGCTGTGGTAGCAGTAGTTCTTTTCTCTGACTCCTTTTTTATACTGTACCCTGCTACAGCTAGAATATCCTACCCACTACAAAAGGAGAGGCAGCACTATGAAAAGGAGAGGCAGCACTATGGCAAGGGATGATAGTATGTGGTGAATGAATAGATGGAGGACCTGCTTCCTTTTTGGCAATGTCCTCAGGTCATGCTTTCTAACTCAAAGCCAGGTGGTACCCTGCCATTATAAGACAAAGCTAATACATTGCCCCTCTTTGTATTAGACAAAGCTAATACAAAAAGTGTACATCTGTTCAAAGAACACCCAAAGCTTCAGAGGGTGAATTGGGAGAGCTCAAGAGACCTCAATCTCAGGTAGAATTGTAGAGGCAAGAGATAAATATGGTAGAATAAACATACGTTTCTGTCAAACCCCTTCTGCCATGTCCTATGTGGTTTGGGCCAATTTATATGATTTCTTTGAGCTCCGGTTTCCTTATCTAGAAAAAATATTATAGCAAACTCTCCCTCATAGGTACATCATCAAAATGTATACAATATATTTTGATACATAGGGTGTTGTGAAGAATTAGCAAAATAATGGATACACAGCACCTGTCATAGAGCAAGAGCTCAATAACTATCAGTTCTCTTGCCTCAAATTCCCATAGGAAAGCTCTGTCTATCAATGCTACCTTGCAAATTTACTCAAAAATTGAATATCCCTTACAGAGGAGGAAGTTACTACTCCAGGTCCTGGATTAAAAGATGCTAAAAAAGGGGAAAACAAGAAGATCAAAGTACCATTAAGGCCTCTTACTTTCCTATCCACTTGTCCAAACCAATTCTGAAAAACCAAGCTCATTATAAACTGTGTTCTAAGAAAAACACGGTGCCATGATCATGTACTGAGGTCCAGACAAGGTAACTTCTTACAGGCCCCATGGATCCCCAGATAACCAATAAGACACATCTGTGAGTATATGTTTCAGTTTATAGTCATTGAGTTGCATAGAAATATATTGAAGCATTATGGATAAAATTTCAGCAAAGTAAATGACAGATTTTTATATGTGCATTCAAGAAAGAAAAATGTGTCTCTTATGCAGGCCATAATTGTGGAACTTATGCTAATGGAAATCATTGTAACACTTTATTCATAAGGGTCATTTATAAATGATGTATGAATGTCCATAAATGTCTCTCTTATTTGCTATTAATAGTTAGGAATGCTATTATTTTTACATAAGCCAAGTGTGAGGCCTTTCAAATGGAAGCAACAATAGGTATAATGTGTTGGAACGAGTCTACAGATAGAATAAGCATATTTTTGCTTGGTTATTAACTACAATAAAGTATTTCCACATGGGTTATTTAAGGTTTTATTTAGATTTCATCTTTAATTTGGAAAAACCTCAGGGTGCTATTTTCAATGAAATGTATCAATCATAACACTTGGAACCCAATTATTACACTTCAGCTAAATTACTTACTGTGATCTTACCATTTAAAGCACGCTTCAAAACCACAAGTGAGTTGTCATAAAAAAGATTTTCTTTTCTCTGACTCCTTTTTTATACTGATAAAATTCTTTAGTCACATTTGTTTGAGGAAAAGGAATCTTCATACACTGACATCACCTGGCACAGTGAGGGGAATATAAAACCCACAGTTATGGGTCTGTTAGTTTGCCCTTTCCATCAGAAGGAAAGAGTCAAATACCATCTTGCCCTTCTTCCCAACATAGAGGAAGGATTGTTTGAGTGTAGAAGTAGAAGTTCTTGAATGATCTTTTGGGATTTGGCATATCTTGGTAATTGATAAGTTGATGGGTCTTTCATGAAGTGGTTTGTTCCAGATATAGAGGATAAGGTAAATGCTCTCCTGGGTCAGTTATCTAAAGATTATTCAGTCGGTATTTTGCTTGGTGAGCCATTCAGAGGTAGCGTGAACAACATTCATTCTGCTCTTCTAATTCACTACATCCCACAATGTGAAAGCTTTGGCTTTGGAGGTTCAGGGACTGCACCCACCCCTATTTGAAAATTGGTGGATGAGCCCCAAAGGGAGGAACAACCACCTATATCCTAGCTCAGAATTAAACAGTGCCATGCCACATGAGATGGGAGAGGGGAGGGAAGGGGAGAGCATGGCTTCCTCATTTGTCAACTGACCCCCATCTCTATGACACTTTATCCTTTCCCTCTGTATCCAAAGTCAGACCTAAGGTAAGTCCAGAATAGAGGCTGCCCTGAGCTGAAAACCATTTCCAAAACTATGGAGAGAATGAAAAAAAATCATGGATACCAGGGTTTAAGGGTGTGGGGGAAGGGTGAAATAAGAAAAACATAGAGGACTTTCAGGGCAGTAAAATGATCTTGTATGAAACTGTAATGTTAGATACCGATGGGAGATACAACACCAAAGTGAACCCAGTGTAAACTATGGACTTCAGAGGATTGTTATGGTCCATAACAGAAATTCATCAATAGAAACAAATATGTCAGTCCGGTGGATGACATTGATAATGGGCAAGGCTATGCATGTTGGAAGAAGAGTATATTGGAGGTTTCTGTACCTTCTTAGCTGCTGTTGAACCTAAAATTGATCTGAAAATGTAGTTTATTTTATCATATGATACCTGAGAGAGCACTTTTAGTTTCTTATGGGCGACACAAAGGATGATGAGCAGCATACTGTGAGAGCAGGGAGTAGGAGCGGACACTACAGAAGGAAGGATCCCAGGCTGCCAGGCTGCTGTGTAGAAGATGATCTTAGTCAAATTCACATTTTTGCCCTGGGCCAGATGTGCCTAAAAGCTTCACACTTTTGCACAGCTCCTCCCCCAGGAGTATCAACTCACCAAGGGGTCATGTACTTACTTCCCCAGTTTCACCCCTGAGAAAATGGCAGAAGATCTGCTGATAGACCATTCAATTTCATTTCCATCCTTTGCTTCATGGCTACAGTGGGGGTGACAGAGCTTTAATAACACATAAACATTTCAATTCCTGTGAAGACTTGTCAACATTTCCCAGGGCTGTCAAAGACCGTGGGCCAGGCAGACAAGCAAAGACTCTAGATGAAACTTTGTTTCTTCTTTTAGGGACAGAAGCTTTCTTTCTCTGGCTAAACTTTATTTCTTTGACCTTTAATCACAGAAATGCAATACCAGGAAAAAGGAAACTGTACTGACCACCTGTCATTCTCTAAATGCACATTAGGATGCCCTACCCAGTGCCTGACACATAGTAGATTCACACAAATATTTTTTATTGGTTGTTCAAAACATTACAAAGCTCTTGACATATCATCTTTCATACATTTGATTCAAGTGGGTTATGAATTCCCATTTTTACCCCAAATACAGATTGCAGAATCACATCGGTTACACATCCACGTTTTTACATAATGCCATATTAGTGCCTGTTGTATTCTGCTACCTTTCCTATCCCCTACTATCCCCCCTCCCCTCCACTCCCATCTTCTCTCTCTACCCCATCTGCTGTAATTCAATTCTCTCCCTTGTTTTTTTTTCCCCTTTTCCCTCACAACCTCTTATATGTAATTTTGTATAACCATGAGGGTCTCCTTCCATTTCTATGCAATTTCCCTTCTCTCTCCCTTTCCCTCCCACCTCTCGTCTCTGTTTAATGTTAATCTTCTTCTCATGCTCTTCCTCCCTACTCTGTTCTTAGTTACTCTCCTTATATCAAAGATGACATTTGGCATTTGTTTTTAGGGATTGGCTAGCTTCACTTAGCACAATCTGCTCTAGTGCCATCCATTTCCCTGCAAATTCCATGGTTTTGTCATTTTTTTAGTGCTGCGTAATACTCCATGGTGTATAAATGCCACATTTTTTTATCCATTCATCTATTGAAGGGCATCTAGGTTGGTTCCACAGTCTAGCTATTGTCACACAAATATTGATTGCATAAGTAAAAGGTGAATGGATGAATGATTGGACTCAGTGTACCTGTATCTTCTCTTATTTAGCACAATCCTATGAGGCAAGTGCTATTGCATCAATGTTTCTTCCCTATCCCAAACCATCATTCACAAGAGGAGAAGGATGGAAGAAAAAAGATGAAGAAATGGAAATCAATTACAAAGGAGTTAATACCAATACACAGGCATTAATATGCACCCCCCAGTCTTTCATATTCCAACATCCATTTTTGTTGATGTTATGCTTACTCTACTGGCATCTCTTGTACACATCAGTATGTCACCTCAGGAAACTGGAGTCAGTCAAACCCTAATGGGCCAGACCCTGATCCTGATAGTGTTGCAGGTGTGAGGATCGGAGGTAAGAGAAGGCTCTTTCTCTCTGATCACCCAGGAGACACAGTACTTCCAGTAATAGAGAGAGCAGAGCATCTTGGCCCATTCCCTTCTCTGTCTAGCTCTGGTGTACATGATGCAACTAAAAACAGACTAAGGAAACATGGTACTCGTGTTGTGTTGTACCTTTAACATCTTTGATTTTTTTTTCCTTGCTCATGAAGAAATCCACTTTAGACTTGACCTCATTTAAAGCACTGTGGTTAGGATCCTTCCTTACCTTGGGAGTTACTCAAATATCTAGAATTCTAGTGTCTTCAGCTGGAGAAGAAGCTTGTGAGAGGGAAAAAGCAGCAAAATGGGAGAGAATAACAGGATTGCTGAGAAATTGGACAAAAAAAAATTTAATATGGGGGGAAAAACTGAAAAAAAAACAACCTATGGAGAATTAATGATAAGGAAGACATTATCAAACAGTTTCCTCACTTTTTCTATCTGAATAAGAGCATGAGATTAAGCTGTCGTGAGAGGAATGCAAATAGCTTTATGCTTTTATCCCTTGGCTACCTGGAAAATTCCTACTTAGGTGTCAAGTTTCTAAGCTACTAGAACTATCTAAATCAAGCAGTTGTCTCCAGTAGACTCTCCTTTTCTAGAGGAAGTATTAGTAGAAGGTGTTCATCAATTCACCAGAGTCAGACTCAGGAAAGGGAAGCACTGGTCAGCCGGCAGCCCTTGGCAAGATGTTAGTGTCCAGTGAAAAAGGAAACAGGACAAGGACACACTAAATCTACCAAATTCTACCATGATCATTGAGAAGAACGAGAGTAATGGCTACTACTTATTGACAAAACCCAGCCATAGCCTCAAGGAATTTAATCTTTGTAAGGAACCAATTGGTAGCCAACATTTTTATCCCCATTTCAACAATAAGAGAACTTTCAGTCATTATTGTATACTTCAAATATATACAATAAAAATAAACGTTTTAAAAATAGAAGGCTCAGAGAGGTTAAGTAACTTACTCAAGCTTATACCGAATGTGGCAAATCTATAATTCAAATGAGGTCATTATGACTTCATTAATGTCTGGATTTGAGCCCAAGTCAGTCTAATTTGACGTTCTTTGCTGTTTGTTTGATGGTACTGAGAGGTCTTTTCTTGTCCTGTTCTTCCCTTTCAGATATTTTGGCTCTAATCTTAGGTTATTTACTTCTAAGTCCAAATAACCAACTACCCAAATGAACTTAATTTTGATCATCTCTTATATTGGAAAAAGAAAACCAAATAATGAGATAGTCAGGATTTAACCTTAAAAAAAATGTAAACATATTTAAGATGTGTTCTTGGAGTCAGCCGTATTATTACTTCTGTTTTTTACTTAGTAAGTCACTAAATAGGACTTTATTAAGAATTTATGTTTAGTATTATATGTCAAAATACACCCTACTGACATGTATATCTAAAAACAACAAATTAAAAAAAATGTTTAGAACAAAGATCCTGAATATACGTTATATTATTAAGAACAAAGATCCTGAATAGACAATCTATTATATTTATTATACTATAATATATGCAATGTATGCATATGTAGATCTATACGTAGTTCTACTATAAATTTACTATATTCATCACTAATGGGAAAGTTATACAAAATTATTTTAAACAATGTTAAGTCACCAAACATAAGCATATTCTAAAGGGGAGGGTTTCTGCTTTTTCATACAGGTAAAATCAATTAACCAGTCCCTGAAAATTATAGCTTTACTGAGGTTGTAACGTAGTGGTTCATGTATACTTAGATAATTTCCTAATAACAACTAAGAAAAGGTCCAACAAGTTACTAGGGAAGTTCAACTATCTCTAAGCTTCTAATTAGTAAAATCCTGTAATATGTCAATCAATACCAAGATAGAGAGGAAGGAAAGGAGAAAGGTCCCACATGAACAGAAAAGACAGCTTCTCTTATGATGATAGACAACTAGTTTCAACTTACTTTGTAGCTAATTGGAGAAATGCTTTTGAGCTGAAGGAAGTTGAGGAGATATGACTGGCCACTATCCAACTACAGTACTGTTTCCCAAAAGGGCCCACCCATCAAACTAGAATACCGAACCTCTTCTGAGGAACCTAGGGAGGAATTGCTGGAAATGGCAAAGCATATTAGATTTCACATTATCCAACAACATAAAATGATGTATTAACATTCTCCCTGAATTCAAAACGTTTATTGATTTTTTTAAATCTTAGATAATTTAACTAGGTTACATTTGCATTATGTAGTATGAAATAAATGCTTTAAGTTATTTCTGCTCGCATCTCAGATTGAGCATTTAGTCCAAAATATTTCTTCCTTGCCTAAATTGATAGAATGAACTGAGGAGATACAAGTAAACCCAAGTTAATCATCAAATATTTATGTGCATTAAACGCTGCATTAATTCATAGTCAGAATCCAAAATAATTTCAAGAGTAGCATGTCTGATAGTCATATGAAATTGATGGACAGCAATTTGTGAATTGTGTGGCATCTAATAATTAGATGAAAGCCAATGTTATGTAAAAGAAACAATTTTTTTTTTAAAGTGAGGTTGACAATGTAAGTATACCAATATCCAGTAGCATAACACATACCCAAAGGTCATGTAACCTGGAGCCCAAATATCTGAAAGGGAAGAACCTAGCAAGAAAAAGATCTCAGTACCATTAAACAAACATCAGTCAGACTGACCTGGGCCCAAATCCAGACATTGCTACATAGGTATGCTTTGTATTCCAGCCATTCCCTCACCTTGAGCACATCTTCAACGCATCAGGCTGAGGTTTGGATTAATGGAAGTGTCTTAAAAGTGCAAGCAGGCCTTCCATGCAAACTCATCAGTACAGTGTTATTAGCTAAATTATTTTCCCTCAGATTCACACATCAAAGCCTTAACCACCAGTAACTTTGAAAGTGACTCTATTTGAAGATAGGGCCTTGAAAGAAGTAATTAAGGTGATATGAGTTCATATGGATGGGACCTATCCAACATGACTGATATCATTAATAGAAGAGAAAATTTGGACATAAAGAGACACAAGGAGTACACAGAGAGGGATGTCCTTGTGTAGAAATAGCAAGAAGGTGGCCATCTGCAAGCTCAATAGAGCAGCCTCAACAAGAACCAGGTCTGTAACACCTTGATCTTCAGAAGTCCAGTCTCTAGAAAATAAATCCTGTTGCTTTAGCCCAATATGGAAGTGTTTTTTGATGGCAGACCAAGTATACTAATAGGTATAGTCTTTGCCATCTTTGAAATATGCTTGAGGGAAAAAGAAAAGGCTAGCAACTTGAGTGACCGTTTGATTGATGTAAGTTCCTAGACTTTTCCATGTGTTCAGCATGTACCAAATCTGGTACAATGGTATACATTCTCAATAAGTATTTATGGAATGTATCAATGACAGAATGTGTGAATGAGTGAGTGAATCTTAATTAATAAGAGGGTAAGTTCTAGTGCCAGGTGTGCTACAATAGTCACTGACAATTCACAGGAACAATAGCTAAGTGCATATTATATGGCAGGTGCTTTGCAGTAAGTACTATAAAAAGCAAAATTTCAAAAATCCTTAGGAGTCTGAGGGCTTTCAGAGTTAAGAAAGAATGCTCCCTATTACCCCTTCTTAATGTTTTCAAGCACACTGAGTAACCGCTGATCTAGGGAGGCAGTATTGTTTATTGGGAAGAAACACCAGGCTGGAAGCCAGAAAACTGGCTTATTTTCTTGTATTTTAATGGTATCAATGAGCATGTTCCAGTGAAAAATAGAACATATTCTATTGAGCAACAGTGATGTAGGGGGGGAAAAAAGACATCTGTGCAAATAGCCTTGTATTTTAGATTTGTCTGTCATTTATTTTTAATGTGTTTATATTTTACTTATCACTTCTAAAAATCTAACACAGAAACATAAATTATTCCATAGACATATCTACAATACATTTTTACTTAATTATACACAACTAATAGGAAAACAAAAAAATAAAAGAGAAGGGAGAAGGAAGACAGAGCAAACTATAAGAGAAAAAAAAACTCAATGTTTAGCAAAACCCGAAGGTGTAATAACCTCATTCATTTTTAAAGTATTGGTAATTCTTTAACCTTTTAATAAATGGTAGCAAAAACTGTAACAAATGTTTGGATTTATACTTTAATATGTGCAACATAATCTTGACTTCTTTATTTTCAATAGAAATAATATCTGCTTCATTCTGAAGCAGTGATATCATAATCACGTGGCCTATTATGAAATCATAGCTGATAACTAAAATTCAGGCTGCCTTTCACAATTACGGGCATAAACAATTTAAAATATCTAACAATAACATAGAAGGTTGGATTACTTTATCCAGGGTTTTTGTTGTAGTTGTTGTTTGGAAACCAGGGGCACTTAACCACTGAGCCACACATCTTCATCCCTTTTTATTTTCAGACAGGGTCTCACTAAGTTTCTGAGTCCAGGGTATTTTTGTCAAGTAATTTTCTCCCATCCTGGAAAGGTTGATCGACAGGTACTAAGTTACAATTGGGCAGGAAAAATAAATTATGGTATTCTATGGAACAGCAGGGTGACTATAGATAGTAATAATGTACAGTCTATTTCCAAAAAGCTGCAAGAAGAGATTTTGAATATTTTCACCCCCCAAAAAGGATAAATGTTTGAGTAGACAGATATGTTTACCCTTATACGAACATTACAAACTATCGACGTATATTGAGATATCACATTGGTACTCCATAAAGATACAGTTTAGTGTACCAAATAAATAAATAAAGTTCCCCCAATTCACTTAATTAGGCTGGGAGTGATTGTTGGTTTTAGTCCCACATTTGTAAACTATGTACCATCAGGGTTGCAAAGCAATGAAATTTCTCCATTGATAAATGGAGAGAGAAACTCTTGACTTTTTTGCCTTTCATAAATAATATGTCAATAGAGTTCGATGATTGGAAATATTGGCAGGTAGACCTATTTAACTAGGGGTGCATTCAAATTAAGAAAACAAAGAATGTTTTGCAAATACAATGTGCTATTAATATAATATTCCTGCAGTCTCTCAAAGCATCATTCTGTAGACTTGTCTTCAAGCCAGGAGGATGACAGCCTATTTTGGAAATCTAATGAAATTTGATTTATTTAGTAAAATTTGATTAAGGAATATCAAGAAAAAGTCTTAACTTTCCTATGTTCTGACAATCTTTGAACTGCTCCTTTTATTATGTTAATTTCATTTCCTTTCGAGATAAATTTTTGTTCCTGTCCTTCCCAGTGTCAACAAATCAGTCAAAAATTTTATGCTACTATTGATATAGTATAGATAATTCTTCTACATTATCAGTAGCTTATACTTTTCATAAATATAGATTTTGAGTATCCTGTACACATTTCCTTTATTAAATGTTTTTAACTAATGAAAAGTTTCAAACACAATTACTTGAAAAAACACAATGAACACTCTGATACTTTCCATTTTGATGGTCAAATGAGGTTAGTTTTTTCATATTTACTTTATGTTTTCCTGCATATATATGTGCATAAGGACATCATCAAATATAACACAACATTATTATATCTAAGAAGTTTTTATAACTATTACAGAATTTTTGTGGGAAAAGTTATCCAATAAATATCACCTAATGTCCAGTCAATATTCATGTTTTCCCCATAGTCTTTGATCTCCCCAAAATGTTTTATAGCTCATTTGCCTTTGCTCTTGCTGTTGCTATTTTATGTATTTCTTGGGCTTTTTATGGTTCTCTATTCTCTTTTAACCCACAATAGTTTTCCATACCTCTTTGTTTTTTAAAAAATAATATTGGGCTTTTTAAAGAATTCAATCCAATTGTCTTTTATGGTGTTTGCTACATTATAAAATAAAACCTGCTATTTTATCATGGTGCATGTCAACTCCAACCTCCACCTCCTGTATTTCCTTAACCTAGAAGTTAAGTTGGAGACTTGGATTTAGATTAAACATTTTCTTCAGGTACAGCTCACAGGTGATGTTAGATAGTTCACATTTTATTATATAGCAGTAAATAATGTCAGGTTACCCATCTAAGAGTTGTGCTACATATGACCACTTGGTAAAGGAGAAACCATTTGAACTCTTTATTGCAAACTCACATTTTTTCAGTTAAAACATGAATATACTATTCCTCAGCACCTTTTCATCCAGTGGCTGATCATACTCACCTGAATCAATTATTACATTCAGGACTCTAAAATGGTGATTTTTAAAATATATTTTATATTTGTTCTAATTAGTTAGACATAACAGAATGCATTTTGACACATCATTCATAAATGGAGTATAACTTCTCATTCGTCTGACTATCTGTGATGTAGAGTTACACAGGTCGTGTAAACATATGTGAACATAAGATAATAATGTCCAATTCATTCTACTATCATTCTTACTCCCATGCATCCTCCTCTTCTTTCATTCCCCTCTGTCTAGTCCAAAATACTTCTGTTCTCCACCCTGCCTGACTTTTTGTGAATTAGCATTCACATATCAAAGAAAATATTTGGCCTCTGGTTCTTTGGGTTTGGCTTATTTCACTTAGCATAATATTCTCCAGTTGCATCTGTTTACCAGCGAATGCCACAATTTAATTCTTCTTTAAGGCTGAGTAATATTCCATTATGTATGTACACCACAGCTTCTTTATCTAAAATGGTGATTTTTTGATGTTATAATTCCTTCTACATCTATTAGTTGGTATTTTTCTCTAAATAGTTTTCCTTTGCTTTATTTCCCACCTCTCCATATTTCAATGGTTATTTTTTAGATTTTATTTTGTAATCCTCATAATTTCTCTAATGTAAATAATCTCATAACTATTTTTAAAACGAAGTAACAGAGCCACAAAGAAATTCAATAACTTGTGCAGCATAGCTAGTAAGTAGCAGATGCAAACCTGGAATTCAGATCTCTGACTTGCATAGTGGCAAACATTACAATTACCTCAGATGACATGAGGCATCTGCTTAACCCCTCAGTACCCAAAGTTTCTCTCCAAAAGGACCTCAGCTACATAACTGTAATTTAAGCCTGCCCTTAGAGAGTTCCAAGAAAATATGTCCAAATGTTCCCATTGTAGGCTTGTAGCATTATAGGATATTATAAATGAAAAATAGAAAATAGGAGACGTGCTAGTCAAAAACTGGAATGACATTATTCACCTCACACTCTAGTCCTAAAAATCATACTGAGTCTCTGGAAAACTCTTATAGCATGGGAAATGAGCTATTAACTCATCCCATTTTGGGGCCAAACCTTGAAAGCAACAGCTACATCACTTCCAGATAATTTTCTTATTGGTATTCTCAGTGTGTGACTAGAAAGAGGTGATTTTTTTTTCAACATGGGCTTGTTTTGTTCTATTATAATTAAACCTAGAAATGGCAGACATATTCCTACCTGGGCAACCAGTAGATTTCCTTCCCCTCTTTTTCTCTGACTCTCCTTATTTCTTTATCTACAATAAGTTATTATTATAAGTGTATGAGGTTATGAAAGATAATAATACAATGTCTTCCAGATGGCATGCTGACTCTACTCCTCTTTAATTCTTTTTTCCTTTTCTCTTTTCCTCCTTCTCACTCTGCTTCTATTATTCTCTCCTGAGAAGAAGGAAAAAGTTTGATCATTTGTTTAAAAAAAAGTAACAAATTATTCCTTTATTAACGAAGCATTCAATACTAAATGCTTATGACTAGACCGATATGATACAAGATCTTAAAGACACCAAGTAGTGGAATTTTTCTTAAGACAGTATCCATTATAATGCTGCAAAGTCAGAAATAAAGGTACACCCAATGGCTTGGGCAGCTCAGCGGAAGAAATATCCTTAGCAACATGACTCAAAGAGATTTTGAAGACCTATTTCTCCTATAAGTACTTATGGGGAACGAACAGTTGCTTCTTTTCCTTGTAACAAGTTAAAAAAAAGTTTCTGGTAGTCTCTTTATTTTAATTAAATAAGAACCTAAAGCGAGGATTATTATAAACAAGCTGAGCTCAAAGAGTAGGCCTGTAGAAGAGATTTCCTGGCAGATTTGTTCAACAGTGAGAGCAAAAACCTTGGGACCCTATAAATAATCTTTCTGAGGATAATTTGCAAAATCATAGCCCAGCACAGGCTATATATAGTACTGAGTTTCCAAAATAATTCTTCCTGTCATAAGTGCTCCATTTACCTGACTTCCTTCAGCAGCAGGAATATTTGAGCTTATTTCATTGAAAGATCTCAGACCTACATCAAGCCACATTTAGACAACAGAACACCAGGATGAATGAACACTCCTTAGAAAATACCCCTAGTCCCCTGGTCCCCACCACAGAAAGCCATCTTCAAAAGTTCAACTAAAACCACCTCCTCCTTCGTGAACTTGCTATGCAACCTTGAGTGAGTCACTTAACATCCCTTGTCTCAATTTCTTCATTTGTACAATGAGGACCACTGAGGCTGATCTTCCTCCTAGGTCCACTTGGAAAAATAGCTCCTTAGCTATTAAAAAGTACTTTGAACCAGGTGCAGTTCCTGTAATTGCAGTGGCTCAGAAGACTGAGGCAGGAGGATCGAGAGTTCAATCCAGCTTCAGCAATTTAGTGAGGTCCTAAGCAACTTAGTGAGATCCAGTCTCTAAATAAAATACAAAAAAAAAAAAAAGGCTGAGGGTGTGGCTCAATGGTTAAGTACCCTGAGTTCGATCCCCAGTACCAAAAAAGTACTTTGAAAATGTAAATGCTAAATTATAATTTTTACCAAGAAATCAACCACTCACTCCTTCCTGAACCTCTGGCAGACTCAGGCACTTCTGAGCTCAGATTTTACCCCTTGCTCAGAAAGGGACTCCTCTAGTTATCCATGGGATCCCTTTTAGACCCCTGTCACCAACATTTCAGATAATTCTCAACTACTGATCAGAAAACAGAAACCCCAAATGGGAAGAGTATTCAATCCCATGCTTAATAGGCCCAAGGAATTTTCCCCAAGGAAATTCTCATAAAGAAAATAGCAGGTATGTCCCTAGTGATCTAAGAACCACATTTTCTCTAGGTTTGTGAAGGTTTTGAGTTATGAAAGTATATATTCATTAATCGTTCTAACAAATATTTGCCAAACACCTAAAACATGCATATTAGAATGAAATTCTTGGAATCCTGCAGGAATAGCACCTATGTCCACTGGGCCAGGCATCCTTGCTAGAGGACTGAATCATACTCTCAAAACCAGGAAGTCGTTTACAGACATATCCAATTCCTAACAAGAACTGAGTGATAGCCAGGATGGGGCTGCACAAACACACAAACATCTAAAACCTCAAAGTACCTGACTTTGCCTGCCATCAGATCTCTCAGAGCAGCTAGTGGCAAGCATGTCTTTGTGAAAATGACTCTTCAATGTAAGTAAGGCAATCAGTTGGGTCCTGGATTGTATTTTAACTAGACACTTCCCAGTTTAGGATAGTATATTTGCCAGTGCCTCCAAAATCAAATATACTTTGAGCTGAAACCAGAGATATTTCATTTATCATCTGTTGAATAAGTTGAGTCATAAATCTAAGTTGAAGTATGTGCCAATAAAGTATCCTATTAATAGGACATGTGTTTTACTAGACTTTATAAATAGCTTCAGATGGAGCAAAATTTAGATTCAAAGTAGATATATTTTCTTTCAAAATTCATCTGAGCCAGTTTAAAATTAATCCACTTACCTGAGTCACTCAATGCTTCAACACCTATTATTAGTATAAAAAAAAGTATGATTGCATCTTTCAGGAATTTTGTAAAATAAAAACAATATATAGACTAGGCTAGGAGTTAGTTGATGAATTAGGTCCCTCAGGCATAACACTTTCTAACCTTGTGATTTGGGGAGTCATTTAAATCCTCAGAACCTGAATCTCCTCCTATGTAAGTGAGAATAGTAACAAATGCCCTTCCTACATGGGGGCCTGGTGAAGCTCTAATGGATGAGCTACGTGAAAACATTGTGTAAAACCGTAAAGCACTCCACAAGTTTAATAGATGATGATGATAATCACTTCTTCTCTCTTCATGGAATAGGTGAATTTGGAAACCTCTCAGTGAATGAATAAAAAAGGTACACAGATATTAGCACAGTGCCTGTGGGTAGTAATAAAAATGCATTGATTATCATGAGGAGGAAGATATGAAAAAGTATTTTCTTCAGATTCTGTCTTTGATTAAAAAGATATAACTGGCTTCAGTGTGCTTTGCTCAGCTATCACAGTTATGATCTTTGCAATTAACTTCTAAAATATTCATATTTAAACGGCATGCTATAAAAATAATGGATTCAGAAAAATCACCATACGTAGCAAGAATAAAGATAAAAACAAAACATTTCTCTCTATCCCAAGAATTTTCAGAAGTTTCAGAGTTATAGTTAATAAAATTGAATATGCTCTCAAACAGAATATACTTACAAATAGAATATCATTTTGAAGATAATTTAACTCCCTACTATTACCAAAACCCACGGAATTTGCTACTTGCTCTGATTAGACACCTGACAAAAATAAATGAATGAATGCACTGGCAGGTATATGAAATGTGGATTTCTAAAGAGTCAGGAAACAAATTCATGTATGTTGGCAAATATCTACAACTGTTAGTATAAATCAATTAAGGGATTAAAATTATATTTTAGATGAAATCATATAATACATTTTATAACAATGTAAACTTAGCCCTTTTACTTTCTTTTAAAAAAATATTTTTCACAGTTTACTAAATAATCATGAAAATATTCATGTGCCATCTATTATTGATTTAGAATACTAAATTTTTGTTTTATAAGCCTACCAGAATATTATCCTATTCTGTACACAGAGAAGATGAAGATTAAGTTTGATAATTTTCTCTAAAATAAGCCTTTATATATTTAAAGACATGTTTGGAAGCAAATATGAAGTCAAGTCAGCTCTAAGACTGTGATTTTAGAAGGCAAGGAAGATACAAAATTAGGGTCCTTGGTAGAGTAGAAGGAAAAAGACTCCATCTGTATGTTTCTCTCCCCCTCCTCTCTTTCTCTCCTCTCTCCCTTCTCTCTCCCTCTTCTTTCCCCACTCTTGCTCTTGCTCCCTTCTTTCTGTCTGTCTTTAACAACAGCAACAAAAAACATTTTACCTGAGTGTTTTTTTCCTCTCTCTTTTAACTTAACAGTATACTGGTTATCTATGGTTACATAACAAATCATCCACAAACGTAGCTACTTAGGACAAAACAATTATTATCCCATAGTTTTTATGGTTCAGGGATTTAAGATATGGTTTAGCTAAAGTCCTCTGACTCAAGATCTTTCATGATGTTGCTATCAAGCTGCTGGTTGGGGTCATGATCATCTCAAGGCAACTAGAGCTAAGAATCAGCTTATAAATTTGCTCCTATTATGGTTCACTGCCAGGCTGAAAATCTTCATAGGCTGTTGAACAAAGGGCTTCCTCACCAGGCCACATGGGTCTCTCCCTAAGATGGCTCACAACATGGAAGCCTGCCTCCCTTGGGGCAAATGATTCAGGAGAGTGTTCAAAAGAGCACCACTAAGCAAGTCTGTCTTTTTGTAACCTCCTGGCATAAATAATGTGCCACACTCTTGCTGTATTCTATTATTAGAAACAAGTCCCTAGGTTCAGAATCCCTTCTCTTCTCAAGGGGATAAGACTACATAAGGCATGAATACCAGGAGGTGGAAATCATCTGTGACCCTCTTATAGCCTGTCTATCATAAATAACATTACATATCATTTAGATCACCCAAGAAATGCAAAACAATGATGAGTTGATTTATTTTGTGGTGAGAATGAAACAGAATTCATAGAATTGGCATGACTGTTTTAATCAGCTTTTTCACCTTTGTGACCAAAAGACTTGAAAAGAAAAACAGAGGAGGACAAGTTTATTTGGCATTCATAGTTTCAGAGGTCTCAGTCCTTGAATGGCCAACTCCATTGCTCTGGGCTCATAGTGAGGCAGAACATCATGGCAGACGGGTGTGGAGGAGGAAAGCAACTCAGGACAAGACAATCAGGATGCAGAGATAGCTCTGCTCATCAGGGACAAAATATATAAACCCAAGGCATGCCCCCCCCTCATGACCCACCTCCTCCAACCACATCCTACCTTCCTACAGTTACCACCTAGTTCATCCATTCAACTGCATTAATGCACATATGAGGTGAAGGCTCTCATAGCCCAATTATTACACCTTTAAACTTTCTTGCATTGTCTCACACATGACTTTTAGGGGGACACCTTATATCTAAACCATAACAATGACTTACTACACTCATAAAACGTGTTTAATAAATCCATATTTTCCAAAAATAACCTAAATTAGTCATGCTCAAAATTGATTTATATTAAGCACTAAACACTAGAGAGTGTCTAAGTGGTACCAGGCTCTGGGCTGAGAGCTGATGGCGCAAAAGCAAGTGAGACTTCCTTTAAGGGGCATGTAGTTTTGAACTTCACAAATTCTTTTTAATTTTTCAGTTATTTGATCTTTATTTTATCGAGATAAGGAACAATGACTCTACTAAATGAATATGGACTTTAGTGTCACCTTCCAAAGAACTTCAAAGTACGCATCTATACTTCCCTGAACCTCAAACTCCCTTAATAAACTGGTGGGGACTGAGTTTGCAGTTATACAGACTGATATATAAAGGAATTATATTCCTGACCTATGCCCTGGTAAGAAACAAGATGGAATAAGGAACACAATATGTCTGTCTATTTAGTTTCCTATTCTCTAGGTAATATTGCATTTTTCTGAATTCAACCTGTATAGAATCATTACTTAAAAAAAAAAACAACTACTGGTGTAGTTCATTCTATCTTTTTAACCTCTTTTATCCCCTCATTTACTATATGCAGCACTCCTCAACTCTCTGTGTTAGCATTAACACAGTCAGCTTTTCCCAGCCTTTGTCCTTGCCCTAAATGTTTAACCATGGCACCCATAATTATCCATACTTCTTCTCTCTTCAAAATAGACCATGCTTTACCATAAGTATTTGAGCTCACTTTCAAAAAGCCTCCTCAGATATACTTTTGTTCCTTGGAATTCTTATTTTTAAGGGACTTGTAATTGGCTCAGCTTTGATGAAGTCTCTCTTAGATGACAACAGCCTACAGAACTGAATTTCCATTGTAAAGGACCTTGATCTTCCTCTTCATGCAGTTAACCAAGTCATGCCTATTCCAGTAGTTTATATTATAAATTCCAGTATTCCCAGAATTTGTTTCCCCTTCTGAAATCAAATAAAGGGATGGTCTACAGATGAAGTACAGTCAGTAAGGCTAAATACCTATTTCTTAATTCAAAGTTGGCACTTTATCTACAATAATTTAAGGAGAAGCATAATATGGTATGCTGGCAGTCCAGTTATATGAAAGTAAATTCAATTATGTCTCTTACGTTTAGTATGACAAGGTAAGGGTTACAACAAATAGTTAAAGAGTTCTGGTCTGTTCACATTGCTTTTGAGTCAACATTTCTATGGCAATATAAAATGTTGTGCAGGATACATTTATGATTTTTGACACCACATCTGCCTAAACTTGTGGCCTTGACGTCTACTGCATATGAATAAGCAGGCATGATGAGCAATATGATTTCCAGGGACCTGGAACTCTTAAAAACTCAGAGGAAAATACTTCTTTAATAAAAATGCTATAAAGCAAAGACAGTTACTCATATAAATGAACTATACAAACATCATGGGATCCATGAGTTGATACCATAAAATCTGAAGGCATACAGTAGTGAGTAAGTCATGAGAGCATAAGTTGCTGTCACTGACAATTAGGAAATCCGGGACCTGTAAGGAAACTAGGTGTGTTGGTGGTTTCTACTGAGGTTAGTAATAAAAAATAAAGAGCAAAACTGAGTCTCTGGAGGAATTCTGCAAAAGGTTGTAGACAGATGTTCTGAATCTTAGAGTCCAACTGGAGTGTATTTAGGTCAAAGAAGAAGGTTGAACAAGGAAAAAAGAGCAGAAACATAATTTGTGTGTTACTTCTAGAAGAGGTTTTGGTAGAAAATTGTCTTGATAAAAAGAAAATTACCTCTCTAAAAAGAAATGAGATTAGCTCTGAACTACAGTTAAACTAACATTAGAAACTGGGATTTAACTGGAGCTACATTTTTAAAATGTTATATTTTGGGGTGTTTTATACATGGTCTATAGAACATGGACTATTTTAATAAAAACAGGATTCAAGGCCCCAAACAGCAATGTGATTTTCTTAAACGAGGTTGGTTTTCTATCAGTTATTTAAACTTAAGTTAAAACTTTCTTTGAAAAATGATTTTAATTCTTCTACATAGCCTTCATCTTAATAGTAACCATTAAAGATACAGGTACTGATGTAGTAAATAAAAACAAAAGTCACCTAGCAGTGACTGGGATTTTCAAAGTTATCTTTGATTCTTCCATGATAATAAGAGAGAGGAGTAGAGTCATGTGAACTCGGTCTGTATCTTAGATGTAATGTTACGACCTCTATACAAAAGGAAACCATTTGGCTTCTAAAATTCCACCAAGAACTACAAGATAATTATATTTGGAGTCTACATGACCCTACTCTCAAATTTCTCCATTTCTGTCACAGAGAATATGTCATCAGTTGTCCCCACATGGGAAAGGATTCATGAAACTTCTTAGCATTATACAAGGAAGATCAGTTCATATTTTCAATCACGTTCTCCTCCACTTAGAAGGATGAACATGGCAAAGAGGTTTTTTTTTTTGCTATTAGTCAGGTATGAACTCCACAGGATTGGATTTCTTTCACACAGAAACCCATGTACTAGCTGCAGCCTTGATTGTTTTTTTCTCTTTCTGGAAAAAAACACCAGAGTATCATCAGAATGTCAAAACTATTGCCACAACGTGGTCTGTTGTGAAAATAATAAAAATAAATAAATTTGTGCATGTAAACTATGTTTCTACTCCCACCTTTGGAGCTGTAAAATTTAGGAATACAAAGAATCATTTAATAAGACATAAAAGTGACAAAATAAAATTAGTAACCAAGAAAGGTAGCTTGTACTTTGTTGGAATGGAGATTTCAATTTAGTTTTGATTCAAAATTTTTAAAAAGATTAGCAATCAAGAATACAACATATCATTGCCAACGGGTTTTAAGTGTGGAATTTTTATAAATGAGACAAAGCTAAGAACCACAAACTCCTCAAACATGTAAGGAAAATTGAAAGAAATGGCTCCTATCAGACACCAAAACTGAGTTTTTTCTACTTTTACTTAAACTCCTTTTTGCAGTTCTAGTTTACTCCTTCTGTTGACTTAATGTAAAAGTTACTTTTTTTTTCTTTAATAGTAAGAAGGAAACCCAAAGATAAAATCAGAGTTAATTGCAGGCTGATCATGTACCTGGTGGTAGCAGACAAAAGACAAAAGCCCACAAAATTCTTCCACCACCTAATGATGCCGAGTATATCATTATCTCCACATCACTGGTGGAAAAGTGATGCATAGGGAATTTACATAATTTACTTAGTTACATAGCAAATAAATATGGAGTCAGGATTCAAACTCAGGCATTCTGGTTCTCCTGTCTATGCCATTACCTAGCATATTATATTGATGTCCAAAATAGTTGAAAGTTATATGAATTTACAGAAAAAGAAAAAAATGTAGGGCTGGCCAAATTACAATAGGCTTCATGAAGAAAGTCAACTGAAATTGGAACTTGACAAGACAAGTTCCATAGTCAGACAAGGAGCAGGGAATCCCAGCAAGAAAAACAATGAACATCACTATCCCCAGGGGAGTGAAGAATCCAATCTTGCCAAAATAGATAAGAATGAGGAAAAATTAAATGAAATAATTAGAATAGAGACAATTATGAAAATTCAGAAAATTTGTAGCAAAAATTGAATTCCTAAGAGGATAAAATCAAAATTGGATTAAAAGATGTTATCTCATTGGGTGTGGTGACACATGCCTGGAATCCCAGTGGCTTGGGAGACCCAGGCAGGAGGATCTCAAGTTCAAAGCCAGCACCAGCATCTTACCGAGGCCCTATGCAACTTAGCAAAACCCTGTCTCAAAACTTAAAAAAATAAAATAAAAAAGAGCTCAGTGGTTAAGTGCCCCTTGGTACAACAACAACAACAAAAAAAAGACATCTCAAAAATGTATTTTGCTACATTCCAGCAGAAACAAAGCTTCTTTCGAGGTGTAGAGATCGCTAAATGCTTGCTTCATTATTAGCAAAATTGCACAGGAGAAAATACAGCAGGGTAAGGATCAAAAGGTTTATTTTTGAGGAAATGTGAGAGAATAGCACCCCGAAGAACCAGAATTTCAGTTTTGAATATCAGTCCACTTTGATTTGTACTCCATCTTTGTGATCACCACCCACTAGAAATATAGCAAATTTGCTTTTAAGCTGAAATGTTTTTATTTTTTATTTTTGAAATGTTTTTAAAACCATGAAGCCTGCTTGGAGGAAAAGCAGACTGAGGGAAATTTTCTCAATGCTAAGTTCTTTTTGGAAGATCATTATTAAAGGAAAATCAATTGTGAGGCATTAGAAAATGTGTCCTATCCACAAAAAGTGGGAAGGAAAGTAAGGAGAAAGAGAAACACATCTAAATAACATCTAAAGAAAAGGTGACTCTAAGTACAACCTGGCCAAATAACATAGCTGAAGAAGGCAAGACTGTCTAAATGCATCCTCAGAAAAGTTTAAAAAGAAGGTGAAATAGGCTAGCTCAGGAACATTGCCAGAAGACTGGCAGGAGAACAGGGAGCAATTTCACCACCTCTCAGTTGTTTCCAACTTCTTACAGTGTTCTAGAAAAGAAAAAGTGTGCTGGATTAGAATGATTTATTGAGCAATTATCTCTTTCCGCCCTCCGCTCTGTGGAGCTGGACAGCAGACAAGTCTGTGAATTATATTTGTGGAGTTCTCTGGAAGAGCTTCTTCTCAAGGAAACGCAGACTTCCAGTTAGTCATGAGGCAGCGTCACAGGCAGAACAGGACTCCCTCTTTGTGCAATAGGGTCTACTTTCTACACACAGTTTCTGAGATTCCCATTTCCTTTATCTTTTTCCTACTGCATGACCCACTGACTTCGGATTGTTCACTGCCACACAGACACTACAACCTGCTTGCTCCCTTCCCACATCTCCCATCCTTCCTTCATACGCTCCAGTGTAATGGACTGTTTGCTCCCAAGCAAATTTGATCTCTCCACGGGCAGTTGTGTCTCCCTTCTCTCCTCCTCCACCCATGCTCTCTTGGTTTCCCCATCCACCTGCTGACAAACACCTTACGGAGGTGTTATTTTCTGGGCTCTTCTCCTCTACCATATGGCTTCATGGCCCAGCTTCCTGAATCTCCCCTCTCTTGGCCTCTGGTTTGGGTGATTGCTGTGGTTAGGGCTGATGAGCACAAGAGGAAGTATAAGGAATAAATGGGGTGCTTTTTTGGTTGGGAAATTACTTACATTTGATTTGGTCACCTGAGTGCTAAAAAGTATGTTTCATCTGAACAGACTAAAGCCTTAAATGTGGTAAGCTAGTCTCAATTTTCATCTGCTTGTCATGGTTAGCTGGCAACTCCTGGGCTCAGATGACGCTCTGACATGTCAGGCACACAGGTGAAGAGGACTTCGAGAAGAAAGCCAACAGATTGCAGATCACCAGGTTGTGTATAAGCTGAGTCCACATAGCAGGGAGTACAGACCAGCACCATAGATCAGTTCTGGAACATTGCTTATTTTAGAAGTTTTGTTCCTGAGCTGCTTGGCATCTGTCATTCTGTCATTTTCTGCATTACAAAACTGTTAGGAAAACAGGTTTGGGGATGAGTATTTTCAATCACCAGTGGCTCAGTAACAGGTACCAAACTCATTTCACTTAAGATTGCAGGTTGAACTCATATTGGGGTCCCTGAAGAGAAAGACCAGTCCTTTCTCTAGTAGGTTAAAGAAAGCATTTCTTATTTCTATTAAACAACTAAGGAAGGAAAGATCATGCAACTGCTGGAAGAGCACTGCAAATACCAGGGTTACCAGGAGTCACCCAGAAACCTTTAAAATAATTTAAAGTGGTGATAGAACAAGTGACACACTGTGCTTCTATTGATGCAGTAATCCTTAACCCTTGAACCTAACTCAGACTTGCACTAAGAAGTCAGAAAGACCATTCCTCGTTGATCCACCAAGACAATTTCCCAGAGTTTGATTGAGAACAGTGTGATGATTTTCTCATTTCAATTATCTACCAAGTGCTAAAAGGTGTAACTATTTTTAGAATTTTCCTCCAAATAAGAAAAACTTTTTTTAGAACTAGAATTTTAGAACTAGAATTTTACAATAAATGAGTCGAGATGACATTCATCAAAGATATGTGAAGGTCCAGATTTACTTCATTCTTCACAAGATAACCAAAATAATTCCAAGAAGTCTTACTTCACTAGAAATGAGATTTCTTCAGTATTATCTCTTCAAGATCATAGTGAGCAGACAATTACCTTGGAAGTGGGGTTAAGAGAAGGTTTGAAAGTAAAGGAGAAGCAAGATGTTTTGAATCATTAACTGCACTACATATGCATCCAGAGATACAAAAACAGCTAAAAAGGCAAGGACAAAATTAAACAGTAATGATGATTTATAGAAAGATACTCTGAGACATGGCAGAAGTCTCAATACACCAAAAGGAAAATCTTGTTTGCTCAAATTATTTGTTTCTTCTGTCTAATGAATGTAATTCTAATATACAAGTGATAACACTGGCATTTCTTTGAAATGTTGATTCAGTTTAATTATGAAAATCACCAAGGTATTTTCTAGCTGCTGCATCACTCCCTGTACTAAGATTAATCACATCAACATCATTCATTTAATCTTCAAAGAGGAAGCAGTTGTCCACAAAAGCCTTCAAATAGCTTCATTAGTGCAATTTTTCAGTCTCAAATACTTAGCTGGCAGCACATGATTGAGAGTAAGGTCATTATATCATCTATTTCCTAATCTAATTTTTTAATGTTTCTACATTTAAAGTAGAAATGTGTAAGTGTAGAGTTTTTTCCTTCTCTTTGTTTGGCAAACAGCTCAAAACATGAAGAAAATATGGATTTTGATTAACAAGATGTTTGGTCACTATAGCTGCAAGTCATGAAATTTAATGTATCGGCCCATAACTGTTCATTTCCCCTTTTGGGGTTTATTTAATGCAAAAAGAATTGGACCCAGAAACATTGTGTTTTCCTGTTTCTTGTAGACAAAGAAAAATTCGGAGCATGAAGAAACATCCCCTCAGTGCTGGAACTAGAATTTTAACAGGCATTACAAATAACATTTCTCTGATGTTTAAAAATGCAAGGTGGATTTTATATTTAGAAACAGAAATGATCAACGTCATTTATGTTTCTCTACAAAGACCCACTTAAAGCATCCTTTGTTAAGAGCTTTAATAGTCATTTCCCTTATTGGAAACCAATAGGTATCACAGTTCCATAAAATAACATTGTAATATTTGATGCACTGGTTAAATCGTAGTATCAATCATTAAAAATTATTCAGTTGCAATCAAAAACATTCTCATAAAGACTTGGAGCAGAACCTGGTACCTGTGAAGTGTAATGGTAGAGTCATTTGTAATTACTGTACCTACTCAAAAGGGCTATAAAATGTGTCATAAAGTAAAATTTGCTGAGTCCCATTACCAAGAAGCAAAACTTGCTAACTGGCACTTTAAACTTTGCATCTTATAAAGGAATGATTTATCTGGCATTTGACTGGTCCACTTGCAGAAATCATTACATTGCAATATTCAGTGACTGTGCAAAGGGGAAAGAAAGAATAAATCATGCAGAGACATTCTCAAGTTAATATCTGGTGACCACATAATGCCAAATTTTAAGGCAATATATGCTCATAGTGGCATAAATAATGGGGTATGTTTGCAGTTCAAGGGGTCAGGGCTTTTGCTCATAAAAAATAGTCTACAACTAATTGCAATAACGTGATTGCAATTACACAAATTTAATTTCAACAAATTATATAAATAAAATTAGAACATTTATAATATTAACTTCACTAAAATTGCCTTAAAATAAAACTGTGGGTTTTGTTGGAACTGAATTCTAATTGGCAGAATATAATTTTAAAAGAAAATAAAAATATGAGAAAAACTACAGCTTGAAAAGATCAGTGCTGCCATTTTTCCAACTACAGGTGA
This sequence comes from Urocitellus parryii, assembly GCF_045843805.1. NCBI lineage: Eukaryota > Metazoa > Chordata > Mammalia > Rodentia > Sciuridae > Urocitellus > Urocitellus parryii. Next base: position 70,480,167 of record NC_135532.1, read on the forward strand.
AACCACCAGGGTAAAATGGAACTATTTGAAAGAGGAACAAGAAACTGCATTATTTACATGTGTTCAATATGATAATAAGAAAAAAACTGTGTGTCCCTTCACATATTCATGAAATTGTATTATCTACTTCATGTAACATATTCATATTCCAGCATGTTAGTCATGTTAGTCATGCTATAATATATAAACAAGAAAAAATAAGAATCTCTTCTCCTGAGAAGAAAGCAGTATGGAGTAGGTGAGAAAAGACAGGAAGTTCATGCCCAAGAGTTCAATCATACATTCTTCCTAGCTGGAACACCAGGGAAGCCTCATGGCCATGCAACATCTGAACATGGAAGGATGGATGATATGTTGAAAGGTCAAGATTAGGGGAGATAAGGTTAACTTGTACAGTGCAAAATATTTTATCTGTTCTTTCCACCACTTAATGCATTTGTGTCTTCTGCAGAGACAATGAACATTCTTTTATGTTAGAAATATTGAGGATTTTTTATAAAAATAAATTCAAACAGACTCGATGCTCATTGTAGTTGGCATTTTTGAAGCTGAACCTAAAACATTCATTTTAATCATTCATGCCAGACAGCCCACATAATTCAAAGATGAAATAATAACATTATAATAAATAATAATGATAAACTTGAGTAAGTACCATCAAATGGTCCTTAATCATATCCTGAAAAAAAGATGTGACTACTTTTCAAATAACAAAATAAGTTTACTCCTAGTCATGTTAAATCTAATAAAAAAAAATTGTTATAATTTAGAGAAAATGTTTAAAACTATGAATCATGTGGTTTTGTGGACTGTTTATTGTTTCTTTCTCTGAGATATATATATATATTTTTCCAATACCTGCCGGATTTGAAAGTAGAAATTTAGTGGTGGATAAAGGTGAATCCATCAAAACCTGTAGTAATATAGGAATTCAAATTTTATTTAATATAAGATAAAAAATAAATAGTACAACTTACTGAGTTTATCTCATTCACAATTACTTCTAATATGCTTCCGGTGATTTCAATAATCATCTTAAAAGTAAAGAATCTATTTTGCCATACCAGAATATATTGGGAAATGAACAAACTAAAATAGTTCCAGGCATTACGAATGTTTACTCCTGTTTGCAAGCATATACAGGATAAATACTTCATATTGATAAAATATGTAGAGTTTGGGAAACAAAAATGATCTTATACAAACTAATGCCTAACCAGGGTCCCATTCTGAACCTCTCAAATGTGTCTTGTTAATATAAGAATATGCAGGTGTCTCTTTTAACTCCGTGAGTAACAGAGAAGCCTCCTTCGCAGAACTCTGAGGAGCTTAGAGTCACCTTTCTGACCATCTTTCCTGTCTTCTATATATCCTCATAAAATATTTACTGTTCTTCTGAATGACCACTCTGATTATCCTTAGACTCCTTTCAGATTCCCTGATGATGTCATGGAAATGTTAAACCCATTATGCTAAGTTAGGCCCTCCATCTGCAGTGACCTCTTGGCACAAGCTCCGAGGACAGCATGATATTTTTACATAAAAGTTAGTCTTCATTCAAATCCTCGAGGTCTGATCCTGAAAAAAAACACTGACAGCTCAATCAACCCTAATAAATACTTAACTAGATCCATGGAAAAAATAATAATACAATTTGCCCAAAAAAAATCCATTACACATTTACAATTGAGTCATAAAAATGTCTATTAAATGTACAATTATTTCACCACATTTTTATTGGAAAATAAGCATTTATCCTAATTTACAGGTTTAACCCAAAGGTGATACATGACATTCCTTTTCATTAAGCTATTAGGGGAGTGACGAGTGATGGTGCCCCTCTCTAATTATCTTTAATGTAGTGTTTCAAATTGATCATGCATAATGCAATTACAAATCATAATTAAATTAATTTATATTGATTTAAGATTTTATAAGTTGTTAATAACTACAGTACAGTACATCTATTTCCACAAGCTAACATAAATGTTTTTTAAACTGCCAAAGCACCTCCTCCTTTTTACTCGTTTTGCTCCTATTAAAAAGTTTACAAACTTTCATCTACTTTTTGCAGATAAAGGCTAACTCCTAAACCCTGTAGGTAGGGGTTGTGGATGTAGTTGAGAAGCACAGAATGTGCTTTGAGAAGGAGAGGCCCTAGATTCAATTCATCCCTCGCACCCTCCACAAAATGAAACACTATAGATAAAAGTTTTTAGTACTTAAATAAGGTCCCTCCAAGAAATGCCATCTAATGAATTTGTACATTTAGGAGGTCTGAGTTTTAAAATATGTGTATCTTGTAAATACCTTGTCCTGCTCTCTCTCTCCTCCTCTATTTCCCAATGACCATTCTTTCTGCCCCAACTTCAGGAGGCATAGTCCCTGTTCAAGATAAGGACAGCAGCTTTTTTTGTACTGTTCTGATTGAATCCATAACTCAGAAAACCAAAGGAAAACAGTGTTGAGTGAAAAAGTCCTTTCCTCCTGATGCTGAGGTTGGAGGAGAATCTAGAAAACAACTGGAGGCCCAGGCAAACTCTGCATCACACAACAAAGCCTGGGGGAGTCGGGGCTTCCCAGCTATTGCCCTGATCTCCTCACCAACCATAGTCAGAATAAAATTCCTTCGGAAATCTCCACATCTGAAGGCAGAGTGGACAACAAACAGTTCAGGAAATCTAAGAACCCCTGGATCCCCTTGTTTCTAGAACTAAAGGGGAGGTTGAGGTAAAGATGAGTTAATGATTCTGAAAACCTCATCATGATGTTTTTGTAAAGAAACAAATATTAGACAAATTTGTCGCTTTATTTTGACCGGTTTTGTTACATGCTAAAGAATTAGTCCCTCACCTCTTCCTGCTTCCATGCTCCACAAGCCTTAGAACTGGGAGTGGGTCCTACTGGTTGTTGCTCTTACACACAAGGGTGGGCCTAGGCTGGATTATATTTTCTTCAGGATCTTTCTCTAAATCTATTAAATACCTTAAGGTCCTACTAGAGGGAAATGAAAATCAAGTTAATCAGATTCAGGAGGACCAGCTTGGAAACGTAAGTGACATATTTTAAGAAAGGTTCAGAAACGAATATAATAGGAATTGTATCGGATCTTAGTAGACTCTCCATGAGACTTGTTATTAACAAGCACCTACTAAGCTTGGGGCATGCATGCTCAACGCAAATTGAGGTAGGAAGTTCAGGAACACCCGAGGCTGCTGGGCTGCGTGCAGCTTGCTGCTCACTAGCGCCCCCTCTAGGCCTTAGGGAGAAGCGAGCGGACATAGGAGCGCACCTGGGGCTCTCGCCCCGGAGCCGGAGCTGAGCTTCCTTGGAAGAAACACCTAGGCAGGCGGCTTCATCTGGGGGCGTCAGTAAGCCTCGGAAGCGAAAGCTTCTCCGCCTCCAGCCAGCCCTGTTCTGCGTAAACGCGGCGCCAGAGCCTGGAGCAGGGATCGAGCTTCCGGCGGCCCTATCCCGGGAGCGCGGAGACGCGCGGGAAGAGTAACTACCCAAAACCCCAGGTCTCACTCAGAGCTTCAGAGTGCGCACTGAACAAGAGAAAATTCCAAGGAAAATGTAGGAACGCCGAACTCAGCCAGAGCTCGCGCAGGGGCTGCGAAGAGCAGGAAATTCAGTGCAGAGATGGGGCCAGAGATGGGGCGGAGGCATTGGGGTCAGGGTCCCTCCCCCTTTATTGACCACGTTTGGCCTAAAATCTCTTCTATATGGGGGCGAACCATCGCGATGATTCAGATACACACACACACACACACACACACACACACACACACACTCACACACACACACACACACACACACACACACACGCTAAAGCAACACTTTCTCTACAATCTCCCCCTAGTTTTTGAATAGTACACCACACGAACACGCACTCAGGTACACGGCCTGAGCAAGAAAGCCAAGGGTGTGCAAAACTCGGTCGGGTCACCAGGCCCGGACCTCTCTGCTGGGGTGATCGGCCTGCATCCCCCACCCTACCCGGAGGCATGGGCCCGACCTCATCTCTAAGACTACTACCCGGAACCGCAGCACCCATTGAGTTGCCTCAGGTTTCCGAGACCCCTGTTCTGCCAGCCTTATCACCAACAGGCAAAGTCAGTTTTCCAGTCTGATTTCGGAAGACATCTCTTTTTACGCAAGCTCGTCGCCACAACAGATGTGGTGGTATCTCATTTCACCCCCCCCCCCCGACACTGCACAAGAAAACTCTTGAATGTGGCGTGATCAAAGATTTCGGAAAGATTCTTAAGTTGTAAAGAGGTCTTTGTACTAAAAGGTTCTGCGAAGAAGAGTGCTAGGAAAGGGTCAACTGAATATTTTCAAGCACTTTCTAAGCACGTTGCGGACTAGAGAAGAAAACTACTAATTCAATCCACTATAACACTTTATTTTCCTTAACTAATACTACCCAGAGATGGTGCTGTGGGTTTCCTTGGACTTGAGTTACAGTTTGGCAGTAGACTCAAGACTGCAGTCCTGAGATTGGAAATGCCAGTCATGAATTCTGTGTGTGTGTGCTGTCTCTGGGGTTGGGGTAATGAAGCCTTGTCCTCCGTAAATTAGTGCATTTTTCAGGCATGTGGGGGATCGGGCAATTAATAAGTATTTTAGATTTTTAAAACATAACTTTTATAGAGTATCCCAATTAAAACTCAATTTGAGCAATTGCTGAAGAAAAAAAGGTTTGGTTCATTGTAGAGGATGGTTGGCTTGCTTTTTTTTTTTTTTTTTTTTGGCATCGGTATGTGTGAGTAGTAGTCCAGGTTGTTAAGTTTCCAAGCAGGGATCAGCTTAAAATGCATGGATTTTATTATATGTACAATTTAATCACAAGGTATTTAAAATAGACATTTCCATCTAAAATCCAATCAGAAATCAACACAGTTCCTCTAGGCATTAGATGATCATCTCGATTTTGCATTTGTAAACTGGGAGAAATAAATGTGACTTGTGGATACCAAGAGGTCAAGTACGGCTGCTCAAATATTTTTCTTACAAAATGACGGATTTATTAGACAAATAAGTAGCCCGGCTGATGCAAAACCCCCAGTGATTGAATTTTGACGTTAAGTCAACAACAACTCGAACTACATCAGTGCTTCAAGATTTAGTTATGATGGTAGAGATTACTGAACAAATAAGAGCCAGAAATGAATACAGATTTCTGAGGATCTGCCCCTGGCACCCTCTTCTTGACATTCTCCTCCATATGCTCCCCCTATTCATACTGTATTATAATTAAAGGACTTGCCTATGCCTTGCGATTGGAAAGGAACTTTAAAATAATTAGGCATATTTTTTTCTGTTTAAAAAAAAGAAAGAAAGAAAGAAAGAAAGAAAGAAAGAAAGAAAGAAAGAAAGAAAGAAAGAAAGAAAGAAAGAAAGAAAGGAAGGAAGGAAGGAAGGAAGGAAGGAAGGAAGGAAGGAAGGAAGGAAGGAAGGAAGGAAGGAAGGAAGGACAGGCTCAGGGAGAAAGCCATTTGAGTTTCATAATAAATTCCTCCGCGGCCTGAAAGCCACCCACAATTAGAATGAAGGGAGAATGCAATGAGTGTTTTTCTTTTCTCTTTTTTAAGATCTTACGTTCATTAGGAGTTTTGTTAACCTATTTGTCCCCGCATCCCACTATCCTATAAAACACAGCTTTCTGAAAGGTTTGAGGACTTGGGCCACGTTGATATCACACTTTCAGACCAGAATCGACTGCTAAATAATCAAATTGCCCATTAGAACTTCAGAAGTATTCAGAGTTCACCTCTCTGGGGTCAAGGACCCTTGCTCCTCCTGGATCTGGCCATGGTACTGAAATCTTACTTGAATTTTGTGGGAAGGAACAACTCACTGAGACTTTGGAGGAATTACTTGCCTTTGCTCCTCATGAAAGGTGTCTTAAATCATTAAGACTATATTTAAACATAAAACAGTTCATGGAGAAAGGGACTAATCTGCTCCTAGTGTGAAAATCTTTCTTTCATTTATTCTATGTGTGGTTTCTTTATTGTAGTAGAAGATTGACTCAATTTCCATTTGAGTCCTGTTGAGTCAGGCAAAAATTCATTCCTCTACTTTCTCCTTCCTTTCCTCCTTCTCATTCCTCTTATTCCACTATTTTAAGCTATAGTGTGACTTCCCCCTAGTTTATAGAACTGCTTATTTTGCAGAGGCAAATCTATATTTGATTTTAAGGTTTTGTCTGATCAAGGGCTTGAGATAATTTCGCTTTAATGCTTAGAATTTGCTTTCTGGGTACTCAGGCACAGACCACTAGAGGCAATAACTGCTACCAGATCTTTATTTAAACACAATAATTCCACTCTGTAAAATAAGTTGCCCATCCAGTCTTTTCTCCAAGTTTGTCATATTGACTTCCCAAATTAGTTTGTTACCCTAATTTGAATGGATGTTTTCATTATGCTGGATTTTAAATCTTGTATTAAGTATTTTCTGGAAATTCAAAATGTTAACCCTAAAATAGCAATAGAATTCACTAAGTAGAAATTCTTTATAATTATTTTGCTCCTCCATTAAATAATAAGTTATGCAAATAAAATCCTTCTATTAGGGAGGGGAATGTGGTTCTGTCTCTCTCTCTCTCTCTCTCTCTCTCTCTCTCTCTCTCTCTCTCTCCCTCCCTCCCTCCCTCCCTCCCTCCCCCCTTCTTTAAAATATTGAATAGTACTTTCAGTCCAACAATAGTTCTGTTTACAGTATCCCAGAACTTCTTTCTGGATTTATGTTTCAATATGCTCTTTAGGATGCAAAATTCCTGTCAAATTAAAGAGTGCTCTTGTCCTGCCCGCTTCCAGCAAATCACTTGCAGCACCTAATAAATCCAGCTGGGGTTGCTTCCATGGCTGATGCTGCTGAAATCATTATTGTCCTGCCTTGTTTCATGTCAGAGGCCTCTTCGCCTCATCTGTCATGAAACCAATTTCACTTTATTTACATCCATTTGCTAGTTTAATTACTGTGCTGATGAATAGCCTGAAGGAATTAAGTTACGAGTCTTTGGAAACCCAAAGCGACAGATATATGGGCTACCTTTCAACTACAAGGAAAGAAATGAAGGCTAGTGGCATGCTCCAAAATTTAAAGATAATAAGTGTTTCTCCCTTCCCTGATACTCTTGAAATTCAGGATGATTCTTTCTTTATGTATTCATCATCTCATGGATGAAATACAGTGCTTTGGAATCTTTCATATTTACAGATTTACTGCAGTTTTCTATAATACAATTCTCTATTTTCTAAATGCCTTCTTTTAAGTGAGCCTCGCATGATTTTCCAGTCAAACCAAATAATGTAAAGTAGTGGTGTTTTTAAATTAAAGGCAGCTATCGATGTTAGCCATTCCCTGTAACTGAGAACTCACTTCTACATAAAGATAGATAGGGTACCTTTATGAAAAAAAAAAATTAAAGCATTTAATACCTTGAATCCAATATATAGTGAAAGGCTACACTTTAATACTATAAATAATAGCACTCATTGTATAATTTTTGTTTCTTATCATTGAGCACAATTTTACAATCATCTTTAATGTATTTTTAAATCATAAGTAACAACATTCTGCTGCCTCTCTCCTTTATAGTTCCAATATAATGGAGTACTGTGAGTGTATGTTAATGATATGGGTTTGTGATATAGGCAAACAATCTGTGCTTTCCAATATATATAAATAGTCAATCATTTGCATATATATTTTTTAAAACCTAAGATCAATAAACTTCAGTTATTCCATTATCTTCTAAATTAACTTCTGCAGTATAAGCCTTCTAATCAGGAAAATATTTAAAAAACATTTTCAGGGATATTTCTTCTTAAGTTCTGTCACTAATTATAGATTTTAAAGCTTAAAATTGATCCAGAAATTAAGCCTTCGTGTGTCTATTATTATTGACTGTAAATTAAAACAACTAGTAAATATCCCCAAATTGACTTTTGATTTTTATATTTTCTCTATTGCCAGATAGCATCACACATGAAAAGAATGCAAATTTTAGATTTAACTACTACAGTGTTCTCCTTTCATTGTTTTGTTTCTGATACAGTTTGTTGATAACTTAAAATCTGCACATTAATTTGATTTGCCTAAGAATGATGTTTTAGTCACATGATAAATATATTAAGCATTTCAAAAGGAATTTAAATATTTTTCTTTTGGACTTAGTATTCTTACTCATTTATAATTACTTTATCCTGAGTACATAGTTACTTCTAAGGTTGTACAAACTTTCTAAACTAGATGTCTAACCAAAAATTATTTTTGACATTCAAAAGCAAGAGATACTTCTAAACAAAGCAAAAACAAGAAAAATGAGTGTTTTAGGTGCTTTCTCGATTAACAATTTTTGCTACCCTGTATATTCTGCAGTTCCATTTATCATAAGTCAACTTAAAGGAAGGAACAAAATGTATATGTGTTACATTTACTATCAGAAGAACTAAAGGTGATGAAAACTCTACTGATCATGCAGATAACATATTAATAAATTACATATTCATTACAAATCCCCCAGGCACCTGCTTCCATGCCCCCCTTACATCTCCTAAACACACATTTTCCCTATTTCCCACCACCACTTTAAATAAAGCTTATCTGCCAAACATGAATAACAAAAACAACTCTTTTTTTGGTACTCAGAGTCCTGACCATAAAAGTTTTGCAATAAAGGAACACTAAACAGGACCCTCCAGGTAATTTTTTTTCAGTAGAACCAGATACTATGTTAATTATCTGATAAACATTTGTGAATAGTTCATAACTTGACAGAAAATTATATTGGTTTAATTTTTATACACTTTTACTCATTTTTTTCAAAGAAAAAATAAAGGAAATGGACTGTCAGGAGTTTTAAATGTTCTCTTCCCTCTCCCCTCCCCCATGTCTCTTATTCTCCCCCTTTCCAAGACCTTCTCCTCCCTCTCCAGCTCCTTTTGATTAATAGATCCATGTGGCTAACGGCCTGACATATGGTGTGCGAAGCAGCTTGAGATAGTACCTTAGGCATCCCCTACGGCCATTAACATATTAGGGGCTTATGTGCAGTCAGACAGTCAGACCTCATCCAGAGCCAGCATTTGCAGAAAGGCTACACCCCAGAGCTGTTTGATAGAGAGTTTCAATAATGCACCGCTCTTCCATTTTAAGGGAGTTGCTTCTGGTGCTGAAACACTGAGACAGAATTGAATAAAGTTTAGAAATAAGACTCAGTTACATTCAAACAACAGAAAAAAAAATGTGTTTACATCTGTTTGTATATGGATATGCACGTGGAGGCACAGCTTCAAGCTCACAAACACTCACCAGCTCCGGAGTATTATCAGTAAACAGGCTACATCAGCTGCCTGGATTTATTTTGTTTAAAGACTTATTTTATATAAAGTCTTCTTTATACCCAGAACATCAACAATACAGTTACTGACAGAAATGATTCAAAAGCAAAAACAAAACACAGCATGTTTAAGAAAGCTACTGCTCTGAATCATGTAGCTTAATTTTTCCCTAGTAGAAGAAATCAAGTGCACTTTTACATCTGCGGCCTTAAAAAAAGAAGAAGAAGAAGAAGACTGAAGAAGAAAATAATTAAAGTTTAACTTTAAAGGATGTGATCATATTTTTAAAACATTTGCAGTTACCCTGGAGGGGTAACCAATCTGACTCTACAAAATGTAAAAGTTAACTAAAAAGGTCTTGACAACTCTGAAAGGTGGGGAAAGCCTCTAGGATGTGTGTGTGTGTGTGTGTGTGTGTGTGTGTGTGTGTGTGTGGTGTATTACATATAAATTTTGGACATGGGAGATGATGTTCAAAATCAAAGCGTACATCTCACTTGAAGCTTATTTAATTCACTTTAACCTGGCAACTGAAGCTTAAAATTCACTTTGCCCCACATTCTTCTTTTTCCAGCCTCCTGCTGATAAGCCACTGTACCCCTTTTGAACTGTACTCTGGCTGTTTGCTTGGCAAATAAATGCTGTTCCGCCCTATTAAACCTTTTAGGTAGTTTCATCTTCAGATTTCTCAAATACAGAGCTAATAAGGAGTTGCTTTGATGCTGTTTTACTTTCAAACTATAGCCCTGAGGCGTTAAAACGTGCAAAAGGTAACTGGAAAAGTAAATTGCCACAAGCAAGGCACACCCTCCCTTTCAAAACCATCCTAACCCTCCTCAGTGCACTGGGTGGCAGGGAAAATCGTTCTGTTCCTGTGTGGATCTAGGTTTCCTTTGGCAGCCCCTGGGGTCCTGAAGTGGTGCCACTTTACCAAGAGTGTGAGGAAAGCAGAACCACTTTTAAGTTTTAAAACCTTGGAATCCCTTGGAGTGCAGGGAAGACGAGGTAGAGACCGAAAATCTTTCCAAAAGTTGTTTCTAGGCAAAACATAAAAATAAATTTAAAAATGAATAAAATAAAATCAGGTGGAAAGTAAAGATTAGGAATCTAGAAACCCCGACTTGTTTAACCAACCAATAATAACCAAAACTTTTGCATTAGACGTGTCAGCAGTGCTTCAGAGTCCGTTCACAGGAAAAACTATTTTCAAATCTCGGATTCAGATTACATTTTGGAGAAAAGAAACCGGGAGCACTCACGCTTGGATTATATTTGTTCCCCGACGCCCCAAATAGGCGTGTGTGCACACACACACATACACACACGCGCGCGACCTTAGTTTAATGTAAGCAAATAAAACAATTGAAACATATCTGTTTTATTTAAAACTGGGACGAAATCGCCTGTCGCTCAAAGACTGCCTGTCACAGTCCCCATTTAGGTATGTTTTAGGAAGAAATGCAAGCCTCCGGGACATACCTCAGCACCGCGTCAAATGCACACTACCTGCTCTTTTAAATGCTTGCATTTCCATTGCTAACCCATAAAACACGTTTTTAACGTTGCGCAAAGCACAGGACACTTGAGCTCCGATGCCAGCCTCAGAGCCCCTGGTCGAATCCAGCTTCTCTTTCTTTCTCTTTCTTTCATCACGATTTGGTAAAGTCGCATAAGTGATCAAAATTAACATAAATCATTATTAGTTATTAGGATTTGCTCTAAATTACACTGTGAATCTCGCACCAGCCCCATCTGCCGCCCCTGCTCTCGCAGCAATAGATTGCAGATAAAATAAATGTCCTTACCCCATTAGAAGGTTCCTGTCTCTGTAGCCAAAAGCCAAACAAAAGCAATAAATACAGGGCTTTTCCTCTCCACTATTCAGCTGTGACTCTTTTCATCAGCTCTTCCTCTAGAAAAGCTCAATAGCTGCCTGAAAATATTGCATTTTATATCACCAAAGGGCGATTAATATTGCATTAACTGTATTTAACATTTTTTAAGCGCGAGTAATCTACAATGAGTTAGTTTCTGTTAGTAAGTACAGGGGGTATCAAAACTACTCCAAACCACTTAAGATATCTAATGAACGTATTATTTGTCTCACACGTTGTATTTTTTTTTTTAAATAATGTTAGAGTGTACCGCGCGATGTTTGAATTGGAAGAAGTGGGAGAAGCCAAGCTAATGGTCTGCTTAAAGTATTCTGACACTGTCTGGAGACAGCCAGGTCTCTGCCTTCATTAAATGTTTATTGTCAACACTTGGCGGGGGCGGAGAGTGGGAGAAAGAGACTGGCGTAAGTGAATTTTCCACGGCTGGAAATTGTCAACACTTTGTTTTATTCTGATCCACGTCTACAGAAGTTTGTATACATTATGCTGCACTGAGGCCAGGCGTTAGAGTTATCAAACAAACTTTTGTTTGTAATTCGTTTTACTTACTCTGTGCAAGAAGTCTCTTCCCCCTCCATCCCTCTTTTTTGCCAAGTCTCCTTCCAAGCTCTCGGTTAACCCCTCCCGTTTCCCTTCACCTGTTCCTATCCGCTTCCTCTTCTAAAATCGGATAGAAGTGACCTGCCGCGAGTGCCGGTGGAAAAGCGAGCGATTTTCCGCCCCACCCTAGCGTTAGCGGAGGAAAGACACGGGTCTCCACACTTCTGCTGGCCGTCTTCTCTCAGACCCGAGATTTTCAACCTTTGCTTTGAGATTTAAAATTCCACTGAATTCCCTGGACGAAAACCTAGCAGCCAGCCAGCCAGCCATCCCTTCGCCCCCGATCTAAATCCTTTCCTGATAAATTCAAATCTGTAGCTGGGCTTTGGTGGTGTTGAATCTTAGCAACAAAACAAAACCAAGATTGTAATTCCTCTCAAATCTAAAACGGGTAAACCAGTTTGGAAAGTTTGACTGCGTTTAAGGTGACTGTTGATTTAGGCAACCTGGGGATGTGGGAACTATTTTTAAACTCTGTGATATTTCGATCTGTTCCCTTTTCTCTCAGAACGTCCTCAGAGGCACTTAGGAGTGGGAGGAGACCTCCGGCAGCGCCTAATTTTGAGCCGGGGAACTGCAACGCTCTCTCCTAAGGGACTTGGATCGCTCAACGCGCATGTGCAGACTGGGCGCGCTCCCCGCGCTCTGGGTGCGCGCCAAGCCCGTCGCAGCTCCTGGTGGTCGGCACCCGCGGACTACCCCTGCGCACGCGCGCGGGACGGCTCGGGCCATTAACCCACTTGGGTACTTCTGGACCTGGCCCAATCCTGATCAGGGCCAACAGGCCTGTGGCTATCCAGCCCTCTGAGCTAAGAAGCGACCTCAGGCAACTAGAAGCCATCGGGTTGCGAATTTCCCGACAGGCGGCAGAGGGGTGCCAACAGGGCACGCCACAGTGGCTTAGCCGCAGACCCAAGAGCCGCGCACACGGTGGCGCTGGGACCCACGGGTGGGTAGGTGTTTCGGTGGGAGAGCGAGAACCTTGCATGGGTGGTCCCTTCCTGGCTGCAAATTCGACCCAATCAGCTCTGCCAACCCAACCACCCCGAAGCCCAAAAGTTATGTGGGGGAGACCAGTTAGTTGCAGACAGCAGCTACTGAGGACTCAGCAGCCCAGCGAAGTCGCCTGCTAAATAACTCCGGAGGAGCGCTCGGCAGTGAACGTGCGGACCAGTGCCCCGCCCTACGGATCCACCAGTTTTCAGCGAGGGAATCTGGGAGGGCTGTCTGTCTCCCATCAAGCTGACTTGACAACAATTACGAAAGTTTTTAATTAGCTTCTTGTTATCATTCATTTTATTAATTTCCAGAACTCTCAGGCCATGAATTATTCAGAGGGCAAGCCAACCCTAGTGAGGCGGCCGCGCGTCCCCACCGCACGTGCCCGGCTGGACTCTGGTCGCGCGGCTCGCCAGCTGCCCTGTGAGTCAGCCCCGTACTTGAAGCGGTAGTGGCGTGAAGGTTTGATCAAATATTAAATAACGTAATTATTGCGACAAGGCTTATCTCGCAGGTGGAAAAGAGGTCCCCGTGAGAATTAGATTTCGGCTGCTATTTAAAAAAAAAAAATCAATTAAGCTTGTGGTCTCCTTTGAAACAGCCTGCAAGGATTGTTGGTTCTCACGGTGGGGCTGAGACTGCGGCTGCAAGAACACCAATGACAGAACCTTGTCAATAACAATCGTAATCATCATCTTTATTATCCCTCTGGCCACCAAAGTCCTTAGAATGGGATGAAGAACGCTGGTTTTAGGCAGAATCAGAAAGTCCAATTGCAACTTTAGGGATACTGAAAGCCCCTCAAATCTGAAAGATGTTTCACGCAGGTGAGACCAAGCGAGGCCCTGTCGGTGCAGCAAGGGCCAGGGCTGAAGGACGGACAAGTGAGTCTTCCCAGCTTAGAGTGCTCTGTCCTCTCCCGGTGAGTCCCCATGTAGGACCTGGACCCAAGTAGTCTTAATATCACAAGAAAGCAAAAATCGATACCATCACGGCAGTGGGTGCCTACGGTTTATTTATGAGTATAATCGAAATTGAGAGCAATTTCAGAACACGCATTAAACAAATATCTATTCAGAAGTTAGTGGATGGATCTTGAGGACATCATTTGTTAGACCGACAGAAGAAGCAGGACCCCGTGCTTGGACTGGGGAAAAGACACAATTTAAGATGCATGGATTGCATTAATGAGACAGATGGAATTAATGCTCCTGTTTCGTGTTTCTTTTGCCTTTCCTACTCTGCCGGCTGGATTTCCGGAGAAACTGAAACAAACGGAGCTCAGTTCTCCTACTCTCTTAAACTTATTTTGAAATTATTCTTTAAAAGAACTCAGCATCAAACATTTTATTTCCACCCACTGACAGGTGTGGAAACTACTTAAGGAGAAGTTCCTTTCTACCAGAACCAGAGAACTTTGAAAGGGCAACTATCTCTGAATGGCAAGCCTTTGCATTCTCATTAGGAGGATTTTTTGTTTGTTTGCTTCTTCATTGGTTAACTGTTAAATAATAGTCTTAGTATTTCTTCCAGTGGTACACAGGTTCATTCAACAGAAAATGAAACATATATATATTTTTTGCACAGTTTCCTACTGAATAAAATAGGAAACTCTGCAAAGCATGTGTTTTCATGATGTTTTATTAACATAATAGTCTTCTTTTTACTTTGTAAGGATTTTACTTTATACAAAACAAATGCTTAGATTCTTAATGCATACATTACCAATTATCATTTAATACAAATGTATTTGCCTGCAACATTTTCATTTGGGCAGATTAAAAAAAAAAACAAAAACTTGTAAATCTTTTGTTTGTTCATTCCTGGCTCTCCAACAATGAAATCTGGTCATACTTTTCTATAAAATAATGTGATTTTCTTTACAAATGCATTTTATTAGAAACTTTGATGATATTCACGTCAATAACAACAGAAACAAATGAATCTTGATGGAAGAGATCTATTTTTAAAAATATCTCTAGTGCTTTTTTTAAACATTAACAATTGTTTAAAATTACAGTTTTTAAAATGTACTATTCTGTTTTGAACATCACTTGTTTTGTTTCACAGATTTGCCGGTGAAATTAAAAGATTTAGCTAAAATAGAATGACTTCAGAAGATATAATCCCAGATATTAAGAAGCTTTGTACATTTGGCATCTGATCTTGTCCCAGATCACCAAGAAATAGATATATTTCTGGTCACTCTGGAGCAGTAGGTGGCACACTAAATTTTCCCAATGAACAGAAGCATTAAAAGGGTATTTGGACAGATCAGTGAATGGTTTTTAAATTTATTAACCTCCAAAGAAAAGTCACTCAGTTACAACAATTTTAGAAGTGTTTTTTAGGCAAGAACAACAAATACAAACTCCAAATGCGGCTGTTCCTGAGCCTCAATTTAAATGTTTTTGAGTGCCTGGTCATTTATTACCTTCCACCGCTCTGACAGAGTAATGTAGTTTAAGAGTTTCTTCAGTTCAAAGAAAAACTTTGATAAACACAGGCAATTAATATAGAATTCATTTTATTCAGAGCACCACTTTTCACATGAATTATCTGAAAGTGAATTCTCATTCCGGGGCAGGGTGGGAGGGAGAGAAAAAAGGGGGGGGGGGGAAGAAAGAAAAATGCAAACATCATTCTCACCCTTTCTCTTCTTTTGACCTCCCTTTTGATATCCTCCCCTTCACCCCACTTTTATTTCTTTATTTATTGTTGGTTGAATTTTTTGGTTGAATTATTTGTTGAACGACTGCCAGGACTTGGCTCAATATAAACACAAAAATGCACCCAAATCATAAAACTGCTCTTCTTTCAGTTATGTTTTATTTGTAAGTGTACTAGGACACATCCCCCTGTTGTATTTTGGCGCACAAAAATGGTTCTGATAGAAGTGGGGGAAGAGGCAGGTAGGAGGAGAGCAATGACATAACCAAGGAGAAAGCTCAGCAGACATACATGGACAGTTAGATCAATCCGTGAGACATTTCAGGATTAACACTGGCAGTTTGTAACCACTGTGTGTGTGTGTGTGTGTGTGTGTGTGTGTGCATTAAATAAAATATTTACAATAATCTTCCTTTTTTCCTTTTCCTCTAAATACAAGAATATGACAAGAATGTTGTGTTTTCAGTGGAAACAGGCAGTAGACTGTGAAATCACACTATCCACAAAACGGTCTACCAGAAAGCTAGCCCAGTTTAGTGCTCAGTTTCAAATGCATAGAATGTTTGCGCTGCAAACAATGATATACAACGTAATTAAATAAATAATGCCTAACCAGAGTGAGACCTAATTGTGTTTCTTTCTGCACCTTTCAGATCATGCATGATTTCAGTATTGTTAAATGGCAGGGGTTTTTTCTTCCTTTTCTCATTTGTTCTGTAATTTTTAGTTATGGTTTAAGGATGGTAATAAACCATCTCCACATGAGATGCAAAGAGTATTTTGTACACAAAGGCATTTTACCTAACCACCTTTAACTGTCTCATTCCCCCCCCCCCAATCCATCAGCAGCTTGGAAGGTACCTTGATTATTACTATGAAATACTATACATGATTTTCTATTTGAGCAACTAATAGTGCAAATTAAAGTTCTTGCTATCCAACATTTATCCCCAGTAATAAATGACTCTTGGTTAATAGTAACAAAAAGGAAACAGTTGTTCTGCTTTCCCCCAGGAGAACATGCAGACTTTTTGGAAACAAATGAGTTGGGGGAAGACCTTTAAATCTGTTTTCCTCTCTTCTGGGATTTAGGTGAATTTCTCACAGCCAAGTCCTGCCCCAAGTGAAAGCAGAAACTTCTCAACATTTCAACGACTTCAGGTTCTCCAAGAGAGGAAGAAAGGGGACCTAGAAGAGCAAGATGAGCCTTATTCAGTGACGAAAATGGAAAACCGAAAGTATCTTTCCTAATATTTTCCACCCCCACAGTCTATTTAAATAAATAGGAGGGGGACCTCCCCCCGCAAAAAAAGCAGATAGTTTGAAATAAAGCACACTCTGAAAAATAAAAGGGCAAGCTAAAGTATCCTAAGTGTGTGTGTTGGGGGAGCTTATTTTGAAATAGTCTGTTTTCTAGATTTTAGGAACAAAAATTTAAAGAGAAAAATCTTGCTATAATTGTTTTACTTTACTAGAATAAAATATTTACTTCAGAGACCCTAAATTCTGCCTTTTAGACAGCTCAAAGACAGTAATTCTCACTTTCTAAGACTTTCACCAGATTGGGATAGACCACACCAATGTAGCCACTGTGTGGAAACTTGGATTCCACCTAAACAGCCTCTGGACCTCAACCCTCTTTGAGCTGTGCTCCCACTCTCTTCCCTGGAGTGCAGCCTTTGGAGTCTCCTTCGAACAGGGAAAATAAAGAGGATATGGACAGGCTGGAGGTGAGACTTAAAGGGAAAAATTAAACACGCAGACAGAACAACTAGTTTCCCTACCCCAAATTTCACCTTTCCTTTCTTTTGGTTTTCTTTTTTTGACTCAGTTCACGTGTGTAGGGTTGGGGCGGTGGTAATATTGGTAGTGCTCTTTTTCTCTTCCTTGGGGGTAAATGAAGCTGCAGATTATGGCTCTCGGAGTTAAATTTTTAAAGCATTTTCTTTGCTTTTGTTTTTGTTTTCTTTTATTTGTCTAATTTTTGGTGGTTGGTAGGGTTTTTTTTGTTTGTTTTTAGTTTTTTTTTTTTTTCTTTTTTGTACATAGTTCCTTGGTCCCCAGGAGATTTTGATAAGTGTCTCTGGTCAAAAACAGTCCATTTCCCAACCCTTCCCGTGTCGCCCCCCCATCCCCCAGAACCATCCTGCTTCTTAAAACTCCCCTGCTCCAGCCTCACTTTTTTTTTTTTAAACCCCATTCCCTTGCTCATCTAAATGCTCCCTCCTCCCCTGTTGTCTTCTTTCTCTACACCCAGCCCTCTTGTTTTCTAGGCTGGGGGAAGGTAAGGGCAGGGAGAGTAGAGTGGGGCCCAGGAAAGAGCAGGGAGGGACTCCCCAATTGCAAGCAGGATAACGGACACTTCAAAAGTGATGGGAAGCAGGTCAGAGGAAAGCCCCCTGAAACGCCCCCTCAGCTTCTCGTTCTGTCCCACCCGGCACCACCCAACCCCCTCAGTAAGTGGCGGAGAATTTCATCCGCTTCTGCTTCTGTCTCTGGTTGCAAAACCACACCCGCACCACGTTCTTTTTGAGGTCCAGTTTCTCAGCGATGGCTGCAATCTTCTCCGACGAGGGCCGGGGTTGTACAGCGAAGTAGGCCTCGAGGGAGCGCTTCTCTGGCGCGGCGATGGAAGTCCGCTTGCGCTTCTTCTCCCCGCCGTTGAAGAGCTCAGGCTTGTTCATTTTCTCCCGCTGGGCACCCTCGGCTTCCTCTAGCCAAGCCTGAAGGATGGGCTTGAGCGCAATCATGTTGTTGTGCGAGAGCGTGAGCGACTCGAACCTGCAGATGGTGCTCTGGCTGAGCGATCCCACGCCCGGGATCTTGAGGTTGGCCAGCGCGGAGCCCACGTCGGCCTGCGTCACGCCCAGCTTGATGCGCCTCTGCTTGAAGCGTTCAGCAAACGCTTCGAGCTCGCGCGGGTCCGTGTCCGAGTCGCAGATCGACGCCAGGCCCGCTGCGCCCACCACTGCCGCCGCTGCGGACGCTGCAGCCACCTGCCCAGCCGCTGCCGCTGCCGCTGCTGCTGCAGCGCCGTGGTGCGCGGCCGCTGCCACCAGCCCGGGGTGAGGCAGCCCGGACGGCATGTTCATGGCAGCGGCGGCTGCCGGGTGCGACAGGTGGCCCAGGCCGTGCATGTGCGGATGAGGGTGTGCTGAGCCGCCTAGGAGCCCGCCACCCGGGCCGCCGCCACCGCCCCCTGGGCCACCACCGCCGCCGCCGCCCCCGGGGCCGCCGCCACCTGGGCCACCGCCGCCCCCGGGGCCGCCACCGCCCCCGGGGCCGTCGTGGGCGCCTCCACCACCACCCGCAGCGCCCGCGCCGCCAGCTCCAGCCATGAGCGCGAGCGAAGGGGACGAGATGTGGTCCAGCAGATCTCCTGGCTCTAATGCCTGGTGGTGGTGGTGATGGTGGTGGTGGTGCGCCAGCGGCACGGTGGATGTGGACGTGCATGGCACGCTGTTCATCGTGTGGTAGGTGGCGTCCGGCTTGAAAGGGTGGCTCTTGCCCTGGGACACCGCGATGTCCACGGCCGCCAGCGCCTCGGCCCGCGCCAGCAGTGTCTCGTCCAGGCTGGCGAAGAGGTTGCTCTGCAGCTGCAGGCGACACAAACCAAACCAAAAAAACCACAAAACCAAAAAAGCAAAAACAAGACACACACACATACACACACACACACAAGCCGGAAAGCACAACAAGCAAAAGGCAAACACAAAGCAACCAAAATAACGACGGGGGTGGGAAGAGTGGAGAACGGGAAAGACGGAATGGGGGACACAAGCAGGGGAACAGACGAGAAGGGAAAGGAGCGTAAAGAGGGGTACGGAAGCAGGGAGAAAGGGTGACACAGGAGCACATTCCGGGAACGGGCGTGGGAGACGAAAAAAGGAAGGGGGGAAAGAAGAAGAAGAAATGGAAATGTAACTCGCAGCTGGGGACCAGTGTCACACACCCGGGCACGCATAGAGACCGCCTTTCTGAGGCGTGAAATTAGCAGAGAAAGTGGAGGGAAGTCGAGAGTCACGGCCCCAGAACTCCCCACTGGTCGCAGGCGCTCGATACAGAGGCAGAGGCAGACCGGAACACAACCTTAAGCACCGCTGAACAAAACGTGCCTCACAGCGGGATTTCTCTAAAAACCCCTGCCCGCGATCGCCCGCACCCGGACCTGCACACACCAGCACCCGACATGCAGAGTCTCCGAGAGGGGGAGGGGGCGGGCGCGCGGGCCGGGGCCACGGGCGCGGGGCGCTTACCGGCGGCGTGGGCAGGCAGGCCCGCCGGATGGCCTCCGAGCTGGAGTGCAGCGACGGATACTTGTGCTCAGGGAGGGTGGGATGCATGGCAAAGTGTGGCTGCTTGCTGTTCATGGACATCATCTTGACGGCTGGGCATGTAATCCACAAACACTCCGAAAGTCCGCGGGAAAGTGTGCTCGCCGGCTCCCCCGGCCTCCTTTCAGAGGCTGCAGCCGCGGTGGTAGCGGCGGCTGGCGGCGGCCGCGCCGCAGGCTGCTGCTGCTCCTGCTGCCGCCCGGCGCTCCCCAGACCGCGCAGAGCGCCGCGCGCCGGCCTCGCGGTGCCGCTTCTCCTAGAGCTCTAGCCTGGCGCGCCGACGGGATGCACTCTTCTTACACCTGAGCCCCACTTCTCGCGACCGGCCCGGGGAGCTCTCGCGAGAGCTTGCGGCCCCGCCGCGTTGACAGGCATCAGCTGTCTGTCTAGCGCGCGCTCTCCCTTTCGGCGGCGCCGTGCGTCTGCACGAGCGCGCGCTCGTCGAACCGCTATCGACGCGTGGGAGCCGCTCTTATAGTGACCACCAGCAAGGACAGCGCAGGTGATGCACCTGTAGCTGCCGGGGCATGCGCACTGCACGCCTCACCTTTCCATCGCGGGTCTGGAAAGATCAGAAAGGCCAGCTATTGTCTAAGGATAGCCACCTTTTAGGAGGAAGAGGAGATGCACGCACGCCCCTCTGTGGGTTTTTCCTCTCCCCTTGCAAGTCCTGAATATATGCGCATTACTTAGGTACACCTCTCCAGGATGCCTAACAAGCTGTTATATAATGTATACAGCTGGGCATTTGTATGTTAAATTATGCCCGCGCATTCTTCTGTACACAGGGAAAAATAACAGCACAGAAATGTGGAAGGTGCTGTCTTTTGCTGCAAGAAACTGTTTCTTTCAAGGTTTATAAATAGGTTCCTGGAGAACAGTCGCGGTGACAGACATTTGTTTGAAGCAGTCAGACGCTATTGATTTTCACATAATTTAATTTCCTCCGCATACTTTGTTGTTGTTGTTGTTGTTGTGAATATAACTGTGTCAGGCACCACCAGTGACAGCCACTTAGCCACTAGGAGCATGTGCTTTCTACTCGGAAAGGCTGTTGAAATTGTGCGTTTCTCTTATTGTTTGTCTCCTTTAACCGTGTACAAACCTACGTTTCAAACGAGCTCCTAGTGATCTGAGGCTCCTAGTAATCAAAAGGAGAAAGTAGTTAACAGGGTGTACTTGGGATCTTTTCCTCTTCTCTTTCCCCCCTTCTCTCAATCTCTCTCTCTCTCTCTCTCTCTCTCTCTCTCTCTCTCTCTCTCTCTCTCTCTCTCTCTCTCACACACACACACACACACACACACACACACTCGCACACACTCATTCACTCACATTTTATGCTGGAAACTCCTGGAAAAGAAAAGTGCTTCAGAGAAAAGGGACTACAATGTGAAAAAAAGAACTTTCTTTTCCATCCTTTTGTTTCTTTGCCTCTTATATATTTTTCTTCAATAGGAGACAGAAGAAAGCTAACGTATAGGAAAGCATGATTCAAACTATTAATTCAAATCAATCTGAAAGAAAAGACGCAATCTCTGGTGTAGCTTTTCTTCTTCTTACTGCAAAATCAAGACCTAAGAAGAATAAATCAATTAGCCAAACTGTTATACGGCCCTCATGTGGCAGGCAGATCAAGAGGAGCTGCAGTTCAGGTGTCCAAGTCCCTAGGGACACAGCACTTGCCCGAGGTGATAATAACTGCCCAGATGTTATCATATCTGCCACAAGAGAACTGGAAGCAGCAAGGGGCTACTTATGGGAAACTAGATGAGATAAATAATCTTTCAAGTCTCTCACACACCAAGGAAGTCTGTATTTCCACCAAAGAGCAGATCTCATTTCTGTAGACCTAAATTAGCATTTCTGTGGATTTTCTTTCCTTGCATAAATGCATGTACATGCATTTAGCATACCCACTCACCTATTCAGAGTCCAAGAAGAGCCCACAGAAGTCACCATGGCTTTTTCTTTCTTTTCTTTTCCGTTCTCCCACCCCCTACCTTCCTTCTAGCCCGCAAGGGAAGTAAGAAGAATGTTCACTTGCTGGTGTGAGAAGGAGCCACTGCTCCATCCATTATGCAGTCCCCTAGGAGCGTTAAATGCAACTTTATCTCAACAGGGAATGGACGATGAGCAGACGTCGCTGGAGGGAAAAAGTGAGTCCAATGGTCATAGTCACTCCAGGTGTCCAGACTTTAACCTAATCCTTCCTGACATCCGTCCTGATAGATCCCAGTACTTTCCTGTGGTGGGTGAGAAAGGGCCCCTCCCTACCCCTGACTGGGGGCTGGTTCCTGCAGCATGTTTTCCACCCCACCCCACATTCATCCCCCCACTGCCCCAACCCCACCCCTCACCCCACCCCAGAAAAGTTGGCCTTTAGGGACCCCGAAGGATGCAGGGCAGACAGAAAAGCAATGGGTTTGTGGCCAGGTGGGTCCACAGAGAGGGAGTCCCTAAATACCCCCAGGTGAACCTTGATTTACCCCTCTGACCCTGGGAGGCCTTTAGTAAACCCAGCTGAAGTATAGTCTGCCTGATGAAATCAGGAGTTCACCATCCCACTACCACTCCTTTCCTAACTCACCTCCCTCTGGACAACTGGAGTACCTTCCCACCTTTGGGTGAGGCCAGACCTATCTCCTCTTTTTGAGGGGAAATATGAGGACTGGGTACAATCCATTCTTTTCCTTCTCCCATGGATGGGAAGCCCACCTGGCCACATGTGTTTTTCCACCAAGGCAGCTGTAAAAGAGTTCTATCAAGCAATGAACGTGTTTAGGAAGGAAGAGAGGTCAGTCGGGGAAAACAAGGAAGAAAAGGCAGGGAGAGTTCAACAAGCAAGGGCTGATTGGGGTTTGTGAGAAGCTCCTTGATTGGGTCTCTTTCAAAAGGAGTTGGAGCAGTGGCTCAGTGTCCTTGAGTTTAATCCCCAGTATGACCCACCAAAATAAAGGAGCTGGAGACTGGGCAGGAGAGGTGTGCCCCAGAGATGTAAATTTTTATTCCAGCCTGTTGTTTTTCTGAGACCAATTGTTTCACCTTCCCTCATTTACCTGCGACCTTATCTTCCTCAAATTCTTGCTGAACCTTAGTCTAGGCAAGACATTAGAGATAAGAGGTATAAATTAAGAGTACCCGTCCCCCAGGAGGTGACAGTCCATGAGCATGAGGAAGCTACAGAAGAAAGGCATTTAAGGTACAAGTTAATAGATGCAATGAGAGGGAGTTGAACAGAAATGCAAAGTGATGCTTGAAAAGTTATCTTGCATATTCCTGGACCTCAACTCCACTCTAAAGAGTGAGGCACACTGGTGGGTTTTTACTTATGATGGGTAAAAGGAAAGGGTTTCCGGCCTGGACTCAGCTCACCCATATGTCACTGCTTTGTTTTCCTGGCTTGGCAACTGCTGTAACTAGTTGGCCCCTGCCTGTGCTAATGATGCCCACATGGGGTCTAAGCCTTGGCATAGATTCCTGGGCAATTTCCCCCCACCTTCTTGTTTAATGACCCACACAGATCTCCCTCCTCCCCCACACACCATCTCATAGCTTTGCATTTTATCAAGAGAGGGATAATGAATGCACAGCTATTGATTTCCAAGGAATTTCCGCCCCCAGGGACAGGGTGTCTATCATCTGGATCAGAGACACATTTCTTTCCCTCATTAATTAATTTTCTCCTCCTCTTTTGGCAGGCCTCACTTCACATTTCCTCTAGTAGCTCCCCTATCCCAAGCTCAGGAAGTGAACTCATTGGCTGTAGTGAGGAAAAGTGGGAGAGGCTCTGTGAAAGAGCCGGCACTGTACCTGTCCTGGGTGTACCAGTCCCAGGCGAGGACGAGCCTGACAGCAGCTGCCCATTTGGGCTGCCTTTCTCCTTCCAGTGGGGCGCAGGGAAAAGTTAGTGTTTGATACGACAGTGGGCTACCTCCCGCCTCTGGTGGTGAACCCTAATTTCCGGGGTTTAGGGAATGGGGTTTCGTCCGGAAAATGTCGACGTAAGTGCACGGTGGTTGTATACATACAGGTGGAGGGAGTCGGACCCCACACTTGTCAGAACCTGAGGGTCTGATCCCACCTGTTGGCCCTGCTACCTGGGTCCTGGAGGCTGAAGCCTGGCCTTTGCTCTTGGCAGACTCAGAGGGTCACGTGTTTCTTAGATATTGGCAATTTTGAAACAAGGCACTTTTCACCACTCAAGCGAGCGCCCACCGTTCAGAGGAAGCCCCAGAGCCCAGATACTGAGGACTTCAGAAGCCGCCTAGCACTGTTGGGGCAAAGGGAGGAGCAGCCCGATGGAAGGGGTTTCCGATCAAAACATTGGCCGAACTTGGGCTGTCCCGGCGACCTCCTGCAGGGACACTCTCTCGAAGTGTGAAACAGAGGAGGAACAGGTGCGGTGCTTTCTCTTCGCTTCTGCACCGCCTTCCCAGGGTCAAGCCTGGGCTGCTTTGATCGTTCGTCTCCCTCATTGCAACTCTTTGCGCATCCTGGCCCGGTAGCTCCCCCGGTGATTGCCACTGAGTTCCTCGCGGATCTCTATAGTGGCCCTCTGATCACCTCTGGCAGCCCCCAAGGCCGCTGGCGCCTACCCCACCGGGTGCCCAGCGGTGGTCTTGCCCTTCGCAGCCAACATAGCCCCTAGCTATAGACTGGAGTCGCGCTCTCAGATTGCTACCGGCTCTGAGATTTCTTGGAGGCTACTGTCCCATTTCTTTACCCCGCTCTGCCTAGCACCCGCAGCCTCTCACCTCCCCGGTTTCCCAATCCCGGGTGGGTGAGGTCTTGGGCCTCTCCGGACCTTCTCTCCTAAAGACTCCCAACTCGGCTGGCAGACTAGGCTCCAGCTGGGACCCGCAGGCGACATTCTCAACTACAGCAGTGGAAAATCCATTGTTTTCTTTCCTCTGACTCTTTTGTTTTGTTTTTTTTTTTTTTGGGGGGGGGGAACTAGGGGTCGAACCCAGGGCTTTGTGAATGCAAGGCAGACGCTTTGCCACTGAGCTACATCCCAGCCCTCCTCTGGCTCTTAAACTCAAGTGTAATTTCCATTGGGGACATTTTCCTGGATGTGGAACACCCCATCCAGAGATGTCGCTGATGACCTTGCGACCCTGAGGATACCTCTGAGTCAAGTTCATTGCCATTCATTCTCTCTGCATTACATATATAGAGATCTATATTTATAAATCTCCACCTGGTCTCTCTGTGCATATAAAACCCACCTACCTTGTGGAGGCCCTACCAGTGATGCCTGACAACTACGTCTCTGTCCTATCAGGGATCGGCCTCCCCTGCCTGCCAGTTGCCGGAAACACTTTCGCAGCTCAAGTGAACAACGTTATATCGCTTAACAAGGCCACAGGCCCCTACGATTTAGGTCCCGCGAGGAGCAAGGGCTCCCCTGCCCCATCCGCGCCGGCCCTTTCAAAACTGGAAGTGCGCGCAGATCAGAAAAGCAGCTGCCAGCCACCGCCCACCCAGGTTAAAACAAGAAGCAAATCTCTAGAACAGCCAGCCGGCCCCGTGACCCCGCGGGATCAGATGTTGATTTCCTTCTCCGAGACAGCCGCCTGTGGGTCGCTCGGACCTGGACACTTGCACGCCTTGACTGTAGGGAGCTCTATTGGAGGAAATAGAAAGCAGAGGATCCCCACCCAGTCCCGCAGGAGTGAGGTTCCGAGGACCGAGAGGCGGGCGTCGGTCGCCCTCCGCAGGCTCTCTTCTGCCTGCAGAAAGATCCTCAAGAGGGTCTGGAAGCGGCGGAGGAAACCGCGAGGCAGCGAGTCCAAGCCCGAGAGTGCGGAGCTGAGTCCTGTCGCCCGGCTCTAACGCTGGCCGGTGCCGCCGCTTGCCGCCCCTCCTCCCCGCCGCCCGCACAAATCAAAGCCCCTTGCGAGGGACTGGGAAATAGTTGCCTTGTCATGTAACACATTGCCCTGATTTATTATAAAATTTTAACGAAATCATGCATATTTTAACAGCCTTTAATCACTGCATGAAAATTTAATTCATGGACTGTAGCGCGTTTAAATAAATGAAGTGTTAATTCATTAGGATTAATTAATTTGTTAAAGGATTGTGTGCAAGGTTAAGGTGGAAAGAAAACTCTTTGTTGGCTTCGCGTCTTAATCGTCAGGTTTCCAGAGTGATAATAAAATGAAAGGAAACCGCAGAACACTCGGAAGGAGTAGGGCTGGAAAGGCACCAGCTGAGAGCACCCTCAAAAGCGCGGGAAACTCCGGCTGGAGAAGCCAGGAACGGTTTGTGCTCAGAAGTGACTGGGGAGCAGGGGGCGGAGGTTGGGGTTGGGGGAGACCATAATGGTGACGGGAATCGGGGAAGGCCGAGTTCTTTAGGGTCCGAGGGAGAAAGGGAAGCTCAGAGATAAGCTGGCGGGACAGATCCCACCTTCTTACCAAGTTGACCCCATGGGTGAGGCAAGGTTGCCCCTTCCAGCCCTCAGAGGGCCAAGCCTGGACTTAATGGACAGTTGATGGACCAGCCCCGCCACCTGCTAAGATTTTTCAGCGCCAGGGGAGTCACTGTCTCGCCATCAGGCCGCCAGTCCTGGCGACTAGGGCAAGACCCAGAGCCTCGGGGGATTATGACTGGAGGAGGAGCAAAGCCCAATTTGCAAAGCTCAGGCAGTAGCAATATGGGAAACCTCATTCAGTCAGGAACCCAGACTTTAGGATGGGGTTCCTTCAGCGCTTCTGAAACCGCTGATAAAAAGGTGCCCCCTCCTGCATAAGACAAAAGTCTTATGTGCCCAATTCTTTACTCAACTTTCAGAGACCTAGTAAGAACAGCACCTCCATGAAGCCACCAGATTTCCTCACAGTTCAAGCTCTCTGCAACGTGAACACTCTTCTATTCAACAATGTTAAGAATCAAAATGGACTAGACTTACAGGTCCCCTTCTCATAAGTCTCAGTAAATGTCTAAGTCAGATCCTTACCCTTTGTGGAAAGCCCTTACACCCACAGATTATAAACACAAAAAGCCCACCTACACACTTGGCTTAACCCAACTAATATTATTAGAGACTGTCTCCTCCTTATTAACACAGCAAATCTAAGAATCTACCTTGTTTCAAAAAGTGGACTTGGCAACTCAAAGTATTCTAGACTGTTTCAGCCACATAAAACTGAAGATCACCCTAGCCTGTGCTCTAGATGGATTCTTAAATATGCATCTTAATAAATGCTTCCTCGCTATGAGTGGGGTTCCGAGAATTAGGCAATAAATGTTCACTATGCACTCTGAGATCATTGCTTAAAAGGTTTTCTCTCTGCCAAGTATTATTAAAGGGATCAGGTTACATTGTGATAGGCAAAGGCTGTATTGCAGGACTCCCACAAATAGGAAAGACAGACCTTCTTATGAGGTTTTGGAAACTCTTCTAACAGGCCACACACCATAAACTGTTAATTTGATGCTCTCTACAAATACCATCCACAGGCACAAAAGTGGAAAAAAAAAATCTCTCGTGCAGATTATTACTTTGAATAATTGCAAACCATTCAAGTATATGGAGACAAGTTCCTGAAACATATAGTTCAAGATCAGGTGCTCTTGTTTAGTGGTACCTTTGTTTCAAACTAATGTAGATACCAAAGAGATGACAGGAAAGCCAAGCAGGTTTGAAATTAAGAGACTTGAGTCTACCATTTTCAGTTATGTTTTTTTTTTTTTTGTCAGCTGACTAAACCAACAAAAAGGACATAATTTTTAGATGTTTTTAAAATTAAAAATACTAAAGGTCATGACAACAAAACCCTAGCATCTAGTTATATTGCTATTGTCAGCAATTTAGAAAAATTAGCCTCAAAAGCTATTTTTATAAAAAGATGAAGTGATATCACTAATATACTGTTTTTCTAGCATAACTTTAGTGATATTAGCCAATAGCAAAAGAAAATTTAAATTTATAAAAATGTTAGAGTCATTGTGAATCTTTAAAAGTATATAGTTTCTATATGGACGCCAAGCCAAACGTATAGTTTCTATATGGAAGCAGAGCCAAGACCAAGGAACACAGGCCAGGCAGGAAATAAATGTCACTTGTAAAGAATACATGAACACTCTCAAAATAATTTTAAAGGTACTCTTGGGAAATTCAAACCATTCATCCTTTGTTTCCAAATATGAACTCACACACAGGAATGGAAGAGCATAAGCTCTGGAACCAGAGACCCATTTTTAAAATATGGTTCTATCCAATTTCAGCTGTGGTAACTAATCCTCAAGGAGAACTACATCTCTGTCCTATCAGGGATCGGCCTCCTATGCCTGCCAGTTGTCTTCCAGGATTTAAGAAAAAGGATTAGATGAGATATAGGGGAGTAAATATTTGGTCTCAATGTTGGCTTATGTATATATAGAAGACATATTTGAAAATCTTCGAGACTTCCTTATTTGTCATGACATTAGATTATGGTAAAGACATAAAAAATATGCATATGTTACCAAATTCAAATTCTGTACAAACAGGAACAGCATGGGCTGATGTATGAAATATTGCTTTAGGAAGGATGAAGAGCCTCTTGAAGGTAAGCAACTGGGAAGCACTCTAGACCAACAGATTAGTAAATAAGGCTACACACTTAGATTTGCAAGACACACTATCAGTATTTGGACTAAATACACATTCTTGGTTATAGACAGAGTGAAGCCCCTTTTTCTTAGTTCATTTGAGCTGTTGTAATAAAATACCTTAGATCAGCTAATTTATTAATAGAAATTTATTTTTCACAGTTCTGAGGCAGGGTAGTCCAAAGATCAAGGCCACGTGGTAGAAAGGGGCAAAAAAGCTCTTTCAGGCCTGAGTATTAACCCCATTCACAAAGGCAGAGCCCTCATGACCTAATCGCTTCCCAAAGGCCCACCTCTTATTACACTACCTTGTAGGATAGTTTTCAATACATTAATTGGGGACGGGGTAGGGGGTGGGGTGGACATACACATACACTTAGACCATACCATCCCTACATTTACTGACAAAATTTTTAGATTTCTTCATTTGAGTTCCTAATGGATAACCATATTATCAAAGATGTTTAAACTGCTAATAGCTCTGAAAGTATCCATTAGTGTTAACCTATTATATATTAGCTTTTTCTGGTTGTTACTTCTGAAATTAGAAAGCATAATTCTCCAAATCATAGAAGTGATTTTGTTATATTTTTGTGATTTCATTGAATCTTGAGTCTATTACAACAAGGATCAGCATTTTTTTCTGTAAAACAATGCAGACTGTACATATTTCAAACTTTCTAATCTATATGGTCTCTGTTGTAGCTTCTCAACTCTACCACTGTATTGCAAAAGCAGCCATAGATAGTAGGTAATCAAGTGAATATAGCTGTGTTACAGTAAGACTTTATTTTAGAAACTTTGAAATGTGAATTTCATGTAATTTTCTTGTGTCATGAAATATTAATTCTTTGGATTAAAAAAAACACTTAAAAAATTAAAATTCATTTTTTGCTTATAAGCCTTTCTAAAATCTAGTATAGACCAGATTTAGTCCATGGGCCAGAGTTGAATGACCCTGTATTATAAAAAATAATTACAAATAAATTTCCCTGGTCTTTACAGGCTAATTCAATATCAGAGACATCAAGACATACAGTGCTTATGACATTCTTTATTCAATTCACATAGAAAAGCATGCAGTATTAATGTAAAACAATAAGGTATTAATGTAAAATGTTCAGTGCACATTAGATAAACAAGTCATTAGCATACAAACCCATTTTTAAAGACATTTATAGGCATACCAAACATGTTCAGAATAATATACTTTTTCAGAGCCTAAATTAAAACTTGTGCTTAGCGCTTACCTATCCTTACCCCCTCAACTCTTCATTTAGAAAAGTTGTCCTACATACTAGCCAACTGAAACTTCTTTTTTAAAAGAAGTTTAAAGAAATATTTTTTAAGAAAATAGAGCAAGCAAAAATGCTGCCATGCATTTCCACAAAGAACAGTAACATGCAAAGAAGAACATTATCACTATGAAAATCCCTCCCCTATGATATAAGTGGATCAAGGAACTTGGTAAAGAGTGCTTCTGTACCTATACATCTGGAACAATGAAGCTGTGATGTTGAAGCTTCTTCAAACTCAACCATGCCTTCCTTCCAAATTATGCTCAATTTCTAATTTTATATAGACACAAAAAGATGAGCATATATAAGTTACCGACATAGAATGAATACTTTCATAGAGAAAATATATTCTTTCACACTAGCAGAACATTTTCACAAAAACTGGACAAAGCACAATTGTAAAAAATGCAAACATATATGCAAAATTTAACAAAAAGTAAAAGAACATTGGACTGAAGTCAGAGTGCTATTTCTTCATTAAGGCCTTGCATAAAAGATAGGCCATCACAAAACATAAATAAAGAGGAACACACAAATAACCTACACCCTAGAAAAAGCTTTAAAGAAACACTTATGAGCTAAATACTAAAAGTTTCACTTAAGAATAGAGTATTGAAGACAACTGAGCCTCATTAATAAGATACTGTATCTAACAGTTAAATAAAATTCAAGGAAACAAAACCCACCCAACCCAGATACACATAATATTCACTAAAAAGAAAACAATCAAACAAAAACTTTCTCACTACTTTCTCAGGTCCAAAAGATATCTAAATAAAAATAAAAAGACCAAAGTCTTTTTCAAAATGAAATAAGTACAGTGGATACAGGTTAAGTTACCATTCTGACCTGGCATCTGATTAAAGATCATCAATTCAAAACCGTCTAGGACTTTTATAAAGGGAAAAAAGTAACTTTAAAAAATTTTTATGTTCCTTTCAGGATAAAACCATAAATAACACCTCCCTAATCAGTCAACTTTTGGTTGCTTTAGATGGACTGGCATTGGAAAGGCTGCTCTGGATTTTTCTTTTTGTTGACTGATTCACATTTTTATTCCTCTTTTCAGGCACAAAGGAAGTAGACCAAGGAGACTGAAGGTGGTTATGAAGACTGTGCATTTCTGAAGATGTCTTAAATAATGATGACCCAAACCTTTGATCTTCAAATAGTCGATGTGAACTACTTAACAAAACACCCTGGGAAAATTCTGTCTGAAACAAACAGCTTGGGGGTTTGATATCATTAGTTCCTGGATTAGAAGTAGAATGGAGTGAAAAATCTTCATTCATTTCTTGGTCTGATGGAGAGAGGAGAAAAAAGGAAGTAGGTTTCCATTCATTTCCATTTTCTAACTGATCAGTAGTTAGAGAACTTTTGGAAAGGTTTAGCTTAGTTCTTTCTTCCAGCTTTTCAGATTCTTCAAGAAATTCATTGCCTTGAGAAGACTTTGATAACCCATCCAAATCCACGGACTTAAAACCATTATTACAAGGGCTCTTGCTATTGTCTGACTCTGACATCATTGAGTCCAACTCAGAGATTTTGTCAAGGTAAGCAGCATCCATTGATGCTTCGCTGGATGTTCTTGTCCGGTTCATTTCAAAAGAGCGAATACAATTCAGCCTCTTGGATAAACATGAGCCTGACTTCTCACTCAATTTTAAAGATATTTCTCCAACAGAATTTGCTATTGTGTTCTCCTCTGAATTTTCAAAATCCAAGCTTTGGGCATAGCTTGTGGAGCAACAATCCCAAAATCCTGTCTTTGGGGAAGTAAAACATTCTGATTTTTTTTCATTTTCATTTCTACTTGTATCATCTTCTGAAGAATCTTTATTACAAACATTTTGAGAATCACAAAAATCATCAAACACCAATTTTCTGAGATGGTTTGAGTGCTTTTTAGAACTTCCTGCTTTGACCACAGAGCTTTCTCTATTTTCTGGTGTATTTAGCTGAAGGCAACTAAGGGACAAAGGAGTACAAGGGGCTGGAAGATCATAAAGCTCTTCATCTTTAAAGGGTACACAGTCATTTGGTTTATTACTCCACTCTCCTTCCAAATAAGTATCCATACTTGTATCTGTCACATCTAACATTATTTCTACTTGTTTTTGGTACATATCTTTGTTCTTAGGACAGTTTGATTCTGTTTTGCTAGTGTTTTCCTGTCGGGCAGAACTGGTGTCAGAGATTCGGCCACTGGAGGGCTTTGCCAGGTGGACAGTAATGGAGGCAGATGAGCCAGGTTGCTTTCTGGCACTATCACCTTGATTCTTTGATGCCACATCCTCCTCACTACTTTTGCTCCCATTGCCATCTGCAGAAAGTGCTCTCTGGCAAATGGAATCCATAGTTTCCTTCTCTTCACTTGAATTTTTTAGTTGTGCAACTTGAGATTCTAGTTCCTCTATATACTTATCACTCCGTTCCAGGGCTTTCTTGAGGCGATTGGTTTCACGTTCATACTGTTCTACTTTGGACTGCAGAGCAGCAACTGTAAACCTTCCAAACCTAGAAGGAATGGAAGGATAATTAATCTCATAGTTCAAGCTGTTTTCTTTTCAAAATTTAAAAGTGCAAATTGTCCCAGCACATTCTAATTTCACATAACAATGACATTTCAAGCCACTTAGTGAATATAACAAAGCTATACCAGATATTATATCTTCAAAAATCGTTTCCCCACCTATGTACTAATAACCATATGATTATAGCAAAGATCTAAAAGGACACTGTAGTGGTAGAATCAGATTACTGGTAAGCAAGAGGCAGAAACTCACTGATGATTTCCTTTCCAAGAACTAGTTCTATCAATTCAGTTCATATATGCATGAAGAGTTATCCCCTAAAACAATGGCAAAGATTTATGATAACATTTGAACAGTGGTCCACATCTTGAAATATTTACATTCAATCATTTTCCTATTGTAGAGCAGTGTTTTACGATACATTTCTTATACAATGTCACCTTGTCAAACATAAAACACCAATTTGAAATTCAGAAACTCAGAAGTCTGAGGAGGGGTGGTTTTAAATACTTATTTGGATCCTTTCAATTACAGCCACCCTCTGTATGAAGATTTTCTGTGGCCTTTCTGAACAGTAGGCTTTAATTCATTTCAGCTTTACTTATTTTTGGCATTTTACAATTTAGGATATCAATCTCATTTCTTCCAACTCTGAAATACAAAGTCAGTCCTTATGGTTCCAAAATAGTATGCATAAAAACATTTTTACATTTTCTGATCAGGAACATTGTGGACAAAGACTAGAAAGAACATATCAAAAATTTACTCTTTTTACCTGGTATTTTTTCCCATTGTTCTGTCAAGAACAGGTACTGAGTTCAGCTCAGAAAATAACTTTTGAGCACCTACTATAGGTTAAGAGGTATATTTAAGGCGGACACACACATGAATGAAACTATTCCAACTCCAAGGAAGAGAAAATATCCAGCTTAAATTCTATCTGACCACTAAGGAAAATTCTATCTTTCAGGAAACTGCAAGAAATGAGTAAAAAAACATAAGCCCATAAAAAGTATTTTTCCTCTACCAAGATTCTTGTCAAGAGCTTCAATCAACTTTTTGATGACCTATATTGATCCACCTCTAAGAATTCAGAGATGACCGGTTTGCCGGAAGATATTTGAAAAGGTAACTTCTAAATTTTGTTTTTATCTTTGGGTTTATCTTTGTATCCCCCCTGCATTATAAAAATAATTACAATTAAGAAAATTTATTAAGTATTAAAAAAAAACTATAAAGGAACTGCACCTCCTAGAATCAACCACATATTTTAGACAGTCCATCACCATCTATAACCCCTGGCCCAATTTACTCCCAGTTTAGCAACAACATGATCCTTGCTCTCTTGTTACTAAGGGGAAAAAAGCAGAGGCAAAAGTAAATATAGAATCATAAAATCTCAGGATTAGAAAGGGCTTTAAAAGACATGATTGCTTAATATTGATCTATTCACTACAATTAACTGTGAACTCCCAGGGAGAGTGTACTCCCTCCAACTTTTAAAACACAAAGCAAAACCACGGGCATAACTAAAACAAAAACAACTACTAAAACAAGTCTCTCCATCTTAAAAGACAAAGTTTACTACTATGAGTATCTGTTTAAGTAAATGACAGTTTTTCCTCTTTGTTTAAAATGTGTTAGCCTGTAAATGTACTTGACAGGTGTAGTTTTGTGAGAGAAGTATTAAAAAGTGGACAAAGATTAAGTGTATTTCACAAAAATGTTTGTCAGTTATTGACTTTTTCTGGCATAATCAAATAACCTACATGTTTTAAAATGGAAAAAACATGTAGCATGTTTATTTAATGCAAACAGCAAAAGTGACAGCCTTACATTTGCTTACCAATATCAAATTTGTTCTTTTTTTTCAAAGTGCAGTGTTTTAATAAAGGTATCCTCATATGAAAAAAAGAAAGAAATCAAATGATTTAAAATTAAATCAAGCTATTAGATAGTAAGTCAGATGTTACCAAAAGATATAGCTGGGAACTCACAGACCTACATAAGGAATGATAAATGACAAATAAGAATATTTTTCAATAGCAATGTCTTGTTCCAGGTTTTAGCTTGGAATGTCAAACGTATTAAAACACTATTTTCCCCTACATTGTTTCTTTTCTTCTCTCTCTCTCTTTTTTTCCCCCTATGGTGTTGGGAGTAAAACTCAGGACCTTGAGCATACTAGGCAGGTGCTCCATTACTGATCCACATCACCAGCCTTATTTGTGTTTTTAAGACATAACAAAGAATTCTGAGTTTGAAATTATTGATATCCCTAACCAAATTTTTTTTTGTTACTTCAGACAGAAAGCTAAAGTGCTATGAGAACTAACAACAAAGGCCAGCAATAAAATGAACTCAAGAGGGACAAGCAAGTAGGAGTCACTGATGAAGTTAGAAATGTTTTTTCAAAGCTCACTGTCCCTAATTCTCCGAAGCTCCACTTCAACACTTTACAAGTCTATGATCAGATCTTTTTACCATGCTAATAAGAGACCCAGGCTGGTAGTCAAACTGACAGAAATATGTAATGAAAGCAATGGAATCAATCAATTAATTAATCAGTCTATGTAATTTATCTGTTTTCTAGCTCCGTAAGAGTAGAAGTTTTAAGACAGCAGGGAGTTTGACTGTCTTACATTCACTGTTAGATCCCTAGAATAATTCCAGTTACACAGCTGTCCCTTATTAAATACTTCTTCAACAAATGTTGTTCTCTTACTTTCACATACATGAGTGCCTTACATGAAGATGGTCAACACCAAAGAATAAGTAAGCCTAAATAAAGGTCCTTGGTCCTCTTTTACATAAGTATTATGAGAGTCACTATATTACTAAACCACATGTGCTTCAGACATTTGACTGTTTACTTTCTTTTATTATTGACACCAAGGAAATCACCCCAGACTAACATATACACAGTATCTGCTTTTTAATTGTAGGCTTAACATTCTATAAAGGTCCATCCAAAAAACTTCTGTTTTTACCTTAATAAAAGAATACCAGATGAGACTATTTTTTAAATATATTTATTTTATTTTTTTAATGTGGTGCTGAGAATCAAACCTAGTGCCTTGCAAATGCTAGGCAAGCACTCTACCACTGATCCAGAACTCCAGCCCCTCTCACAGACTTTGTTTTTTTGACAGTGCTGGGGATTGAACCCAAGGCCTTGTGCATGCGAGGCAAGCAATCTACCAACTGAGCTACATCCTCAGTCCCCAGATGAGACTTTTGACAACACCTGTATTAAATTTGACAAAGGGAAATTTATCACATAGAAATAACATTTAGGGATACATACATGATGTTGTACCTCCATGGAATAAAACAGTTAGGATAAAAGCTTATCTTTGAAGAGCCAGGCATGGTCACTCACCTGTAATCCCAGAGGCTCAGGAGGCTGAGGCAGGAGGATCAAGAGTGCAAAACCAGCCTCAGCAACGGTGAGGCACTAAGCAACTCAGTGAGACCCTGTCTCTAAATAAAATAAAAAAATAGGGCTGGGGAATGTGGCTCAGTGGTTGAGTACCCCTGAATTCAATGCCCAGTACATCCTCTTTCCAAAAAAGATTA
This sequence comes from Urocitellus parryii, assembly GCF_045843805.1. Taxonomy (NCBI): domain Eukaryota; kingdom Metazoa; phylum Chordata; class Mammalia; order Rodentia; family Sciuridae; genus Urocitellus; species Urocitellus parryii. Next base: position 70,516,033 of record NC_135532.1, read on the forward strand.
TCTTTGAGTTTTAAAAAATACTCATTTATTCATGTTAATTCCAGATATTTCTAGAGTACATAATATTAAATGAAACAGTGCCAAAGCAAGCCAGAGGGATGGTGCTGGGGATCAAACCCAGGGCCTTGTGCATACAAGGCAAGCACTCTACTAACTGAGCTACAACCCCAACCCAGACAGAGGGTTTTCTAAGACCATTTACCATAATGCCTTTTCCTGAGCAAGTTTCAAAATGGGGTATTTTTATAAACATTTCATTAGAGATCCAAAGGCTTTGATTTTCAAAGTAGCATGACAGCCAAAGACTTCATTATGCCACAGAAACACCGTAGAGCAGTTTGGGGAAAGCAACTGATATTGGAAGCATATTCTGCCAGAATCTACAAGTATCAAGAATTTTTTCAGCTAGCAATGTTAATGGAGGCATACATTCTGGATGAGAAACAAAGGATGAGAGTTTGTCCTTGTCCAAACAACTACAGAGGCACAAGATTGTTCCTTCCCTGCTAGAAATAAAAGAAATTACAAGTCCTACTTATTTGAACTTTGAAACACTGTAACTACAGTAAGAGCATCTCTAAAAAAATATGCTTAAGACCACATTTTTTAATAGCTCATTACATAGAGGAACAAGATATGATTAAGAGGGGTTAGGGGCTGGGGATATGGCTCAAGCAGTAGCGCGCTCGCCTGGCATGCGTGCGGCCTGGGTTCGATCCTCAGCACCACATACAAACAAAGATGTTGTGTCCGCCGAAAACTAAAAAATAAATAAATATTAAAAAAATTCTCTCTCTCACTCTCTCTTAAAAAAAAAAAAAAGAGGGGTTAGAACAAATGAAATAAAAGAGTAAATGTCAGAACTGAGCAATTTATCTGCTTTTTGACTCCCCCATTTGAACTGAAGCTCCAGGAGTGAAGGAAGTTTGATTATCATATTCATTGCTAGATACCTAGAATAATTCCAAGTATACAGCAGTCCTTTGTAAATGTCTTGAATAAATATCATTCTCATACTTTAAAGATAGAATGCTGCTATTAACTAGTTGTGAAAGTGTTGCCTCTCTGATTCTTAACCCCAGTAAATTCATGAATCCCAGTGACTGCCCAAACTACCAAACTTCAGAAAGTAAATGGTAGCATAATATTCAAATAGTTCTGCACCTTGCTCTTTTCATGAAATTAGTATATCATGGTCATTTTCCGTATTAGTTCAAAAAGAACCCTAAAGAGTTTATTCATTTATTATTACTTATTACTATTTTAATTGGTCCATTATACTTACACATAATCACAGGATTCTCTCTGATATATTCATATGTTAACAATGCATAATTTGATCTGTTTCATTCTCCAAATCCCCTTCTCTCTGCCCTCCTCCCTAGGAATCCTTCTAGACTACTGGTTTCTCTTCTATTTTCATGTCATTTTCTTTCATTCTTTTTTTACTTCCACACATGAGAGCGAGAGGGAAAAAAAGTACAATTCTTGACTTTCTGAGTCTGGCTAATGCAATGGAGTTCCAGTCAGCTCTAAACAAGAACAAAATTAGGTCATTTGCAAAAAGACCTTCTTGAGGAACAAGAGGAACACAGGAGAAGTGAACCCACTTATTCAATTTCATATCTTTTCCTTACTTGTTAGCTGAGGTAATAGTAAAGCAAAGTAAAATCAATCTTTGGATCTGAAACAGCTTTTGTGATATGATCTACCTGACAGGTTTTCAGTGCTTATACCCTTGTTTAAAATGGTTATAAAATGCACAGATTTTATTCACCCTGGTTCAGTTAATAATACCAGTCACCAAACAACTTGGGTCAATTTTTAGTTGTTACATTATATTAACTGTGAGTATTATATTAGGTAAAATCTTCACTTCTGAATTTTCAGTTCATAAAAGAGTTCAGAAATAACAGATGTGGATCATGGTCAGTAACCAATCAAAGTCTAATAACAGTTTTGGTTACTGGCATCTACTATGCAGTTAACAGCAAATAATATAGTTGTCTTCTACTGAAAACCCATATGACATTAAAAATAGACAAGCAAAAGACAGAATTGGCCAACAAGATGAAAGTGTAGCAGAGAAAAAAAAGTGTTAAAGCTGGAAGTGAAATTAGAATTGAACATAAATGTAGTTATGAAGAAACTGCTGATGGTTGTAATGTTATGACAACGATAGCCCATTGTCTCCTTAACCCATTCAAGAGATTCTAGACATGCCAGAGAAACTTAAAAGAGGCAAACTTACTGACAGAGATGAGGAAAATAGTTGTGGTAAAAGGATAAAGATGTCTAGAGGAAATGCAGACAGACAAAAACTAAAAAAAATCATATTAAGCTTGAAGAGATATTTTACTACATTGAGAGCAGAGAGGATAAAATGTTGGAAGTTGAGGGCTGGGGTTGTGGCTCAGTGGCAGAGCGCTTGCCTTGCACATGTGAATCACTGGGTTCGATCCTCAGCACCACATAAAAATAAATAAACAAAATAAAGATGCTGTATTCATCTATAACTAAAAATATTTTTTAAAAATGTTGGAAGTTAGTGCAAATGTAGGAGTGAAAATTCATCAAAGAATCCAAAAAAATGCCATCATATCATAAGTTATATATATGATGACAAGGCAGATCCTACTGAAATATTCTCTGTAAGTTTTATACAAAGAAATAACATTTTAATTCTCAATGTTACAAATTGTACTACATAAATATTAGTGCCCTACATACTAATTTTACTGTATTTTCATGTCCATATACATTTATAATTGACAGTAAGAGCTGACAGATACTATTAAAGACCATCAAACAATTGTAATTTTACCCATTAAGATCTCTTTGCATGGTTTTAGCTTGCATTAATCATTTTGCATTAACCATGCAAAGTAACACTTACTTATAACAATTGTTAATATGAATGAAAACCAATTACATTTATGTGGGCCTCAAATTTTTTTTCTTTAAAGAGTTACCAAATTACTCTAAGAAAGAATGACCCATCCATAGAGTAGATGTTATAGTACAGTTGCCTGTCTTCATAACTATAATTGTGTATCTTTTTATCATCTGATTTTCAGAGTAAGTCAATCAAGTGTCTTATTTTAAACATACAGAGAAGTAAAATTTCAGAGAAAGGAGCTTTCCATTGTTCCTTTCCCTTTCCTAAGTTATCCTCTGGAAACACAATCTCCCAATTAAGGAGATTCAATGAGTTCACAAACTCCTCTTTTTGATTACAAATAACTTGGGTGAGTAGCCTATGCCATGAGCTCATTAAGAAATGATTGAAGTGGAAACAAAATGAGAAGTTCTGGTACTAGTCTCTGCCTTGTGTGTATGTGCATAGAGTGGAGGTAAGTAGGCACATTTTATGTAAAGGGAGAACTAGGATTGTATGAAACTCAAAACCATATTTGGTGGTCGGGGAGAGGGCTCAAATGCCCTGGCATCCTTTTTATCTCATCTGCTTCGTATGAGTTGTTTGCACATTACCCATATCTATTTCATGCTAGTATATGTGTTGGCAGGGCTGGGGAGAAGCACTATCTTTTAAACTACTAGTGAAGCTCTGGGAAGTATCCCATGTATTTTGATCTGCTGCTGAGTTTTATGACTAGACAATAATTCCTCAAGAGTTTTCTCTTATAAAAATTAAGCATTCAGTTACAAAAATATTACATTCCTAGAGAATTTATTGATCATATGTTGGTTCCACAAAAATGTTACATAATGAGGCATACTGAGAGAAAACAGAAAAACATATTTCCCTCCTGGAAATTCAAGACAGAAAATTTCTGTTCCTTGGCCCATCATTCAAAAAAACAAATGAAGGGCTGTGGCTGTGGCTCAGTGGTAAAGTGCTTGCCCCATGTATATGAGGTACTGAGTTCAATCCTCAGCACCACATATAAATAAATGAATAAAATAAAGGTCCATCAACAACTAAAAGATATATTTAATAAAAAAGTGAAATTTTAGCTGGAATTTACCAAGAATAATTATAACAAATCTTTAACAGTAATATAAAGACTACTATTGACAATGATATTGACACTAAGAATAGCAGCAGCTACAATTTATTGTATATATACTTGGGGTCAAATACATTGCTATAATCTTAATGCTTATTATCCCATTTAATCAACATGTCAACTTTATAAAGCAAAACCCATTATTATTTTAAATATAAGAAATGAGAAGCTTACAAAGGTTAAAGCTCTTGTTCAAAGTTATATAATAGGTCAAGTAGCAGGAATCCAAGTCTCTTACTCTAAATGCCACCTCCAAAACCATGTGACCTTGAAATCCCTTTTTAAGTAAAATCAGCACCTATTTACACCTGATTTAACTTTGTTATCACTCCGTATCAAAAGTATCACACTTTGTATCAAGTTTTATTGAGCATGAAGTCTACTACATGCACAGTCAATAAAATAACATGTTGTACTATTTATTGGTAAATACGTTTCTACTACAAACATAGAAAACAAATAAGAAAACTGTAGGAATACATACAGATAGGTGTGTATGAGATCAATAAACATCTATCTACTATTTATGTTCTAGGCACAAACTCAAGAATATTTTGAAACTTTCACAGATCATTTATTAAAGTGGCCTTTCAGGAAAGTATAGCATTGACAGATCTCCCTGGTACATACCAACCCATATATTTTAACCAGAGATATGAAGACAATGAAACAAAACCATGAACTAAAAACAGTGTACTTAAATGTGCTAAGTATAAGAACCTGCCTGCCTATCTCAGGGCTATGGTTATAGCTCAGTGGTAAAGTACTCGCCTTGCATTTGGAAAGCACTGGGTTCGATCCTCAGCACCACATAAAAATAAAATAAAGGTATTGTGTCAATCTACAACTATTTTTTTTAAAAGAACCTGCCTATCTCATAAATAATCAGTATGTATCATTAACTATAAGAAAAAGATACTTCTCATATGAAATGTACAAAATCACAAATAAAAATTGCAAGGCCTAAACACATCATAGGTTACTTGTCTCAGGATCTAATTTGGGAGAATAAAAAAGCACAAGCTATGTTATATTGCATGTTGGTTTTATCACCAAAAAAAAGAAAGCATTTCAATATTTGTAAGAATAACAAAATGCAATTTCTTCCTTAAAGACAAAGCTGACATAAACAAGGAAAATAGAGTCAGGCCCTTGAAGTATTTCTTCCCTCCACCCTCCAAAAGTCCTGTTTAAAAAGCAAGGTAGAGTCTGTTTTCAAATGGGAAGCAGCATTTAAAAATAACAGGTCATATTAATAATACAATTTTAAATGAAAATCTTTTGTTTATTTTATTAAGCAAACCATGCATTTGTAGTTAAGGATTTGGTGTTGAAACTAGCAATCCTTAAAATAAACCATCTGAATGGTGGGTGGCAAATGTGAACTGAAAAGGAACAGACTAGTCCCATTTGTGCTAAGTCTTTAAGAAGGACTGACCTGCACACAAGGGACTTAAGAAAGAGAACTAAACTGTTGTTTCATGCTAACTACTCCTCTTCCCTGCTTCTGGGTTGACTGAGACTTGGTCTCTGTCTCTTTGGAAACTGTAACTGGTTAGTCTCTATTTCCAAGGCTTCTTTCTTTTCTTCTCTCTGCCAGCACACTGGAGAAAGCTGCCAAAAATAGGATGCCTAAATCTAAGTACTATTTTCTTCACACTGCCTGTGAGAAAGACTACTATTCATTCTGTTTGGTAAATATATTTCATTTCTATTCCATGCAGATATATCCTAATTTTCTGTCTCTCCTCCAAAAAAAGATTGGCCTTGAAGTCTGTATGACATCAATGGTATCCTAATCTTTCAACAGGACAGAATATTAAAATATTCTATTTATTATTCTTTTACATCGCTACCAGGAGTAAAGGACGTATCTTTTCCCAAAATATAATAACAAAAAATCTCAATAGTGTAAAAGAGTTTGACTATTATTGAGTAACAAAATCACACACAAAAATCCTCTGGACTGTTTGTTTATGCATTTTCCACTATCTAAATATACACATTCTATCTCATATGATGAGCAATCTGAAATAAAATAAAACAAGAAAATTGTGATGCAGCTTTCCTGTATTTATTACTCAGGTGAGTTATAGAGGACTAATGTGTGCTGAGGGAGACTATAAGGAAGGAAAACAAAAGAAACAGAAGTCATCCCTATTCTCAAACAGTTCAAAATCTGACAATCATATGCTTCATTATTGGCATGCATTGTAGGTTCCTAAAATATTTTATCAATACAATAAAGACAAGTTGACAGAAAACTGTAGTAACTGTCTATCCCCAATTAGCTGAAAATCCAGAGAAGGGCCCCTCAGGTGGCTGGGGGGCCTGAGCACAACTGGCTGTCACAGTCTGGCCCCAGGGTATCATCAGATTCATGGACAATCTACAAGTTCCCCTTCCGGGAAAACCAAAGGGCATAGCTAAATCAGTCATCAGATCAGGCTGGGGTCAAATACCAGAAATCATCGTATTTGTCAAAGTAAAATCATGAGAAACAAAAAAAGGCCAGATAGGTCAAGAAGGGGCAATAGCCAAAGTCAGACCAGTAGTGCTGATGACAGAGAAGGCTGGAGAGGCACTGGCATGTCTTGAGACACAGTTTAGAGAGAACAGACCTGTGAACTAGAACTAGGCCACAGTTTAGAGTCAGCATAGAGATAGGTAGGCCAGAAAAATCTGGTAAAGAAAAGAGACTCACACAAGACCAGATGTGTGGAGCTCTTAAATTGCCTCCTCTGTTCCCTTTTCTACTTCACAATCTCTGGTACAATTTAGAAAGAAAAACTTCAGGAAATTTCTTGTCTTCTTTATTTGGAGAAAATGCTAGGAATCTCTGATTTTTTCCTCTCTTAAAACTTTTGTATTTTAAGCTTCAAGGAAACTCAAAATCTTAACAATCTGGTTAGTTCCCTGAAAGTGCTAATACAGGCCATTAGAGTATAAGGGTTTCTTCCTTCTGCCAGGCCCCAGAGAAGGAATACACACACATAGTATATATATACACATATGTATTTTGTGTAAAAAGAAACATATGTGCATTTAAAAAATATGCCTCAGTGGCAGTGAGCTGGCAGATTACCTCGGCATGACAGTCATAAAACTGATCAGTATACAACATAAATGTTAAGACAAAGGTTATGAGAATAATCAGAAGAATAAAGTGTTCCCTCTGGAAAAATCATAGAGGGTCTCACAGATAAATGACAACTGGGCTAGATTTTAAAGGATGTTTATGAATGAAACAGGAAGAATGAAAAAAGAAAGGCACTGGAGAACACCAAAGAAAGCAAGGGAAAGGCAAGAACAAAGATAGAAAAGTACAGCATGACATGGGAAATGTAGGCCCAGTAGAAATTCATCATGGCCAGAGCAGAGAACAGAAGGGGAAAGCTAAAGAGGCAAGAAGGTTAAGTTGAAAGTGATTTAGTCAAGAGCCTTGTTTATTATACTAAGAAATTGGGCTTTAATATGCAGTCAAAGGAGGGAATCACCAAAGGTTATTTAATAGATGAGGGAGATGACCAGATTCATATTATAGAATTCAGGCAACAATAAACTACATGCTCAAGGCTCACCATGAAAAAGAAGGGTAAGCAGTCAGAGGTTATTAAGAAACGCTAGGCATGAAATAATGTAAACCTAAATTAGTGAGAATAAGAAGAAATGGATGACAAAAGCTTTAAAAGAAGTACATTACAAAGAACAAACGAAACAACCAGCTGTGGGTGAGGGAAAATGGTGGAAAAACATAAGACTGAAGTTTTTATTTCTGGGGCTTGGCAGAAGGAAGGAGTCCTTATACTCTTTACTAGATGAGTAGTAAAGTCAATAAGCAGGAAAAATAAGCAAGAAACAAATATAAGCAAGATAATAAATAATCAATAAGCAAAAAAATAAATAATTTTTTTGGGGGGAATAATGAACACAATTATTTAGAGACAGACACACACACACACACACACACACAAAATTACCTCCTCCTACCTCCATCTCCTTTATTTTATAGATTTTCTTATATAGTATTTCCTCTCAAGAATATACTATCCACATTTAACATAAAGAAAATTATGGCTCTAAGAGGATAAGTAGTATATCCAAAGTCAAATGGCCCCCTTTCACAGAACTTAGATAAGAAAAGTTGAAATACTTTTCCCCCAAATGACAGAGATAGTAGGTAGACAGAGCAATGTTCAATCCTAGGGTGTCTGGCTCCAGAGTCAGTGTTCAAAATTAACACAATCATACTTATTAACCACACCATGATTTTATTATTTTGGCATAATAATAAGACAAAGTAAGTAAGTAGAAATCCTGAAGGATAGGCTGTTTTCAATTGAATGATTAGGAAAGGTTTCTCTCAACCTGGTAACTAAAGATCTAGAAGCAGAACATGCTAAAACAAAGTGTTCTTCCTCTGTTTAGTCCAGTATGTTTTAGACACAGAAGAAGGCCAGTAGAGCTGGACAGAGATAAGCCAGGTGGGTGAGAATGAGATGAAAAAGAAAAGGCAGATATAGATTAGCTTGTCAACAGTCTAGATTTCATTTTAGGAAAATGAGCAATTTTATGCAAGAAGTTTAAATAACTTGATTTAAATTTTCCTAAAATGTGGTGAAAAAATGAATTGGGTAGAGCTAAGACAGAGTGGAAGCAGCAAAATTTGAATCCAGGCAGTCTATTTCTAGAGCTAAGCTATTTACCACTATGCTTTGTGATGAATTTAAGGCACAGGATATCTGGTGACAGTACAAAATAGAAACATGTATCTGTAGTTCAGAAGAGAAGGTACAGCCAATGATTTAGTTTTATTTTACAATTCTGATATACAGATATACAGGTAGGTGAGCACTAAGGCCATGAGAGTAGCTGAGATAGTTCAAGAAACAAATACAGCAAAAAGGGAAGAAAGCTGGTGTCATAATCTATGAAGTCTAATCTTAAAACAAATAGTACTACTGTCTCAAGAGTATCTAGAACCTTTATTATTCCTTAAAAGAAGTTAGCCCACTGATTAAGACTGGTTTAAAATGACAAACCTTGGGACTGCTATGTAGTAAAATGAGCTGGAAGCATGAAGACATTATCAAATCCAAAGATCTCACTAAAGACAAAATAACAGAATGCATAGCATTCTTAAATATATATTAATAGAAATAGAAGCCTTTAATCCAATTAAAGTAATTTTGATAAAAATTACCTGTAGAGTTTTGTACATGAAGTTTTACATACCATACTATTAAGGTGACTTAGCAGCTGAGGGCAAAAACAGCTCCTCTGCTAAAGACTCACACCTGGTGACATGGGCCAATCCCTGCCTGGAGTGGCTAGTGAAAATATAAATAAATAAATGAATAAATAAAAATGGCATAACTAATAGGGAAACCTGGGAAATAAGGTACAACATTTTCAAATGCTTTCTAAATAAATTCCTTATACCTCTTTGACCTAAAAAAAAAAAAAATCACTAACAAATGCCTAACCCCATCAAGGACAGATATATATATCCATGTTTCCTGATTCAGTCTGGGGGGCAGTAACTGAAGTCTAGGGAATATAGGAATATGAGAAATTCAATACCAAACTGTTGTCCCTTCAGTTTCTTTTCATTATTGACATTTCCTACCATGAGAAGGTGTGATACTCTTTTGACATTCCCTACAATGTTTAGAGAAGATGATGGTGGATGTAGTGAGTCCTGCTAGCTGCCATATTAAGTGGGGCGATGACGGTCACAATGGAGAGAGATGAAAATTACAGCATTTCTTCTCTGATAAATTTGAGGAGGAAGCCTCTGTTTCCTGAGCAGTAACATGATGCATGTCTACTACTGAAGAGCTATAGAGACCACTTAGTACTCCTTTCAGGCAGAATCTTTCAGATTGCTTCTTCCTCACTGAAATCTCCATGCTTCAAAGCTAGTCTTAAGTCCTGCCTTTTTGATGAAAAAGGCATCCTATTTGCCATTTTCTAAAGTCATATCACTGTCTTCTATTTGGCTTAGTATTTGTTTCATGGCTTTTTTTTTTTTTTTTGAGGGCAGGGATTGAACTCAGGGGCACTCTACCACTAAGCCTATTTTGTATTTCATTTAGAGACTGTCTGAGTTACATAGTGCCTTACTTTTGCTAAGGCTGGCTTTGAACTCTCAATTCTCCTGCCTCAGCCTCCCAAGCCACTGGGATTATAGGCTTGTGCCACCATGCCTGGCTTATTGCATGTATTTTTTATCTCTTGCTTTCATTACACTACAAGTTTCCTGGACCATATTTTGGTGGTTTTAATTTTTAATTATAAAAATTTTTAAACATTCACAGAAGTAGAGAGAACAGTATAATTAACCACCATATACTCATCTCCAACATTCAACCATGATCAAGATTTTTGCCTCATTACCCTTATACATACATCTTTTTTTCTTTTGCTAAAAGTATTCTATTGTACATTTTTTTCCAATAGGCATTTCTAAAACAAAATATGGTGCCACAGACCGAATGTTTGTATCCCTCCTCCAAATCCTATGTTATATTACATCCCTAAGATGATGGTATGTGGAGTTACGGCTTTTGCGGGGAAGAGCCATTGGGGGCCTTCAGGTCATAAGAATGAATTCCTGAAGAATGGGATTAGTGCCCTTGAAAGAGGCTCCAGGTATGTGAAAACAAAGCCAAAATATAGCCATCTATGAACCAGGTTGCTGGTCCTTATAATACCTCAATTCTGCCAGCACTTTGATCTTAGACTTCCAGGACGCTGAAAGTGTAAGAAATAAATTTCTATTGTTATGAGCCACACAGTGTGTGAGTATTTTGTTATAGCAGCCCAAATGGACTAAGATCAAAGTATATTTTCTTAAGTAGTCATGTTAACTAAACCAAATTAACACTTAATTCCTTGATACCATTCAATATCTGTTCCATAGTCAAATTTACCCAATTGCCTCAAAAATGTTTGACAATCAGTTTGTTATTAATCAGTATCCTAATAAGATGGGTTAAGATGTCTCTTCACATTTTTGGGGGGGAGGTACTAACGATTGAATCCAGGAGCCCTTAACCACGAGATATATCCCCAGCCCCTTTTGAATTTTTATTTTGAGACAGTGTTTTGCTAAGTTGCTTAGGGCCTTACTAAATCAATGAGGTTGGCCCCAAGTCCCTACTGATTTAATGAAGAAATTTACTTATTTTTTTCTATTGGATGTACCACATTGGATTGATCTGTATGTTTCTTCATTGTCTTAGGAGCTATATTTTTCTTTCACTTAGCTAATATGTACTAGGTCCAGCTCATGAGCCACAACTGTATAAAATGCAGTAGATACAACAATGAATACAATAACTATAGTCCTGTTTCAAACAGTTCAAGAAAGTAATAAAAACAAATGTTAATTACTATCAGTTGTGATATGTGCTAAGAAGGGAAAGTATATAACAATAAGAGAAATTATAGCAAGAGAACCTAACCTACTTTAGATGTCAGGAGGAGTATTTATTTTATATAGTTTAAAGCCCCTTGTACACTGTTAAGTAAAAAACAATAAGGAAAACAGTATTTCTGGGTTTGCTGGTGAGTTTTCTTCATATTATTAGCTTTGTAAACTAAAAGATATATCACCAACCCTTGAGTTTTGAACATCAGACCCTATTTCCTAAGAGTCTACATCTTCAGCCCTTTTCATTTTTTATTTTGAGACATGGTCTTGCTAAGTTGCTGAGACTGGCTTTGAACTTCTAATCCTCCTGCCTCAGTCTCCCAAGATTACAGGTATGTGCCACTGTATCTGGTCAGACAATCAATTTCTAAGAAAGAACAGATGGATGTTATTGAAACCTAGAGGCATATGCTCATTAGGCTATCTACTACACTTTCCTAATAGGGTTTTTAATTTAAAGTTGAGGAAGGAAAAATACCCAGACACATTTTAAGATTTCATATAATGGAAGGAATAACACAGAAAAGACAGTAGCAGAGGAGTTAAATGACAATCCAGACCTTCATTTTAAAGGATTATAATACAGTTTTTTAAGATATTAAAAACAATACCATCTACTTAAGACCAATATACATGTTGAAGTCCCCCTTAATTTATACTAGATTTAAGTCTACCTGTTTGGGAAATAGCATCATAGTTGTTTGAGTGTCTTGAAAAAAAAATACATTCTGCTATGGACTGTGGACTGAAGTGAATACTTCCAAAATTCATACATTGAAGTCCTAAACCCCAAAATGACTGTACTTGGGAACAGTTAAGATCAGTGTCCTTATAGGAAGATAAGAGACTAGAGTGTTTTCATTCTTCTATCCCTACTGTAGAGCATTTTTTATCCCTGTGTAGGGTATTTTTTTTTAATGGAAGCCTAAGCTGACTAACATAACTTCCTAATTTTTTTCCCTCTCTCCAGTATCTAAGTCTTAAAGATCTCTCTTCTGTAATGATTTGTAGAATACATCTGTTCAACTTGTAGGATACATTAGAGACTAAGACCATGTGTATAAAAAGTATTCCTTTATATCTAACCAAGCAGACAAGAGAAAAAATAAGGAGTTAAAGCATTTTCTAACCTGAGGGAATGGAATGGAAGAGTGATTTTTGTTTGCATTTACTCTCAAATTCTTGAAATTTCATATTCTTTTCTGTAAAACTAGGAGCTCTCCTAAGGTGAACCATATCTGGATATTTTCAGCTGTGGTCAGCTTCTCTCTGAATCCCACTAGAGTTTGGTGATGCAAAGTAAACAAGGCTATAAATCAAATGCAATGCATTTAATACCTCAATGCATTTCAAATTGATCTGGAATAGGGGTCAGCTTAAATCATTTTTTGAGGGAAACTGTTCCTTCCCATGAAGGAAGTTAAAGATGGCAAATCCGAAAGTTATAGTGGATTCAGATGTGAGGCTGCTTATTTGAGAATGGAGGCAAGGTTGCCTCAGGTGAGATTCTTCGGTTATTTATCTGGTTGAAGACATGGATATTTAAAAACACATCCTTGTGGCTGGCATTACATCTGAAATCTGGTGGGCAAATTTTCAAGAAATAAAAGCTACAAACAAATAGCTTCTGTTCCATTCAGCATGCTGTGGGAAATGGCTAATGGACAAGCATTACTATGACTGGCAAGGCGAGCTGCCAATAAATGATAGGAGCAGAGATTCAAACCACTACATAGCAACAACACTTCCTACACTTATTTCACTAATTTGTCAAAGTAGGACATTATCTGAAGTGAAAAGTAAAATGGGATTGGCAAGCACAGGGAAAGGAATTATTTAAAAGTAAAAACCTCGCTTCTTTCTCTACTGGTTAGTGATCTCTGCTTTGCGTAATTATGATTTACTTCAACTATTTTCTGTTACCACATTAGACTTTACTGAGGGTAACTTTTCCTCCTATGTAAATAAAAAGCAAAGAGTTATTTCTTGTATGGTAAACGCCCATTGTTTCCTTATTCCTGTCTTGTCCTTTTCAGAAGAAATGAAGTTCAGTCTCACAATAGGCAGGGGGTGAGGGAAGTTAGAGGTATTGAGATTCCCCAGATTGGGCAGGGGAAATGGGGGAATGGGAAGAGGGATGGGAATAGGAAAGACAGTAGAATTTTCATATATGAATACACAACCAGTGTAACTTCACATCATGTATAACCCAACCACAAGAATGGGAAGTTATACTCCATGTATGTATGATATGTCAAAATATGTTCTACTGTCATGTATCATTAAAAAGAACGAATAAAACAACAACAACAAAATATATGAAGTTCAGTGGTTGGATGAGAAGAAAGGGCACAGTTATGAGAAGCTGCGTCAGAGAAACTGCCAGACCTTTCAGGCCTTATTGTTTTCTGATTTGCCATTTTTTTGCCCTAGAAAAGAACCACAAATACTATCTGCTATCTTTCTACTCAATCTTCAACTCTTAACTCCTCTAACTCCAATAATTTTAACAGACTGTTAAGCAGGTCAATATGTGCAATCTTATGTCTTCTAAAATGGGATAAAAACTATTCCATTATAAAGGAAAAATAAATTCACATTTATTAGCTTCAAATCAGTCCAAAATTTCAAGAAAAATGCCATATATTCTATTTCACATAAGCATTTTTGTGTAATGATCAAGAGTATAGACTCTGGGGATAGACCACTTGAGTTCAAATGCTCACTAGCTGCACAGATTTAAATTAATCTCTATATCTCTATTCTCTCATCTGTAAATACAAAATAATAATAGTTCTACATTATATTCTGTTGTACCTGGTAAGGAGAATATACTATATGAACACTTACTATTACTAGGATTATTTCAGAAAACAACTGAAGGGCATTACTTTAATCTCATTATTTATTAGTACTATTAAACAGTTATCTGTAAAATCAAGTGAAAGCTCAAATAAAATAAGTGTTCTATTATTAATCAGATAAGAATAAAAGGTAAGTATAAAATCCTTTCTTCAAAATTAGCCTTAACAAAATTAACCTTAACTTAGATTTTACTAACAAAAGCATGCACTTGAGTTTTGGAAGCAAGACATTCTTAAAGAGAGTAGAGTGAAAACCATGTACTATCATATAAGACTAGTCTGAAAGACTGACATAATCTGAAATATTGCTCTCTGAACAAAATACATACTTCTGGGGTGATCTGTTGTCAACTTCCGCCTTCAGTCGCAAATTCTCCCTCACCAGGCCACCGTTTTCCAACTTCAATTTTTTATTTGCCTTAAAAAAAAAAGAGTTGAAAATAACTATGCACAAGCTAAAACAAAAGTTTCTTGTAAAATTTATGACATGAGCCATCTGTATTTTTTAGAGCAATAATATCAGAAAACTGAATACTAGAACATGGTCTTTGGAAACTGAAAATTACCACTGAGAATAACATCTGAAATGGTGAACACAACTAAGCATTTTTAATACATATTCCCAAGCACTCTGCCCATCTACTATCCAGGAAAATAAACAAAACTATATTTTAGCTAGATTAAAGTCATTAAGGAACTATACTAATGGCAAAAATGTGTTTTTTTCTTTTTTGCATAACTGAACATTCTAAGCAAAGTAACATTGCAACACATG
This sequence comes from Urocitellus parryii, assembly GCF_045843805.1. Lineage (NCBI taxonomy): Eukaryota > Metazoa > Chordata > Mammalia > Rodentia > Sciuridae > Urocitellus > Urocitellus parryii. Next base: position 70,531,141 of record NC_135532.1, read on the forward strand.
CAAGTTTTGCAAACAAATGCTGAAGAGTTAATTCTTGAGCTATGAGACTGATTTCTTCATTGCTACTTAAACACATTTTTCTAGGGATAAATAAAATATGATTGAACTATTTGCTTGCTTTCTTCAAAAAGGCTTTACCAATTCTCTGGCTGACAACTTCTGAGATCCTTTTTAAAAAATGGGTCAATATTTTCTGATTCCATGAATTCTAGACCTTGATTAAAAAGAAAAAAAAACCCTCCCAAGTATGATTTCTTTTCTTGAATTATAAAATACCTAAAAATTACCTAAGAAGACAATAATTACTAGAAAAATCTAGAGGTTCAATATTGACTATGAACAGCCTGAAAAATAGTGCTCTTAATTTCAGAATCTTCTTAAAGCCACTTCCTTTAAATTCCTTAGTCATTGCCTTTGTGTATTCCAAACAAAAATAAGATTGCCTAGACTAGCAACCAAACTCAAATTCACATGGCAAGGGAAATTCTCTGCCTAGAACATTTATATTCACAATTAATGGATCACAAGAACAAAATTAAATCAAGAAGTCTTAAAAACATATTTCAAAAATTTTACCTATGCTTTTGATTACTTTCCAAAACTTCTGTATTACCTACCCATCTATATACAAATGTGCATTTGAATGTGCATTCTCACGAAAGAAGTAGGGCAAAAGACATTTTGGGGGTATAAAACCTAATACCCTTACTTAAAGTCATCCAGGTTCCTTTTGAGATCTGAGCACTTGCTTATCTTCATGACTACACGCCAACCAGGACTGTGGAGGGTTAATTCTTTAAGTGACTGATAAACACCATTATTGCCCCTCTGAAGATATAAGAAAAGCCATTTACTTCCTCATACATATAGACAATGAATTAAGCTTTCAAGTATAGCACACCATAAGGGGAGGCACTTAGTGAATGCTTTCTGATGATGACTACAGCTTAAATTAGAAACTCATTTGATTTTCTTTCCTCATATCCAAATCCCCATACTGTATCACTATCATTGTTTCAAGGTCTCTCACCAATTCTGCAATTCTCTTAATATTTCTCATTATGGACAGGCTAGGATTTTCAATTATCAGAGAGTAATGAAGACTAATAATGCAGCTAACTATTCTGCATTATCAACACTGGTTGGGTAATGATACTGCTCTCATAATTCAAAACTTATGCAGTTCAGGAAACATCAAGAAAAAAGTCCACTTTGCTCATTCTATGTAGTATTTTATTTTGACTCTTTTATATTCCATATTTGATCTGTAGTATTTTATAATTTTACATTTTTGTCTCTGCACTCCATATTTTCTTATTCATTTTGCTCTGGAGATCCTCCTGCCTCAGTCTCCTGAGTTGCTGGAGCAGGCATGAACCACTGTGCCCAGATGATTTATGAATTTTTTAAAAACAACCCCCACACCATTCTGAGCTCAGAGTAGTTCCCAATCAGAGATTCATGCTCTAAGAAGCATTTGTTGCAAAATTTAAAAATTATGAAAGAGATCCTACAGATCACACTGATGGCTCAAGAAAAGGTATGGAAGCTAAAGGAAAAATTGCAGATTGAAATATATAATTTCTCAGCTTATAATTCCTCTTGTCTTTTTTTCTCTTTTTATTTTATTTTTTTTATGGCAGCTTGAATTGAACCCAGGAGCACTTAAACACTGAGCCATATCCATGGCCATTTTATTTTTTATTTTGAGACAGGGTCTCACTAAATTGCTTAGGTTCTTGCTAATTTGCCGAGGCTGGTTTTGAACTTGCAATCCTCCTGCCTCAGCCTACAGAGTCGCTGGGATTTCAGGCATGCACCACCACACCTGGCTTCCTCTTGTCTTCTAACAATCCAACATAACTAAGGTTGGCCAAAAACACACAAAGAAACTATATATATCCCCTAAACTTGCAAAAAAAAATCAGTGCAATTATATTTGTTGTTTATTTTTTTATCTGTAGCACTAAGTTTCCTTTTTCCTCTTATCTTGACCTTTTCTCAGCCCAAACAGCATTTATTTTATATGTGGAAGATGGCTTACACTTAGTTGCAGATGATTCTCTGCTAACAGGATATGCTAGTAATTCTTTAAAATATCATATAGCCTCCATCAATTACTGTACAGGTAGTACTCAGTAATTCAACACAACACTAGTATTTTAAGTGAATGCAGATAGCTGAATGGGTGGTTGGAGACCTGAGTATAACAAAATTTCCATTTAGCACAACCAGACTCCAGGGCAGATAAATCTTTTTTTTAAATATATATTTGTAGTTGTAGTTGGATACAATATCTTTATTTTATTTTTATGTGGTGCTGAGGATTGAACCCAGGGCCCCACACATGCTAGGCAAGTGCTCTACCGCTGAGCCACAATCCCAGCCCGGATAAATCTTAAGTGTAGTTAAAGGCTGGTCGTTGGTCAAGAAAGCACTACCACACCTGACTATCACAGATAGTGCTGATGACAGGGAGAGTCTCTCCCTTCCTAGATTGGAAAATCCTAGAAGTTTACCCTTTTCACTTATGTTCTCTCTACTTTGTTGAGTGGGTGGGAAAATAATTGAAAAAAGAATGAATCACAATCTTCTTTTTCATGGAGTACTCTAAAGGAGCTCCTCACAGGTCTCTTATAATTTATATTCATCCTTTAACCATCTATTGATAATCAGGGAATCATGGTGCTAGAAAAGAGATGGTCAAAACCTTTCCTTTTATGGGCAACAAATTGGGTATGCTTTTGTTTTCATGCACATAAGGCATAAGCTTAAGCAAACCACAAAGAGGGGAAAATAGAAATATATCCTTTAAATTGATGTTACTCTTCCAGAAGATGCAGTTTCATATAGAAGCATTACAGAGTCTCCACTTACAGTCACAAATGGAACCACCTGATATTTCTTGGCAACTAATGATATTTAATGAGAAAAAGTCTTCCTATTGCATATAAATGCTTATCCAGCGATTCTGTCTTGCTCAAGTCACCTAGTGATAAGTCAAGGTAATATTGCTATTTATACTTTTGAAGGCACTTAAAATATTAAAGAATTTTGAAAACCACCTAACTTACCTCTTTTAATTTATCCACATCATCTTTTACTTTTTCATAGATTTCATTAGCTGTTCTAAGTTTTTTCTTCCATTCTGCTACAGTTTCTGAATCAATTTTACTTGGATTATCTGCAACTGGATGTTTATCTTCATTTTGGCTGCCCTGCATCAAGGTTAAAGGATCCAGAATAGTCTTGATCTGTGATTCCAAGCTGAGATTTTTACTTTTAAGCTCTTCTACCTCTTTCTGCAAACAATCTATTTCATCCTGAAAAAGCAACACATAGTCGTTAGGCAGAAATAGGAACTAAACACGAAGAGATGCTAAACTAAAGCCAACATACTTCTGGATTTTATATTCAGATATCTGTAGATACGCAGATTCTTAAGATACATCATAATAGCTTTGTAGGAAGACGGTTACATATGGTTTAAATTCTCAAAATGTATCATGATTCAATACAATTTGACATTTATGTACTTGTACTTTAATTCAATAATAGTTCCGGTTTTAAAAAAGAAAAATGTTAACTTTTATTTAAGATGTTATGCAGAAAATAAGAAAAGACACATGAATTTAAATAGGGAAGCAGATTTCATTTCAGAAGAAAAATCCGAGGCATATTTAATTTGCTTTAATGAGGCTAATTAAGTATAGATCAAGGTGATTGATTAGGGGTTTTGTTTAATGTTTATATTTTTGCTTCTACATTTGAAGTAGGAATAATATCATATAGCCTTCCATTTTTCATTTCAGAATAATACCTGTAGTTAACTTTCAGCTTTTCTAGTTTTCTTCAATTACTACTATGACTATTGCCAAGAATTAGTTTTCTGACTCTGAAACTGCTTGGTATCTTAACTGCAGTCACTAAATATTTGGATTAGAAAACTTCTTTTCTGTGATGCCATTTATTCATCCATAATAAACATGTCACCTTAAAATGAGGTTGTTAAAAATTCTGTTGTTAGAAAATAAGTTCCAAGTTGCCCCATATGCTGCTGCTATAATTTGAATGTCCTCTCCCAAACTCATGCTGAGATTTAATTGATATTGTGACACTACTAAAAGGTGGGTTGTTAAAAGGTGGGTTGCTAAAAGGTGATTAGGCCATTAGACACTACTTTCATGAATGGAATAATGCTGTTATTATAGGAGTGGGTTAGTAATTGAGAGAGTAGATTCTGATAAAAAGGGATGAATTCAAGTACCCTTCCCACTCTTCCTCTTGTCCTCTCTTGCTCCTTCTGTTTTCCACTATGGGACCATGCACCACAAAGGCCCTCACCAGATGCTGATACTGTGCTCCAGGAATTCCCAGCCTTAAGAATCATGACCAAAGAAATTTCTGTTCATTATAAATTACTCAGTCTCAGGTAATATCAGCAAAACACAGACTAAGACAGTCAGCGATCTCTCAAAAGTTACTCTAGTTAGTATTTTCATATGATAAATATAAATTTGTAAAAATGTAAAGTGTGTAAGAATTAAGAGTTACCATAGTACTAGTTACTATTTTAAATTGTAATAAATTTCTTTGCCTAATTTAATGTTAATTAATAAACAAATATAAATATAGGCATTTATATGTTCATGTATGTGTAAAAACATGGAGTCAGGCATGCTCTCATTGCATCATGACAGCAATGGAAAATGAATATCTAAATAAATATTTATTTATGCCCCATTACTTAAAAAAAAAAAAATTGAGGCAGCTGTGATAGTTTAACTTAAAGATATTTTGTGTCAAGCCCAGCAGGAGCTTATAGCTATAATCCCAGTGACTCAGGAGGCTGAAGCAGGAGGATCTCAAGTTTGAGGCCAGCCTAGGCAAGCAAGTTAGTGAGATACTATTGCAAAATAAAAAATAAAAAGCACTGGGGATGCAGCTCCGTGGTCAAGCACCCCTAGGTTCAATCCCCAAACCCCAGTAACAAACCAAACCAAACCAAAACCAAAAAAAAAACTCAACAGGTATCAAAAGAGATTAATAATATCTCCCCCTCTTTAGTCAACATAAACAACAAGTTGACTTAATGCCTACTACTCAAAAGTATGTGTATTTCTGACTGGAGTGAGAGCAAATCTTAAAGTAGTTTTAATTTGCATTTCTCTACTTATTAGAAATGTTGAACATTTTTTCATATTTTTGTTAATTAATTATATATCTTCTTCTGAGAAGTGTCTGTCTGTTCAGTTCCTTAGTCTATTTATTGATTGGGTCATTTGTTTGTCTGGTATTAAGTATTTTGAGTTATTTATATATCCTAGAGATTAGTGCTCTATCTAATGTACATATGGTAAAAATTTGCTCCCATTCTGTAGCCTCTCTCTTCACCTCACTGATTGTTTATTTTGCTGAGAAGAAGCTTTTTAGTTTGAATCCACCTCATTTATTGATTCTTTATTTTATTTCTTGTGCTTTAGTAGTCTTGTTAAAGAAATCGGGGCCTAATCTGACATGACAAAGATTTGGGCCTACTTTTTCTTCTATTAGGTGCAGGGTCTCTGGTCTAATTACTAGGTCCTTGATCCACTTTGAGTTGAGTTTTGTGCGGGGGGAGAGATAGGAGCTTAATTTCATTTTGTTATATATGAATTTCAATTTTTCCCAGCATCATTTGTTAAAGAGGCTATCTTTTCACCAATATATGTTTTTGGCACCTTTGTCTAATAAGAGATAACTGTATTTATGTGGGTTTGTCTCTGTGTCCTCTATTCTCTGCCATTGATCTGTAAGTCTATTTTGGTGCCAATACCATGCCATTTTTGTTACTATTGCTCTACAGTATAGTTTAAGGTTTGGTAATAGCAGTTATCAAAAATACAAGCAACAATAAGTGTTGGCAAGGATGTGGGGGAAAAGGCACATTCTTACATTGCTGGTGGGACTGCAAATTGGTGTAACCAATATGAAAAGCAGTATGGGGATTCCTCAGAAAACTTGAAATGGAACCACCATTTGACCCAGCTATTCCACTCCTTAGTCTATACCCAAAGGACTTAAAAATAGCATACTACAGTGACACAGCCACATTAATGTTTATAGCAGCACAATTCACAATAGCTAAACTGTGGCATCAACCTAGATGCCCTTATATAGATGAATGGATAAAGAAACTGTGGTATATATACACAATGGAATAATACTCAGCATTAAAAGAGAATAAACAATGGCATTTGCAGATAAATGGATGGATTTGAAGAATATAATGCTAATGGAAACTAGCCATTCGCAAAAAAACAAAGGCCAAATGTTTTCTCTGATATGTGGATGATGATCACATAGGGGTTGGGGGAAAGAGAGGAACTTTGGATAGGGCAAAGGGGAGGAAGGGGAAGGGAGGGGGCAAGCGGGTAGGAAAGATGGTGGAATGAGGTAGACATCATTACCCTAAGTATGGATATGAAGACATGAATGTCTTCATGTACAACTTGAAGAATACTTCATGTACAACCAGAGAAATGAAAATTTGTGCTCCATTTGTGTAGTATGAATTGAAATGCATTCTGCTGTCATGTATAATTAGAACAAATAAATAAATATTTTAAAAAATCCAGGAAAAGCGACACTATATCTTCTATGCCCCTCCCCACCAACCACCACCTTCCGCTACACACACACCCCATATACTGTTTTAGTCCATTTGGAATGATGAATAAAATATAAAAATATCAGACTGGGTAGTTTATTAAAAAAATTATTTTCACTGTTTTGGAGGCTGAGAAGTTTAGGATCAAAGCACAGGCACATTCACTATTAAATGAGAGCCCATTTCCTTGTTCAAATATTATGGTTTGGATATGGGATGTCCCCCAAAAGCTCCTATGCAAATGCATGACATGAAATGATTAGATTATGTGTGTTGTGACAAAATTGGTTGATAGGCCTGTTTGATGGATTCATAATTTGAATGTATTACTGGGTGGTAACTGTGGTTGGCTGGAGGAAGTGAAGTGAATCATTGG